>NC_091341.1:19476126-19533626 GCF_038502225.1 Cherax quadricarinatus
CTACCATCACAACCTCCACCACCACCATCATCACCACCACCATCACCACCATCACTACCACCACCACTATAACAACAGGTAGTGAGGACGGAAGCACTGGCTGTGACGGGCAGTATGAACGGGGTAGGGGAGAAGGGGTACTGAAGGGAGGAGGAAGAGGTAGGGAGGGAGGGAGAACATGTTGCCCCAGAACCCCTTCCCCCTCCCTCCCTCCCTCTCTCCCTCTCTCCCTCCCTGCCAACTGTGAGTCATCCAGCTCCAAGCTGACTGTGGCACCCTCCTCCCTGAGGGGGGTCAGGGGAAAGGTAGGGAGGAGGGAGGGAGGGTCAGGGAGATGGTAGGGGAGGGAGAGTCAGGGAGAAGGTAGGAAGGAGGGAGAGTCAGGGAGAAGGTATGGAGGAGGGAGGGTCAGGGAGAATGTATGGAGGAGGGTCAGGGAGAAGGTATGGAGGAGGGAGAGCCAGGGAGAAGGTAGGGGGGTCAGGGAGAAGGTAGGGAGGACGGAGGGTCAGGGAGAATGTATGGAGGAGGGAGGGTCAGGGAGAAGGTATGGAGGAGGGAGGGTCAGGGAGAAGGTATGGAGGAGGGAGGGTCAGGGAGAAGGTATGGAGGAGGGAGGGTCAGGGAGAAGGTATGGAGGAGGGAGGGTCAGGGAGAAGGTAGGGAGGACGGAGGGTCAGGGAGAATGTATGGAGGAGGGAGGGTCAGGGAGAATGTATGGAGGAGGGAGGGTCAGGGAGAATGTATGGAGGAGGGAGGATCAGGGAGAATGTATGGAGGAGGGAGAGCCAGGGAGAAGGTAGGGAGATCAGGAAGAAGGTAGGGAGAACGGAGGGTCAGGGAGAATGTATGGAGAAGGGAGGGTCAGGGAGAAGGTAGGGAGGAAGGAGTGTCCGGGGGATGGTAGGGAGGAGGGAAGGGAAGAGGAAGATAAGGGGTACGGGGTGAGGAAGAGAACAGATATGAGTGGAATTGGAAGCAAAGAGAAAGAAGGTAGTGGGGAGGGAGGGGCGAGGGAGGGGTGAGGGGAGAGGACGAGGGAAGGAGCCTTGTAGTGAGGAGGGGTAATAGAGAGGGTGGGGTATTGGCGAGGAAATTGGGTAGTTACTAGGGAGGGGGTAACTACGAGAGAGAAATGGGGTGAAGGAGGGGTGTAATGGTGAGGGAGGGGCGAAGGAAGGGGCAGTTGCGAGGGAGGGGCGAAGGAAGGGGGTAGTTGCGAGGGAGGGGCGAAGGAAGGGGTAGTTGCGATGGAGGGGCGAAGGAAGGGGTAGTTGCGAGGGAGGGGCGAAGGAAGGGGTAGTTGCGAGGGAGGGGCGAAGGAAGGGGTAGTTGCGAGGGAGGGGCGAAGGAAGGGGTAGTTGCGAGGGAGGGGCGAAGGAAGGGGTAGTTGCGAGGGAGGGGCGAAGGAAGGGGTAGTTGCGAGGGAGGGGCGAAGGAAAGGGTAGTTGCGAGGGAGGGGCGAAGGAAGGGGTAGTTGCGAGGGAGGGGCGAAGGAAGGGGTAGTTGCGAGGGAGGGGCGAAGGAAGGGGTAGTTGCGAGGGAGGGGGGAAGGAAGGGGTTGTTGCGAGGGAGGGGGGAAGGAAGGGGTAGTTGCGAGGGAGGGGCGAAGGAAGGGGTAGTTGCGAGGGAGGGGCGAAGGAAGGGGTAGTTGCGAGGGAGGGGCGAAGGAAGGGGTAGTTGCGAGGGAGGGGTGAAGGAAGGGGTAGTTGCGAGGGAGAGGCGAAGGAAGGGGTAGTTGCGAGGGAGGGGCGAAGGAAGGGGTAGTTGCGAGGGAGGGGCGAAGGAAGGGGTAGTTGCGAGGGAGGGGCGAAGGAAGGGGTAGTTGCGAGGGAGGGGCGACGGAAGGGGTAGTTGCGAGGGAGGGGCGAAGGAAGGGGTCGTTGCGTGGGTGGGGGGAAGGAAGGGGTAGTTGCGAGGGAGGGGCGAAGGAAGGGGTAGTTGCGAGGGAGGGGCGAAGGAAGGGGTAGTTGCGAGGGAGGGGCGAAGGAAGGGGTAGTTGCGAGGGAGGGGCGACGGAAGGGGTAGTTGCGAGGGAGGGGCGAAGGAAGGGGTAGTTGCGAGGGAGGGGCGAAGGAAGGGGTAGTTGCGAGGGAGGGGCGAAGGAAGGGGTAGTTGCGAGGGAGGGGCGAAGGAAGGGGTAGTTGCGAGGGAGGGGCGAAGGAAGGGGTAGTTGCGAGGGAGGGGCGAAGGAAGGGGTAGTTGCGAGGGAGGGGCGAAGGAAGGGGTAGTTGCGAGGGAGGGGCGAAGGAAGGGGTAGTTGCGAGGGAGGGGCGAAGGAAGGGGTAGTTGCGAGGGAGGGGCGAAGGAAGGGGTAGTTGCGAGGGAGGGGCGAAGGAAGGGGTAGTTGCGAGGGAGGGGCGAAGGAAGGGGTAGTTGCGAGGGAGGGGCGAAGGATGGGGTAGTTGCGAGGGAGGGGCGAAGGAAGGGGTAGTTGCGCGGGAGGGGCTAAGGAAGGGGTAGTTGCGAGGGAGGGGCGAAGGAAGGGGTAGTTGCGAGGGAGGGGCGAAGGAAGGGGTAGTTGCGAGGGAGGGGCGAAGGAAGGGGTAGTTGCGAGGGAGGGGCGAAGGAAGGGGTAGTTGCGAGGGAGGGGCGAAGGAAGGGGTAGTTGCGAGGGAGGGACGAAGGAAGGGGTAGTTGCGAGGGAGGGGCGAAGGAAGGGGTAGTTGCGAGGGAGGGGCGAAGGAAAGGGTAGTTGCGAGGGAGGGGCGAAGGAAGGGGTAGTTGCGAGGGAGGGACGAAGGAAGGGGTAGTTGCGAGGGAGGGGCGAAGGAAGGGGTAGTTGCGAGGGAGGGGCGAAGGAAGGGGTAGTTGCGAGGGAGGGGCGAAGGAAGGGGTAGTTGCGAGGGAGGGGCGAAGGAAGGGGTAGTTGCGAGGGGCGAAGGAGGGGCGAAGGAAAGGGGTAGTTGCGAGGGAGGGGCGAAGGAAGGGGTAGTTGCGAGGGAGGGGCGAAGGAAGGGGTAGTTGCGAGGGAGGGACGAAGGAAGGGGTAGTTGCGAGGGAGGGGCGAAGGAAGGGGTAGTTGCGAGGGAGGGGCGAAGGAAGGGGTAGTTGCGAGGGAGGGGCGAAGGAAGGGGTAGTTGCGAGGGAGGGGCGAAGGAAGGGGTAGTTGCGAGGGAGGGGCGAAGGAAGGGGTAGTTGCGAGGGAGGGGCGAAGGAAAGGGGTAGTTGCGAGGGCGGGGCGAAGGAAGGGGTAGTTGCGAGGGAGGGGCGAAGGAAGGGGTAGTTGCGAGGGAGGGGCGAAGGAAGGGGTAGTTGCGAGGGAGGGGCGAAGGAAGGGGTAGTTGCGAGGGAGGGGCGAAGGAAGGGGTAGTTGCGAGGGAGGGGCGAAGGAAGGGGTAGTTGCGAGGGAGGGGAAATGAACAGTGGAATTGTTTTGGGAAACGGAGGGGATTTAAGGTTAGCAGGAGGGGAAGGTTATGAGGCAGCAGGGGAAAGTAATGAGGCAGGAGGGGAAGGTTGTGAGGCAGGAGGGGAAGGTTATGAGGCAGCAGGGGAAAGTAATGAGGCAGGAGGGGAAGGTTGTGAGGCAGGAGGGGAAGGTTATGAGGCAGAAGGGGAAGGTTATGAGGCAAGAGGGGAAGATTATGAGGCAGGAGGGGAAGATTATGAGGCAGGAGGGAAAGATTATGAGGCAGGAGGGGAAAGTTGAGGCAGGAGGGGAAGGTTATGAGGCAGGAGGGGAAGATTATGAGGGAGGAGGGGAAGGTTATAAGGCAGGAGGGGAAGTCTGGAAAGGAGGCCAATAGGGGAGGCCTGGAGAGGAGGTCAGGAGCGGAGGCCAGGAGGGGAGGTCAGGAGGGGAGACCTGGAGGGGAGGCCTGGAGGGGAGGCCTGGAGGGGAGGTCAGGAGGGGAGGTCAGGAGGAGAGACCTGGAGGGGAGGTCAGGAGGGGAGGCCTGGAGGGGAGGACAGGAGGGGAGGCCAGGAGGGGAGGCCAGGAGGGGTGCCCTGGAGGGGAGGCCTGGAGGGGAGGTCAGGAGGGGAGGCCTGGAGGGGAGGCCAGGAGGGGAGGTCAGGAGGGGAGGCCTGGAGGGGAGGTCAGGAGAGGAGGCCAGGAGGGGAGGCCTGGAGGGGAGGCCAGGAGGGGTGGCCTGGAGGGGAGGCCTGGAGGGGAGGCCAGTAGGGGAGGCCTGGAGGGGAGGCCAGTAGGGGAGGCCTGGAGGGTAGGCCAGGAGGGGAGGTCAGGAGGGGAGGCCAGGAGGGGAGGCCAGGAGGGGAGGCCTGGAGGGGAGGCCAGGAGGGGTGGCCTGGTGGGGAGGCCTGGAGGGGAGGCCAGGAGGGGAGGCCAGAAGGGAAGGCCAGGAGGGGAGGTGAGGAGGAGAGGCCAGGAGGGGAGGCCAGAAGGGAAGGCCAGGAGGGGAGGTGAGGAGGAGAGGCCAGGAGGGGAGGCCAGGAGGGGAGGCCAGGAGGGAAGGCCAGGAGGGGAGGCCAGAAGGGAAGGCCAGGAGGGGAGGCGAGGAGGTGAGGCCAGGAGGGGAGGCCAGAAGGGAAGGCCAGGAGGGGAGGTGAGGAGGAGAGGCCAGGAGGGGAGGCCAGGAGGGGAGGCCAGGAGGGGAGGCCAGGAGGGGAGGCCAGAAGGGAAGGCCAGGAGGGGAGGTGAGGAGGAGAGGCCAGGAGGGGAGGCCAGAAGGGAAGGCCAGGAGGGGAGGTGAGGAGGAGAGGCCAGGAGGGGAGGCCAGAAGGGAAGGCCAGGAGGGGAGGTGAGGAGGAGAGGCCAGGAGGGGAGGCCAGAAGGGAAGGCCAGGAGGGGAGGTGAGGAGGAGAGGCCAGGAGGGGAGGCCAGGAGGGGAGGCCAGGAGGGGAGGCCTAAAGGGAAGGCCAGGAGGGGAGGTCAGGAGGGGAGGCCTAAAGGGAAGGCCAGGAGGGGAGGTGAGGAGGAGAGGCCTGGAGGGGAGGCCAGGAGGGGAGGCCAGGAGGGGAGGCCTAAAGGGAAGGCCAGGAGGGGAGGACAGGAGGGGAGGCCAGGAGGGGAGGCCAGGAGGGGAGGCCAGGAGGGGAGGCCTGGAGGGGAGGTGAGGAGGAGAGGCTACAAGGGGGAAGATAACGCAAGGAGGAAGAAGGGGGAAGTAGTCAATAAAAGAAAAGAGTGCAAGAAGAACGAAGGAAGGAGAAGGGAGAGGGAGCGAGAAACACTTGAGAATGCAAGAATATGAGAGAATGGAAGATTGTGAAAGGAAGAATGTGAGAGAATGGAAGATTGTGAGAGAATGGAAGATTGTGAGAGAATGGAAGATTGTGAGAGAATGGAAGATTGTGAGAGAATGGAAGAATGTGAGAGAATGGAAGATTGTGAGAGAATGGAAGAATGTGAGAGAATGGAAGAATGTGAGAGAATGGAAGAATGTGAGAGAATGGAAGATTGTGAGAGAATGGAAGATTGTGAGAGAATGGAAGATTGTGAGAGAATGGAAGAATGTGAGAGAATGGAAGAATGTGAGAGAATGGAAGATTGTGAGAGAATGGAAGAATGTGAGAGAATGGAAGAATGTGAGAGAATGGAAGAATGTGAGAGAATGGAAGATTGTGAGAGAATGGAAGATTGTGAGAGAATAGAAGGATGAGAGTGAATGGAAGAATGAGAGAGAATGGAAGAATGTGAGAGAATGGAAGAATGTGAGAGAATGGAAGATTGTGAGAGAATGGAAGAATGTGAGAGAATGGAAGAATGTGAGAGAATGGAAGAATGTGAGAGAATGGAAGATTGTGAGAGAATGGAAGAATGTGAGAGAATGGAAGAATGTGAGAGAATGGAAGAATGTGAGAGAATGGAAGATTGTGAGAGAATGGAAGAATGTGAGAGAATGGAAGATTGTGAGAGAATGGAAGAATGTGAGAGAATGGAAGAATGTGAGAGAATGGAAGAATGTGAGAGAATGGAAGATTGTGAGAGAATGGAAGAATGTGAGAGAATGGAAGAATGTGAGAGAATGGAAGATTGTGAGAGAATGGAAGAATGTGAGAGAATGGAAGAATGTGAGAGAATGGAAGAATGTGAGAGAATGGAAGATTATGAGAGAATGGAAGAATGTGAGAGAATGGAAGAATGTGAGAGAATGGAAGATTGTGAGAGAATGGAAGAATGTGAGAGAATGGAAGAATGTGAGAGAATGGAAGAATGTGAGAGAATGGAAGAATGAGAAATAGTTACATTAGTGTGTACAATATATAGAAAACCCACATTCTGCACACATCCTCTGTCTTAGTCACCAGGCAACACTAGTGTTCTTAGTCACCAGGCAACACTAGTGTTCTTAGTCACCAGGCAACACTAGTGTTCTTAGTCACCAGGCAACACTAGTGTTCTTAGTCACCAGGCAACACTAGTGTTCTTAGTCACCAGGCAACACTAGTGTTCTTAATCGCCAAGCAACACTAGTGTTCTTAATCACCAGGCAACACTAGTGTTCTTAATCACCAGGCAACACTAGTGTTCTTAATCACCAGGCAACACTAGTGTTCTTAATCACCAGGCAACACTAGTGTTCTTAATCGCCAAGCAACACTAGTGTTCTTAATCACCAGGCAACACTAGTGTTCTTAATCACCAGGCAACACTAGTGTTCTTAATCACCAGGCAACACTAGTGTTCTTAATCACCAGGCAACACTAGTGTTCTTAATCACCAGGCAACACTAGTGTTCTTAATCACCAGGCAACACTAGTGTTCTTAATCACCAGGCAGCACTAGTGTTCTTAATCACCAGGCAACACTAGTGTTCTTAATCACCAGGCAACACTAGTGTTCTTAATCACCAGGCAACACTAGTGTTCTTAATCACCAGGCAGCACTAGTGTTCTTAATCACCAGGCAACACTAGTGTTCTTAATCACCAGGCAACACTAGTGTTCTTAATCACCAGGCAACACTAGTGTTCTTAATCACCAGGCAACACTAGTGTTCTTAATCACCAGGCAGCACTAGTGTTCTTAATCACCAGGCAACACTAGTGTTCTTAATCACCAGGCAACACTAGTGTTCTTAATCACCAGGCAACACTAGTGTTCTTAATCACCAGGCAGCACTAGTGTTCTTAATCACCAGGCAACACTAGTGTTCTTAATCACCAGGCAACACTAGTGTTCTTAATCACCAGGCAACACTAGTGTTCTTAATCACCAGGCAGCACTAGTGTTCTTAATCACCAGGCAGCACTAGTGTTCTTAATCACCAGGCAACACTAGTGTTCTTAATCACCAGGCAACACTAGTGTTCTTAATCACCAGGAAACACTAGTGTTCTTAGTCACCAGGTAACACTAGTGTTCTTAGTCACCAGGCAGCACTAGTGTTCTTAATCGCCAGGCAACACTAGTGTTCTTAATCACCAGGCAACACTAGTGTTCTTAATCACCAGGCAACACTAGTGTTCTTAATCACCAGGCAACACTAGTGTTCTTAATCACCAGGCAGCACTAGTGTTCTTAATCACCAGGCAACACTAGTGTTCTTAATCACCAGGCAACACTAGTGTTCTTAATCACCAGGCAACACTAGTGTTCTTAATCACCAGGCAGCACTAGTGTTCTTAATCACCAGGCAGCACTAGTGTTCTTAATCACCAGGCAACACTAGTGTTCTTAATCACCAGGCAACACTAGTGTTCTTAATCACCAGGAAACACTAGTGTTCTTAGTCACCAGGTAACACTAGTGTTCTTAGTCACCAGGCAGCACTAGTGTTCTTAATCGCCAGGCAACACTAGTGTTCTTAATCACCAGGCAACACTAGTGTTCTTAATCACCAGGCAACACTAGTGTTCTTAATCACCAGGCAACACTAGTGTTCTTAATCACCAGGCAACACTAGTGTTCTTAATCACCAGGCAACACTAGTGTTCTTAATCACCAGGCAACACTAGTGTTCTTAATCACCAGGCAACACTAGTGTTCTTAATCACCAGGCAGCACTAGTGTTCTTAATCACCAGGCAACACTAGTGTTCTTAATCACCAGGCAACACTAGTGTTCTTAATCACCAGGCAACACTAGTGTTCTTAATCACCAGGCAGCACTAGTGTTCTTAATCACCAGGCAACACTAGTGTTCTTAATCACCAGGCAACACTAGTGTTCTTAATCACCAGGCAACACTAGTGTTCTTAATCACCAGGCAACACTAGTGTTCTTAATCACCAGGCAGCACTAGTGTTCTTAATCACCAGGCAACACTAGTGTTCTTAATCACCAGGCAACACTAGTGTTCTTAATCACCAGGCAACACTAGTGTTCTTAATCACCAGGCAGCACTAGTGTTCTTAATCACCAGGCAACACTAGTGTTCTTAATCACCAGGCAACACTAGTGTTCTTAATCACCAGGCAACACTAGTGTTCTTAATCACCAGGCAGCACTAGTGTTCTTAATCACCAGGCAGCACTAGTGTTCTTAATCACCAGGCAACACTAGTGTTCTTAATCACCAGGCAACACTAGTGTTCTTAATCACCAGGAAACACTAGTGTTCTTAGTCACCAGGTAACACTAGTGTTCTTAGTCACCAGGCAGCACTAGTGTTCTTAATCGCCAGGCAACACTAGTGTTCTTAATCACCAGGCAACACTAGTGTTCTTAATCACCAGGCAACACTAGTGTTCTTAATCACCAGGCAACACTAGTGTTCTTAATCACCAGGCAGCACTAGTGTTCTTAATCACCAGGCAACACTAGTGTTCTTAATCACCAGGCAACACTAGTGTTCTTAATCACCAGGCAACACTAGTGTTCTTAATCACCAGGCAGCACTAGTGTTCTTAATCACCAGGCAGCACTAGTGTTCTTAATCACCAGGCAACACTAGTGTTCTTAATCACCAGGCAACACTAGTGTTCTTAATCACCAGGAAACACTAGTGTTCTTAGTCACCAGGTAACACTAGTGTTCTTAGTCACCAGGCAGCACTAGTGTTCTTAGTCGCCAGGCAACACTAGTGTTCTTAATCACCAGGCAACACTAGTGTTCTTAATCGCCAGGCAACACTAGTGTTCTTAGTCACCAGGCAACACTAGTGTTCTTAGTTACCAGGCAACACTAGTGTTCTTAATCACCAGGCAACATAAGTGTTCTTAATCACCAGGCAACACTAGTGTTCTTAGCCACCAGGCAACAGTAGTGTTCTTAATCACCAGGCAACACTAGTGTTCTTAATCACCAGGCAACACTAGTGTTCTTAGTCACCAGGCAACACTAGTGTTCTTAGTCACCAGGCAACACTAGTGTTCTTAGTCACCAGGCAACACTAGTGTTCTTAGTCACCAGGCAACACTAGTGTTCTTAGTCACCAGGCAACACTAGTGTTCTTAGTCACCAGGCAACACTAGTGTTCTTAGTCACCAGGCAACACTAGTGTTCTTAGTCACCAGGCAACACTAGTTAAGATAGTGTTGTTAGTCACCAAGCAACACTAGTTAAGATAGATACAGTGTTGTTAGTCACCAGGCAACACTAGTGTTCTTAGTCACCAGACAACACTAGTGTTTTTAGTCACCAGGCAACACTAGTTAAGATAGTGTTGTTAGTCACCAGGCAACACTAGTTAAGATAGATACAGTGTTGTTAGTCACCAGGCAACACTAGTTAAGATAGATACAGTGTTGTTAGTCACCAGGCAACACTAGTTAAGATAGATACAGTGTTGTTAGTCACCAGACAACACTAGTTAAGATAGATATAGTGTTGTTAGTCACCAGGCAACACTGGTTAAGATTGATACAGTGTTGTTAGTCACCAGCCAACACTAGTTAAGATAGATACAGTGTTGTTAGCCACCAGGCAACACTAGTTAAGATAGATACAGTGTTGTTAGTCACCAGGCAACACTGGTTAAGATAGATACAGTGTTGCTAGTCACCAGGCAACACTAGTTAAGATAGATACAGTGTTGTTAGTCACCAGGCAACACTGGTTAAGATAGATACAGTGTTGTTAGTCACCAGGCAACACTAGTTAAGATAGATACAGTGTTGTTAGTCACCAGGCAACACTAGTTAAGATAGATACAGTGTTGTTAGTCACCAGGCAACACTAGCCTTTTCTCGAGAATTCAAAGAATTTGTTGTCTCAACAAACTTGAGGAACAAAAACGAAACCACAAAGGAATAATTGATGGTTCATACAGTGATTGTGTTGAAGAAATGTGTGACGCGTGTAACTTGTGATAACAGTTCCCGGTGAGCGAAACGTCTTGTAATAAAACACCACAGTCAGGGTTTCTAAATGTGGTTCCAGGGGCCGAGTCTCAGCTCCTGGCCCCGCCTCTTTGCTAGCCGCTGCTCAACTTGGAGATATCAGATCAGGTAGGAATGATCCCCTGCTGGACTTTCTGGCCTAAAACATGGCATCGGGTATAAGGGAGGAGTTACTTGACGCATCAGTAGATGAGAGTATCACCTTATGAACTAATATGCCTATATTAAAAGATTGAAAATGGAATATCAATAGCTAAACGAGGCTATGAAATTAAGATTGCACAGGAATAAAGGACAGATGAGAAATGTGTCGTCCAAGTATATATACAGGTATATATACAAGTAAGTTATTGATAATGAGGGAGAAATGTGCTCCGTTTTCAACATTTTTTTCCTAGCTCTTTACATAAGAACACAATCAAAATCTCAGCAATTATTATAGTGGAGCTCAGGAAAATGAGTTATGTAATAAAACAATCACTACATATGTGGTTATTTAGGAGGTAGATCGACTAAGGGTGAGTAAGTTCACGAGACCCAAGACTCGGAAGTAAACAGATCATAATACTGTTGTTATCGACCCTCAGAGTTAGGTTAGGTAAGGTAAGATTTGTCAGGAAATAGGACAAGTGTTCCCTGACGCGGGTCTCAGTCATATGACCCGCAGCTGGAGTTTTTGGTTATCTGACGGAGGCCCTCCACTGGCTTACCCTTCCACCCCTTTAAAAATTATGATTATGATTATAACTACTAGACTGTACCCCCGGAGTGTTTAATATTCTCTGGGTTTTCCTTATATGATCCCGTGTGAAGGTGGCAGGAAGATATAAACTGCGGAAGTTCTCGGTGATTTTGAGGTATTCTTCTTTCAGGATATAGAGGCTGCGGATTTTGAGAGCTCTTAAGTAAAGAAGAGAGAGAGAGAGAGAACGCCTATCTTGGATTTACTGGAGTGGCGAGACTCAAAATGAATGAAATTATTGGGGGGAGTTTAGAGTGCATAAGTACGTCGAGGAAAAGAAGATTGCTTTTATTTTCCTCTTCTAAGGTAAACACTGAATGAAGACTCAGTAACATTAACTCTTAATTGCTACCCACCTTCACACCCGTTGGCTACAACGTTGGTCTGATTTGCTACATAACTTACATTCTATTAAACCAAGTATAGGTTTCTGGCCGTCTTCTTGTCATCAGTGTCGAAGTTGGGACACTGCTCTCTCCCATCTTCGTATCGATCACACTCGTCTTACTCACGGGTATCTCATGGAGAGGTGCCCTGTTCTACTCTGTGAGAATTGTCAGGTTCCAGTTTCTGTTAGCCATATTCTGTTGGAGTGTCCACTCTATCAACGAGCACGCAGAATTTACCTCCAACGTCGTCACTGCTCTACTGCTCTTACTTTACCTTCCCTTCTTGCTGATGGACCCTCCTATAATCCAGACTCTCGTTGACTTTTTGACAGCAACTGATTTACTGCACAAACTCTGATAATGATGCCTCTAGCACTCCTCACAGCCCTTTATACCTCAATCTCTTGCTACCCTCTACCCCTGCACTATCCACTGCCCCGCTGCACTCCATGACCTAATAATCATCCCTCTCCCTCTGGCTACCCAATACCCCTGCACCCTTCCCTGCCCTGCTGTGCTGTATGACCCTTGTAGGTTTAGCGCTTCTTTTTATAATAATAATAATAATAATGATGATAATCATTAGCATTAAGATTAAGTGTGTTGAGAGCGATGATGAGGATGCTGTCTTCCAGCAGGCACTGGACAAGCCCCTAAAGTCGGTACCTGACCAGCCGGGCTGTGGCTCGTACGTTGGATTGCGCGCAGCCAGCAGTAACAGCCTGGTTGATCAGGCTCTGATCCACCAGGAGGCCTGGTCACAGACCGGGCCGCGGGGGCGTTGACCCCGGAACTCACTCGAAGTAAACTCCAGACATACGTCATCCAGGATACTTCAGCAGGGAGGATATCATGGAATTTCTCTTCGCGAAGTAACTCCGTGCAGGGATTCGCGAGGATTGGGGCTGGAATAGCCATATCCATCTACTGCTTGTAGGGTTGGTTGTTGAAAGGTAAACAGCTCTACTTTTATATTCATCTTGATGAAGTCGACGAAATCCTTGTGGGGGTACAGGTCATTTCCTAGTTTTCAGAAACCTGGTCAAGGAGGAGGGCGATAGCCTGATCTGTTGGAACATAGTAAAGAATGACGTAACAGCTAAACTGTCGAGTTCCGTATTCATTGTGACAGCGTCAATGATCCTGGATGAGAGATCGCCGGAGTACCGGAGATATACACTACTGATAGTTCCAAACAAATTTGAAAGGGATTTTAACAGATCCCGATAAATGTGTGAGGAGCTTTGCCTATAAACAACTTGATGAATGTGGCTTGTGACTTAGGGGAACTATACATAGTTGCACATCCCAGGTTGGTAAATCTTAGGTATGTGAGCTTCCTTCCCTGTTTAGAACGTGTGAGGAGCATTATTGAACTGTTAAGGAAAGTTTTTGTGAGCCAGTTGTATGTGCTCAGATGAATGTATATGTATTTGCGCCATTAAGGAGAAAAAAAACTTGTTGGTGTAGCTGTTCACTACCAACACAACTCCTCGTCAGAGCTGATGATCCTGACGAGATCATTTGTTGTTTGAAGGCTGATATGTATCATTTTGCGATGTTGGGAGTGTAGGGTTTCTCCAGCGCTGTGGTAAGAAGTCAGTGGATATAGCTCCTTTAAAAGTCAGTCTTGACAACAGTAATTCATTGTTACGATGTCAGCGTTTTGAATAGGTTTTGGGTATCCGCTTCCAGATGTATGGGAAGATTTATTCTCAAAGAATTTTAGAATCTTTCTGAGAAGGGTAAATCACTCATAGAGTGACGTACACTGGATCACCGAGGTGGGCCGGCATACAGGGAGGTTTGTGTATCTCTGTGGTGCACTTCAGATGAAGACTGATAGCTTCTGTTTCAAGTAGGACATGGAAGGACAGGTTTTTAATAATACTGGCTTTTCTCATGTCTTGCTATTGATCGTTACAGCATAACTTGTTGAATGTGTTGCTCAGTCTATCCCCATGCTGTGGTGACTCCCCATGCTGTGGTGACTCCCCATGCTGTGGTGACTCCCCATGCTGTGGTGACTCCCCATGCTGTGGTGACTCCCCATGCTGTGGTGACTCCCCATGCTGTGGTGACTCCCCATGCTGTGGTGACTCCCCATGCAATATTGTTTCAGTAGCAGTGACCTTATAAAAAGTGTAGGTAGCCAGTAATTGTAGATGGTCCGTACTTTCAGTAATTATGAAATAAGTGGGTATGCTTTTAATATTTGGTATATCACTTTTACCTATTAACAAATCTTTTGGTGGTATGAATTAGAGATAAGTCGTAGCAGACTACTGTCATTTTTCTGTTTATTTTTAATGGTACATTGGTCGTTCCTATATTATTTCATATTTTGCCGCCGAGGCGACTAGTTTATTATGTACCTCACATCCACCTTGTGGACGCAAAAACATGTGAAAATAGGCCCGAAAGGGTAAACATACACAATAGGCCTAGGAACTAAACCCCAAAAGAGTTAAGTCTGGATTTACATCTACAATTTCCTTATCTATTGCAAACAGATTTAGAATATTTGCTTAATATGTTTTGTATCTTATTTTTGATTAATGAGATACTCTTATCATATTATTTATTATACTATTTCTGTATTTCTCAGTATGTGGATCCTGAAGCGCATAGTGCTCTAGAGTGACCATACAGCTAACCATTTTGCATTTAGTGTGGTATGTGTATCCATCAAACTGCCAGAAGTACGTGAAGGTGAGGTCAAGTTTGTCAACAAACAGGGTAAGTGTTTCCTGACGCGAGTCTTAATTATATGACGACCCGCAGCTGGAGCTTTTGGTCATCTGACAGAGGCCTTCCGCTGGATTACCGGTTCACCCCTTTTAAAATTATGGTTATATATATAAGTATTTGAAACCAAGCCTAAGCCTAGCTACTACGACGTCAATCTGTCTGTCCTCAATGGAAGTTGTTCCGTCCTAAGCCTAGCTACTACGACGTCAATCTGTCTGTCCTCAATGGAAGTTGTTCCGTCCTAAGCGTTTATTGAACACCCCATATCCATGCTGTGAACGGAAACGCAAGAGCATATGGATACACAATGGGCCTAGGAACTAGGCCCCAAAAGGGTTTACAGGAGCACATTTGGATTTGTATCTACAGTTATACCTGGAGAGGGTTTCAGGGGTCAACTCCCCCGAGGCTCGGTCTGAGACCTGGCCTCGTGGTGGATCAGGGTCTGGTCAACCAGGCTGTTATGCTGACCGACTGCAAACTGACCTACGAACCATAGCAAACAAATTTAAGAAACTTGCTTAATAAATCTGGTATGTTACTTTCATTAATAAGATATCTTGACATATCACATAGGTTATTATACTGTCTATATTCCTCAATAAATAATCAAACACATAATTTGAATTTGGCTTGGTTATCATGTATGTGTCTGCCAACCTGCCAGAAGTACTTGTAGTCTTCACTGATGGCAGAATCAGTCAAAAGCAGTTAGGTTCATTGTCATAAGCTAACTTTAGTGTCATTAAGTTGGTAAACAGTTCAGGTTGCAGTGTGCAGCAGTTGGTTCACAGGTGTTGTCCCGCCCTGAGTCTTTTCCAGTTGGTGACCCGCTCAAGGTTGCAGTGTAGATGCCCACTTGTTATATGAGTGAGAGCAAGTGGCAGTAAAGTTATTAAGTGGTACTGACTGACGAGTAGAAAGTTTCAGTACAACCGAAAGGGTTAATGTTAATTAACAAGTTGTTAATAAGTGGGTTACCAAGGGTTCAAGAGTTTCCCTCGCACCCTTTAATAATAAGTGGTAGGGTAAGTGCTCTAGCAAGTGGTGGACGAGAAGGTTCATTCATTCATTCTCCTCTGTATGACAAGGTCACCCCTTCCTCTCCTTCGTATGACATGGTCACCCTTACCTCTCCTCCGTATTATATGGTCACCCTACCTCTCCTTCGTATGACAAGGTCACTCCTACCTTTCCTCCGTATGATATGGTCATTCCTACCTTTCTTCCGTATGATATGATCACCTCAACCTCTCTTCCGTATGATATGGTCACCCCTACCTCTCCTCCACGCCTATAAATTTTCACATTTCCAAATATATTTCTGTAAACTTGATCACCAAGAAAAACATTGTCTTAATAAAGTGTCCTTAATGGTCTTGTGTTTTATTGAGTTATTTTGGATTAAATCTCAATAAAGTACTACTTTCATGTGCCTGTATACATCTATTTTGTCTTCAAAACCATGGCAAAAATGTCAACTTATGTTCGTAAAACCGTTTGAAGTTATAGGGCCCAGGGGGGATGGATATGGTTTTGGGGAGAACAAAAAAAATATTTTTTTTTAATCAAAGTCGTTGTCAATTACAGGGATTCCCAACATTTAAATACTTCCAGCTGGTACTGGAGTATCTTACACACACACGACAGTGATTTCTTACACTGGATATGACATCTAAGAAAGCCTGGAGTTTTCTAACCCATTTTTCCCCCTGGATGCGATTTACAACAGTCGGCTAACACCCACAGGTACCTGATATGTGCAACAGTTAGGTATCTTCATTCTGAAACGTTTCGCCTGCACAATAGACTTCTACAGTCGAATCCATCACCTTGGACGTGGTCAGTCCCTCAGCCTGGAGAAGAGTTCTGCTGCATAATCTGGAACAATTTGATTTTACTGCGTTCCAGACTATGAAGCAGAGATTACATGTCTTTACATCTCTGCTGCTTCTGCTGCCTTCTCTGTACTCGACTGAAGAAGCCTATTGTGTAGGCGAAACGTTTCGTAACAAAGATACCTAACTGTTGCATATTGCAGTATTGTATACCATTATCATCATATTCACACAGTACCCCTCTACTGCTGGGTGGGCAGGGGTAGCAGGGTGTAAAGGAGATGACCCATGTGTCACTCATAAGGGAGCTTTGCGTCCCCCCTCCCTCGGGAGAAAAGGGGAAGAGGGTATGAAGGGAGGAAAGTGAGGGGAAGGGTATAAGGGAGGAGAGGTGAGGCAAGAGGGGAGAGTGGGAAGGGTAAAAGAGGGTGTGGTGGGGTACAGAATGGGTAGGAATCGATTTCGTCAGTGGTAAGGTGAGGGAAGCTGGGGTGAGAGGCTGGGGTGAGGGAGCCTGGGGTGAGGGAGGTTGGGTGAGGGAGGCTGGGGTGAGGGAGGCTGGAGTTAGGGAGCCTTGGATGAGGGGGACTGGAGTGAGGGAGCCTGGGGTGTGGGAGGCTGGGGTGAGGGAGGCTGGGGTGAGGGAGGTTGGGGTGAGGGAGACGGGTGAGGGAGGCTGGGGTGTGAGAGGCTGGGGTGAGGGAAGCTGGGGTGAGGGAGGCTGGGGTGAGGGAGGCTGGGGTGAGGGAGGCTGAGCTGAGGGAGGCTGGGGTGAGGGAGGCTGGGGTGAGAGAAGCTGGGATGAGGGAGGCTGGGGTGAGGGAGGCTGGGGTGAGGGAAGTTGGGGTGAGGGAGGCTGGGGTGAGGGCCGCTGTTGTGAGGGAGGCTGGGGTGAGGGAGGCTGGGGTGAGGGAGCCTGGGGTGTGAGAGGCTGGGGTGAGGGAGGCTGGGGTGAGGGAGACTGGGGTGTGGGAGGCTGGGGTGTGAGAGGCTGGGGTGAGGGAGGCTGGGGTGAGGGAGCATGGGGTGTGAGAGGCTGGGGTGAGGGAGGCTGGGGTGAGGGAGGCTGGGGTGTGAGAGGCTGGGGTGAGGGAGGCTGGGGTGAGGGAGGCTGGGGTGTGAGAGGCTGGGGTGAGGGAGGCTGGGGTGAAGGAGACTGGGGTGAGGGAGACTGGGGTGAGGGAGGCTGGGGTGAGGGAGCCTGGGGTGAGGGAGGCTGGGGTGAGGGAGACTGGGGTGAGGGAGGCTGGGGTGAGGAAGGCTGGGGTGAGGGAGACTGGGGTGAGGGAGACTGGGGTGAGGGAGACTGGGATGAGGGAGACTGGAGTGAGGGAGGCTGGGGTGAGGGAGGTTGGGGTGAGGGAGACTGGGGTGAGGGAGGCTGGGGTGAGGGAGACTGGGGTGAGGGAGGCTGGGGTGAGGGAGGCTGGGGTGAGGGAGACTGGGGTGAGGGAGGTTGGGGTGAGAGAGGAAGGGGTGAGAGAGGCAGGGGTGAGAGAGGCAGGGGTGAGAGAGGCAGGAGTGAGAGAGGCAGGGGTGAGAGAGGCAGGGGTGAGAGAGGCAGGGGTGAGAGAGGCAGGGGTGAGAGAGGCAGGGGTGAGAGAAGCAAGGTTGAGAGAGGCAGGGGTGAGAGAGGCAGGAGTGAGAGAAGCAGGGGTGAGAGAGGCAGGGGTGAGAGAAGCTGGAGTGAGGGAGGCTGGGGTGAGGGAGGCTGGGGTGAGGGAAGCTGGGGTGAGGTAAGCTGGGGTGAGGGAGGCTGGGGTGAGGGAAGCTGGGGTGAGGGAGGCTGGGGTGAGGTAAGCTGGGGTGAGGGAGGCTGGGGTGAGGGAAGCTGGGGTGAGGGAGGCTGGGGTGAGGTAAGCTGGGATGAGGGAGGCTGGGGTGAGGGAGGCTGGGGTGAGGGAGGCTGGGGTGAGGGAAGCTGGGGTGAGGGAGGCCTGAGTTTAAATACCCCTTCACTTGTTTAGAGGTGGCCACCCTGGTTGGCTGCTCTTCTCACGGTGACATAACAACCGGAGATGAAATTAAGACAAGTAAGAACGAGATAAAATAAATATAAACAAAGATATGATACAAGAAAGTTGAGTCAAGATAAAACATAGGCTTCATTCCAAAAAAAATCTACCAATATTTACAACATAAATCCGTCCACCGCTTCTGAGAGACGCATCACAAACTTATGACTAGTTATCAGATTTATTCAGGTATACACAGATACATAGATTATCAAATATAGCAGCATATGTGTAAGAGAACCTTGGATAACCCAAAAAAGTACATTATATAGCGTTAATTCAGTAGGGTGTAAGAGTGGCCTGGTGTAGGACCGGGCAGCGGGGGCGATGATCCCAGGAACCGACATTTAGTGTGAGTTATTCCATTTTCTTGGTATATATTTATATTGCGCTAGTTCCCAGGGTCGATTTCTCGCTTTTAGATGCGACGTTGTTGACATTTTTGTGATTTTTTTATGCTAGGCTGAGTTAGGCTAGGCTGGGTTAGGCTTGGCATTAGGTCAGAAATGTTTGTGTATCCCTGGTGTGGTGGTGGTTGTGTATCCCTGGTGTGGTGGTGGTAGTGTATCCCTAGTGTGGTGGTGGTCATGTATCCCTAGTGTGGTGGTGGTCGTGTATGCCTGGTGTGGTGGTGATTTTTTATCCTTGGTGTGGTGGTGGTCGTATATATCTGGTCTGGTGGTCGTCGTATATCCCTGGTGTGGTGGTGGTTGTGTATCCCTCGTGTGGCGGTGGTTGTGTATCCCTGATGTGGTGGTGGTCGTGTATCCCAGGTGTGGTGGTGGTTGTGTATCCCTGGTGTGGTGGTGATTTTTTATCCTTGGTGTGGTGGTGGTCATGTATCCTTGGTGTGGTGATAGTTCTATATCCCTGGTGTGGTGATAGTTCTATATCCCTGGTGTGGTGGTGGTCGTGTATCCCTGGTGTGGTGGTGGTTGTGTATCCCTGGCGTGGTGGTGGTCGTGTATCCCTAGTGTGGTGGTGGTCGTGTATCCCTGGTGTGGTGGTGGTTGTGTATCCCTGGTGTGGTGGTGGTCGTGTATCCCTGGTGTGGTGGTAGTTGCGTATCCCTGGTGTGGTGGTGGTTGTGTATCTCTGGTGTGGTGGTGGTCGTGTATCCCTGGTTTGGTGGTGGTCGTTTATCCCAGGTGTGGTGGTGGTCGTATATTCCTGGTGTGGTGGTGATTGTGTATCCCTCGTGTGGTGGTGGTTGTGTATCCCTGATGTGGTGGTCGTGTATCCCAGGTGTGGTGGTGGTTGTGTATCCCTGGTGTGGTGGTGGTTTTGTATCCCTGGTGTGGTGGTGGTCATGTATCCTTGGTGTGGTGATAGTTGTGTACCCATAGTGTGGTGGTGGTTGTGTATCCCTGGTGTGGTGGTGGTTGTGTATCCCTGGTGTGGTGGTGGTTGTGTATCCCTGGTGTGCTGGTCGTGTATCCCTGGTGTGGTGGTGGTTGTGTATCCCTGGTGTGCTGGTCGTGTATCCCTGGTGTGAGAGTTACTGGAGTCACTAGTGAAAACCAGAAACTGTTTTTGCGTAGAGATGATCACTTTACCAAGTCAGAGTCCCGTAGCTGACTAACGGCGGTAGCGCTGATAACAGTAGTGCTGATAACAGTAGTGCTGATAACAGTAGTGCTGATAACAGTAGTGCTGATAACAGTAGTGCTGATAACAGGAGTGCTGATAACAGTAGCGCTGATAACAGGAGTGCTGATAACAGTAGCGCTGATAACAGTAGTGCTGATAACAGTAGTGCTGATAACAGTAGTGCTGATAACAGTAGTGCTGATAACAGTAGTGCTGATAACAGTAGTGCTGATAACAGTAGTGCTGATAACAGTAGTGCTGATAACAGTAGTGCTGATAACAGTAGTACTGACAACAGTAGTGCTAATAACAGTAGTGCTGATAACAGTAGTGCTGATAACAGTAGTGCTGATAACAGTAGTGCTGATAACAGTAGTGCTGATAACAGTAGTGCTGATAACAGTAGTACTGACAACAGTAGTGCTAATAACAGTAGTGCTGATAACAGTAGTGCTGATAACAGTAGTGCTGATAACAGTAGTGCTGATAACAGTAGTGCTGATAGCAGAGGTAGTAGCGATAACAGTAGTGGTGATAGAGGTAGTGACGATAACAGAGGTAGTGGTGATAGCAGTAGTGGCGATAACAGAGGTAGTGATGATAACAGTAGTGGTGATAACAGAGGTAGTGATGATATCAGTAGTGGTGATAACAGAGGTAGTGATGATATTAGTAGTGGTGATAACAGAGGTAGTGATGATATCAGTAGTGGTGATAACAGAGGTAGTGATGATATCAGTAGTGGTGATAACAGAGGTAGTGATGATATCAGTAGTGGTGATAACAGAGGTAGTGATGATATTAGTAGTGGTGATAACAGAGGTAGTGATGATATCAGTAGTGGTGATAACAGAGGTAGTGATGATATTAGTAGTGGTGATAACAGAGGTAGTGATGATATTAGTAGTGGCGATAACAGAGGTAGTGATGATATCAGTAGTGGCGATAACAGAGGTAGTGATGATATCAGTAGTGGTGATAACAGAGGTAGTGATGATATCAGTAGTGGTGATAACAGAGGTAGTGATGATATCAGTAGTGGTGATAACAGAGGTAGTGATATCAGTAGTGGTGATAACAGAGGTAGTGATGATATCAGTAGTGGCGATAACAGAGGTAGTGATGATATCAGTAGTGGTGATAACAGAGGTAGTGATGATATTAGTAGTGGCGATAACAGAGGTAGTGATATCAGTAGTGGTGACAGCGATAATACCAGAGGAAGCATTTATTATTATTATTATTATTATTATTATTATTTAAGGGGCAGCGGTAAACCCATAGGAGTCATGCGGCCCCGGGAGGAATGGAGGACAATCAGTTTCGATCCAAGGAACGGGAGGACAGATTGAAACCCCGGGATCAAGAGCCTCTCACCGGCATCAAGGAATCTCGCTGTTGGGCAGGTTCAGGCAGCATTCACAGTTGCTGCAAGTACAAA
The DNA here is from genome assembly GCF_038502225.1 of Cherax quadricarinatus. Classification (NCBI taxonomy): domain Eukaryota; kingdom Metazoa; phylum Arthropoda; class Malacostraca; order Decapoda; family Parastacidae; genus Cherax; species Cherax quadricarinatus. The sequence continues at coordinate 19,497,077 of NC_091341.1, forward strand.
TAATACGCTCTTATTTATAATTACAATATGCTAATATTTAATGGCGTTGTTTTAATTTGAGTGTAGCGCACGTGTAGCGTCTTGTAGAAGTTGGCGAACACCGTAGCGTTGGGCACTCGCAGGTAGCGGAAGTAGGAGGTAGCGAAATTAGCAGTCGAGCGCAAAAACAATATGGCAACGTGCGCGCGTGTTGATGTAAACATTTGTCTATCTTTTAAAGTTTAGGCGGTAGCATTGTGGCGAGTGTTTTAGTGGTCAGCTGAGGGCAGTAAGGAGGAGGAATAATTAACGGTGAGAGGGAGGGAGAATGAAGGAGGGAGAGAGAAGAGAGAGTGTAACATTCCCCATCGCTGCTGCCAACTACCTGGGGAAAATTCGTCTGCCCTCAACTTAGCCGCTCTTTTAGCCCGTCCACGCCTCAAAGACGTACCTATAATCCACGGTGAGCTACTTTCTCGTATAAAATTTACTTCTGGTACTGATGAGTCGAGGAAGATTTGAAGTATGTATTGCAATTAAAAAAGTGGTGCTGAGTTGATGGGGTGAATTTCTAGAGATGAATTTGAAGAGTGTTAGTGTTGGGTTTTAGGTTGAAGCAGGTGGTGGCTGCCAGTGTATGCTTGAGTGGTGGTTCATTCACCCAGCAGTGTGTAGCAAGGGTAAGAAGCAGCTAGTCTGCCATTAAGTGTGGTGGCCTGCAGGGCTACAGGCGGCTACCAGTGTGGAGGAGGAGTGCTGTTAGTGTGAAGACTAGGAGGAGGTAGAGTGTTGGTGAGGTGTGAGGGGGGGGAGCGGCGGGAGGGAGAGAGAGAATACTGGAGCCTGACAGTGCTGGGTGCGACAGGGCACAGAGCGCTGCTGGGCAAGGCTACGCTACCACTAACACATCCAGTATCGATTTTTGTGTGGCGGTGGGCAGCCATTTTAGTAGGAGCGTTGGTTGGGGCAGTCAGTGTGTGTCGGGGCGGGCAGCAGGCCCAAGTGTGTTGTAGTAGCACAGGCCCGAGGCTGCTGCTGCAAGCACCTGTCGTGGTGGTGGGGGGTACTAAGGTGCTATACACGTGCCCCACGCCCGCACGCCCACTAGCAGGCTACTAGCACGTCTTGCCTCTGCTGGTGGAACATACTGCTCAGAGCAGACACGACCTGGACACTTGTTAGCAGCCTAACATACGGACTTCTAGAGGATAACTGTGTCCATCACGACGCCCACCGCCCATCACGACGCCCACCGCCCATCACGACGCCCACCACGACGCCCACAAGGTAAAACTTGAGGTTTAGTGTGAGTGGAGTGATGAATGACGCAGCGTGGCACGGTGCCTGCCAGTCACTCTGCCCTGGGGGCTTAGTAAGGGCATCACTGATAACAACACACGCTGCCCAAGATAACACTACCATGTTAGCCTCGCTACTCATCCTCACGCCCACTCACGCACCCTCTTACCCCCATTCACGTCCACACGCCCTCAAGACCACCCCCTTACATCCTGATGCCCATACTCGCCCTTACGTCCATACACGCCCTTACGTCCTGACGCCCATACACGCCCTTACGTCTTGACGCCCATACACGCCCTTACGTCCTGACGCGCATACACGCCCTTACGTCCTGACGTCCATACACGCCCTTACGTCTATACACGCCCTTACGTCCTGACGCCCATACACGCCCTTACGCCCATACACGCCCTTAACGTCATGACTCCGTCAAGCGTTCGCTGGTTTTAGGGTGGAACATACTGCTCAGAGCAGACACGACCTGGACACTAGTCTTACACCCTCAACCCCATACCCCCATAACTCCCCTCACCCTCACGCCCAAACCATCTTATCCACACACCCTAACTCCCCTCACCCTCACCCCCAAACCCTCTTGTCCACACGCACCCTAACCCTTCACACATGCACACCCTAATCCCTCACACACGCACCCTAACCATAGCTCACACACACACACACACACGGAGGGCCCGGGTTCGATTCCCGGCGGGTGGAAACATTTCGACACGTTTCCTTACACCTGTTGTCCTGTTCACCTAGCAGCAAATAGGTACCTTGGTGTTAGTCGACTGGTGTGGGTCGCATCCTGGGGGACAAGATTAAGGACCCCAATGGAAATAAGTTAGACAGTCCTCGATGACGCACTGACTTTCTTGGGTTATCCTGGGTGGCTAACCCTCCGGGGTTAAAAATCCGAACGAAATCTTATCTTATCACACACACACACACACACACACACACACACACACACACACACACACACACACACACACACACACACACACACACACACACACACACACACGCACACACACATGCCCTCACGCACAACCAGGACTAGAGGAAACCTAACTTACAACGTATAAGGTACTGAGGCAGAGCAGATAGTAACCGGGATGTTAGGAACTACTTATTCAGTCTTAGCATGGTAAACGAGTGGGGAGTGATGGAGGCAAACACCTTACGAAGTTTAAAAGAGCAGGTATGAATAACGGACCAATAATACCGGCGATTGTAGTTTAAGAGGCGGGGCCAGGAGTTGTGATAAGACTTGTTGGGATTTTTAACCCAGAATGTTAGCCACCCAAGATAACCCGAGAAAGTCAGTGCGTCATCGAGAACTGTTTGTCTTATTTCCATTGGGGTCCTTTAATCTTGTCCCCCAGGATGTGACCCACACCAGTCAACTAACACCCAGGTAACTGCTTACTGCTAAGTAAACAGGGATAGCAGGTGTAAGGAAACATCCCAAACATTTCCACCCATCCCGGGGATTGGACCCGGGACACTCAGTGTGCGAGGTGAGTGCGTTGCCAACCGAGCAACCGAGTGAGACTCAATGCTAGTAAACAGTTCACTGAGTACAACTGTGAGTGCAGCTGAATACAACTTGGTGAATACAGCTCTACAACTTTTAGTACAACTGAGAGTGCAACTTGGTGAGTGCAAGTAAACACTGTACTCTTCCTTTTCATGTGATTTCCTCTTCACTGTATTATGTATTTCACATGATGTTACAGCCAAACATATGGAAGTGAGGATGGTGATGGTGGAGTGTTGGTGGTGTGAGAGTAGTGGCAGCACCCTCAGCGTCAACCAGTGGGAGAGTGTTAGGGGGTTGTTGGTGGTGTGAGAGTAGTGGCAGCACCCTCAGTGTCAACCAGTGGGAGAGTGTTAGGGGGTTGTTGGTGGTGTGAGAGTAGTGGCAGCACCCTCAGTGTCAACCAGCGGGAGAGTGTTAGGGGGTTGTTGGCGGTGTGAGAGTAGTGGCAGCACCCTCAGTGTCAGCCAGTGGGAAAGTGTTAGGGGGTTGTTGGAGGGGTGAGGGTGAGATGTTGCAAGGAAGAGGGAGGAGGTGTAGGAGGATGTTGTAGGGTGAGGGCGGAGGTGGAGGATGTTGAAGGGTGGAGGGGTGAGGGTGGAGGTGACACCCGCCTGAAACAAGTGTATTGTGGCCAGCGTCTGCACCACACCCTCCCATGCCCTCTACCATTGTGGGCTGAATGTGGAAGGATGGTTGTGGAGGAGTGTGGGAGGAGAGGTGATGTGAGGGGGGCATGGTTATGGGATGAGAGGAGAGGTAGTGGTATAGTGTGTGTGTATATATATATGTTTAGAATACGCAGTGTTTGTAAATATATATATATATATATATATATATATATATAATATATATATATATATATATATATATATATATATATATATATATATATATATATATATATATATATATATATATATATATATATATATAATGCATGAGCATTGTACGCTACATAGTGGGAACAAAAGCTAACATGCTTCCCTGTCATGTCCCATCACATAGGAGGGGGGTCCACATACATAGTGCTAAAGTCTGTCAACTTGAGCTGGGAGACTTCTGTGTGTAATGAGAATATCGTCAAGTATTCCACTAAGGGATGAGCAGCTCCAGGAGCTTCAAAGGTTTCCTTCCAGCAGAGTTGGAGTTACTATTACCAGGGAATTCTGATCTCTCAGGCTGGCCTTATCCCATACATAGGTTAAATGACATTTTTATAAAGACACGTGGGCCAGCGGGCCACAAGCAGTAACAGCCTGGTTGACGAGGCAAGCACTAGCCAAGCCTGGCCCAGGCCCGTCCTCGGATTAGAAAAACTATGGAAACTCATCATCACAGATTAAGGTATATCTTCATTTCTAGAGCCTGGCAGATAAGTTATACATCGTATTGGAGAGAAAAAAAAAGTCGAGTAAAATTTTGACTTTTATCTAAGAATACATACATAAGTTGTAAGTTAAGTGGCTGAGGGGTAGAAGAGTTGGGCCTGCTACATGTAAGGACCACGGTTCGATCCCCCGTCCTTCTGTTTATTCATTGTCAGTTGTTTATTACGACTTAACTTAGGTTTACAGTGTATGCTACTTATAGATACAATGTAGATTTATTGTTGAAGTAGGCTCTCAGCATTTTAAGAACATAAGAACATAAGAAAGAAGGAACACTGCAACAGGCCTACTGACCCATGCGGTCCATGTCATCCCCCGGATTAGCCCAATGACCCACCCAGTCTGATCATCTCCACTCATGGATGGAGCACTGCACCAGACCCAGCAGCACAAGCTAGTCAGGTCCAACTCACCCACCCACACCCACTCATGTATTTATCTAACCTATTTTTAAAACTACACAACGTTTTAGCCTGAATAACTGTACTCGGGAGTTTGTTCCACTCATCCATAACTCTATTACCAAACCAGTGCTTTCCTATATCCTTTCTGAATCTGGATTTTTCCAACTTGAAACCATTGCTGCGAGTCCTGTCTAGGCTGGAAATTTTCAGCACGCTATTTACATCCCCTTTATTCCTGTTTTCCATTTATACACCTCGATCATATCCCCCCTAATTCTACGCCTTTCGAGAGAGTGCAGATTCAGGGCCCTCAGTCTATCCTCATAGGGAAGATTTCTGATACATGGGATCATCTTTGTCATCCTCCTCTGTACGTTTTCCAGAGCATTTATATCCATTCTGTAGTACGGTGACCAGAACTGAGCAGCATAGTCTAAATGAGGCCTAACCAAGGATATATAGAGTTGAGGAACAACCTGAGGACTTCTATTATTTATACTTAAAGCAACATTGTATGCTGATTAATACATATTTGCACTAACCTGGTGACAGTCAGCCTGAACATCATGTAACAACTACCTCATTCATACTAAGCATCACCAACTAGGCTAACCGTAGATAAGTTGGGCGACGCTAAGTTGCATTGTCAACATTACTATATCAGAGATAAGTCAGGTCGCTAGGTTAGTTTGATATTAAATACTTCACACCATGGTAATTCTCTCTCTCTCTCTCTCTCTCTCTCTCTCTCTCTCTCACACACACACACGCGCACACACACACACACACGCACACACACACGCACACGCACACACACACGCACACACACACACGCACACACACACACGCACACACACACACACACACACACACACACACACACACACACACACACACACACACACACACACACACACACACACAGAGCCAGTGTCTATCGACAGAAGCCTTTGCCAGGTGGTAATTAACACACACAAAAACCCACACTAGGCTAAGTGCCTCTTGTCAAGTGGTAATTATAATACTAACAGTACTGTCTACACACATGCAAGGAACAATTGCTAATAGGTGGTGGAGTGTAGATCATCGCTCCCGCGGCCCAGTTTCAAACCAGACCTTATAATTTGGAAAATATATATTACCCACACAACCATAAATTGTGCACTGACTGTAAGTAGAAGTTTGTAATATTTTGTTACCGTCTTACATATTCATGTGACAAAAAACCAATTCTGCCAGAGTGCAAAACATTTAATAGGCTTCCGTTTCTCAGTCATATGGCAGGATAGTAGATCCCTATTCTAGTAGTGTCAGACCAAGCTGGGAGACATGGGTGAGGCGCTGAGGACGTAGCCAAGCATTCAATGGGTTACCAAGCTATGGCAGCTTCAGAGGTTTCATTCCAGTAGACGTGAAGTTATTCGGGGGTTGCCATCTCACAGGATCTCATTATTATGGTAGAAGAGTGAGGGAGGGAAAGTAGTTGTGGCGCATTTAATTGGGAAGGAGTGAGGAGTGACTGACAAAAAAAAGGAGGGAGGAGTGACTGGGAAAGAGGGAATACTAACTAGAAAGGAGGAGGAAGGAAGGAGGGAGAGACTAAGAAGGATGGAGTGCAAACTTAAATTCTCCGGAAAATACGACGAAGGATGACAAAGCAAGTCTTGAGGAATGTCTCCCCCACAAACGACAAACTAACAACCTTCCAGGTACGCCCCGCGGCCAGGCGCACACGATGTGCACAACAAATCTATAACCTGCACCCAACGTTTCGCTCCATATAGAGGTTTTTCATCTACTTCAGTGGCGGACCCACATTTTTAGTGCCCTAGAGTTTACACTGTTGTGGGGAGCCCCTTCACAACCCCTTTTCATACAGTATTATTATTATTATAATCAAAAAGAAGCGCTAAGCCACAAGGGCTATACAGCTTTTCATACAGTAGACCCAGAATTTTTAAGTAGTGTGGATTAATGTAGCTTCTGGGGCCATTCCGGGACTAGGGGCCCTGAAGATTCATTAATTTCGTAGCAGATCCGTTCCTGACTTAGATCGAAATGTCGCGTATAAATAGAAATTTGTATATACCATGTTTAACTGACCAAAAAAATAAAACTTAGTAAAGAATCCCTCTTATTAATTTGATGTTTCGCCCGTTGGGGCTTTTATTATTTAAAATGTTTTACTTTGGAGTTGCTTCTGGGGGTCACCGCCCCCGCGGCCCGGTCCCAGACCAGGCCTCCTAGTTGCTGGCCTGATTGGTCAAACTTTTAGTGCCGGCCGCCTGCAGTCCACCGTCTGTCGGATCTCATAGGAGGCGGGTCATCAACGGGAGGCGGGTCATCAACGGGAGGCGGGTCATCAACGGGAGGCGGGTCATCAACGGGAGGCGTGTTATCAGCGGGAGGCGGGTAATCAACTGGAGGCGTGTTATCAACGGGAGGCTTGTTATCAACGGGAGGCGTGTTATCAACGGGAGGCGCGTCATCAGCGGGAGGCGTGTTATCAGCGGGAGGCAGGTAATCAACGGGAGGCGTGTTATCAACAGGCAGTGTGTCAACAGGAGGCGGGTCATCAGCGGGAGACTTACAGGTTTAGCGCTTTCTTATAATTGTAATATAGGGGACCCTTGGTGCAGGTGAGGGGCTGCTGATCCGAGGAGCGGGAACTACCCACCTTTACCTCGAATCAGTACTGATTACTTTCCCTTCCTCCCGGGTGCTGTTGTACCCCTACAGGTTTTGCGCTTTCCTGTGGATATAACGAAAATGAAGTGTAAGTGTAGCTGAATATGGATACGTGGGCCATCAGCAACAGCTTGATTGACCCGGCAAGCCTGGCCTAGGTCCGGGCTGTGGGGAGTAGGGATACTTGAAACCGGTCACAGGTTTAGCACAGGTTTTTCCTCGGGGCTCCATCCTGGTGCTCCCTCTTCTTTCCCTCAGGGGAGGGTCCTGGATGCTGGCGATTGGAGCTCTTGATCTAAGGGAACTGGACGTGTGCTCCAATTCTTGGAATCGAGCATGAACGCCTTGACATTCCCACAGGCGCTGTACAACCCCTACGGGTTGAGCGCTTCCCCATAACTAATATTAAAAATAATCATTATTATTAGTTATTATTATTATTATTATTATTATTATTATTATTATTATTATTATTATTATTATTATTATTATTATTATTATTATTACATTAAATAATCCATCCTCGGCTCAGTCTTCTTAACGTATATAAATAGCCCATCATTTGGACTGCTATCTGTAATTACAGATTTCCCGACGAGAGAAAATAAGGAAACGCGGCGCAGTTGTGCCGTACTGTACTGTATGACCCACACTGGTTTAGCGCTTCTTAATATGTGCTTGACTTTCTTTAGTTTTCAGAGGGAGCAAAACGCCCTGGTACAACTAGCTTCCTTCACCACAGGTGCAAAGTTATATATTTTTATTTTAAGAATGTAACGTATGACTTTAAAATGTACGGAAAGCCACTAGTCGCAAGGGAAAAAAATGAGGACCTTGGAGCAGTTTTTTAACAATGATGGAAATTATACTAGATATGTAGCGGTGAGCAGCTACAAGGTTTCAGTATGAACCACTCAAAATGATGTTTAAGAGCGCGTGAGTTTCCCTGTCTCTTAATATCATGTTTATTTTCCCCTTATAATCTGCCTTGTCCATAATTACTATCGGATTTGCTTTATCTGCTTTCGTAAGGTGAAGTCTAGGATCTTTCCTTAATTCATGGTATAACTTAACATATCTTTGAGGACAATTGTGTTGCACAGGTCTGATCTTTGCTCAGTGTGACAGCAATCAGTTCCTTACTGTCATTTACATATTGCTCAATTATTAACTCAAACACTTGATTCATATATTCCCTTCTCTTAGTAAATTCGCGTTATTCCGTTGCAGTCCTACTTTCTGACTTAATGGTGTGGGCAGAGAAGTGACAGCATTATGTTTTGATGCAAAATGTTCTCCATGAAGAAATATAAGAAATGTTTAAAAGAGCTGGGGAAGTAAATCTGGAGCAGGAGAAATGAATGACTGGCTGAGGTATGGGTGGGCCCTGGGATCGAAAGTAGAAATGGAAATAGAGAGGTTGAGTGAGATGGCTGGTGTGTGTGGTGCGCGAAGCAGGAGAGCGACAGATCACATTCACTTGGATAAATGTAAGGTTCTAACCCGGAGAAAAGACCAGGGTACCTAGAAGCTAATAATATACAGCTTGAAGAAAAAAATACATGTTACAAAATAAGCTTATAGTCAGACAGCATTTCCCTCTGCCTTAAAGAGCTTTACGTGTTTTGTCTTCACTATTGTAAACAATATGCCATATGAATCCAGCATGCTGCTTTCGTCAAAGCAGCATGGGTTCAAGTCCTTGGCTAGTCGCAGTGTTCTTATTGATCAATACCACTCGTTCGTGGGCACAATAATATAAACTACTGCTCGTTGTACCAGCACACCAAACAGGGACTACAATGAAATTAGCCTAGAGTCATCCACACCATCGTATGTCCTTGGGTAGCGAGTACAACATCCAGTTCTGCTGGATGCGCTACTCTTAAGGATTGTATGGTCCAGTAGATTAAGGCGTCTTGAGTTTTCGCCCACCATGAGGCAGGCCAAAGCAGCATGGGTTCGAGTCCTTGGCTAATCGCAGTGTTGTTATTGATATATATATATATATATATATATATATATATATATATATATATATATATATATATATATATATATATATATATATATATATATATATATATATATATATATATATAAAGACAGTTTAACCAAAACCCTGAAGATATTGAAACTCTCCGTGATCTCTACAGCTGTGTTGCCAAGACTAATAACCAAAGACTTTAGGCAACGATATTTGTGTAAATCCTACTTGGTAATAAGTTTGGCATCATTCCGCTTCATCATGTGGTGGTACTACTCCTGAGACTAACACATTGGTAACATTGTGACCACGGTAGACATACATTGACAATAATGGCGAGAAAACGTTTCCATAATCAAGTAACTTAATGTTACACATGTGTCTTTTGTATACACTTGTCGGTATTGTATACCTGTGATTACAATCGTGTTACTACGATTTCACATGTCGTTATATATATACACACAATACACAAATAGCCTAACACAGTACACATATAACACTAACTAACACAAAAGAGAGAGAGGCTCCCTCTCTCTCTTGTGTTAGTGCGACTTTGTAAATGGTCCAGTTCAGACCGAAACGTCGTCGTAAGCTTCTCTCTCCTATGTGCGGGTTATTTGTGTATTCCAGTCACGGCCTTTTTGTTCTTCGTCGTTATATATACTTTGTATCAAGCAGATTTAGAAAGAATATAAGGAAGTCGTAATTTGGTAATAGAGTTTTGTTTGAAACAAAGTACATCACTACAGCAAACACTTTGAGTGGTTTTAAAAACAGTCACAGATGAACAAATGTGAATAACATTTGACTTCCATGGATCAGTAGACATACTGTAGTTCTCCCCTCTTTTTAGGTTCTTTCGTGGGAAGTGCGGGAGAAGGAAGAAGTGGAGGAGGGAGTGTGGGAAGGAAGTGAGGGAGAAAAAAGGAGTGAAGGAGGGAGGAGGGAGGAAGAGATATATAATGTGCGAGCAGTGGGGGACTGACCAACCCTGGAAACTAGTGAAACTTTCACCCAATTTATCACATATGTCATCCACCAGCCTTCAGCGCTTAGAACTGAGCACACACCTCAATCACAGTCACTCAGAACTGAGCACACACCTCAGTCACAGTCACTCAAAACTGAGCACACACCTCAGTCACAGTCACTCAGAACTGAGCACACACCTCAGTCACAGTCACTCAAAACTGAGCACACACCTCAGTCACAGTCACTCAGAACTGAGCACACACCTCAGTCACAGTCACTCAAAACTGAGCACACACCTCAGTCACAGTCACTCAGAACTGAGCACACACCTCAGTCACAGTCACTCAGAACTGAGCACACACCTCAGTCACAGTCACTCAGAACTGAACACACACCTCAGTCACAGTCACTCAGAACTGAGCACACACCTCAGTCACAGTCACTCAGAACTGAGCACACACCTCAGTCACAGTCACTCAGAACTGAGCACACACCTCAGTCACAGTCACTCAGAACTGAGCACACACCTCAGTCACAGTCACTCAAAACTGAGCACACACCTCAGTCACAGTCACTCAGAACTGAGCACACACCTCAGTCACAGTCACTCAGAACTGAGCACACACCTCAGTCACAGTCACTCAGAACTGAACACACACCTCAGTCACAGTCACTCAGAACTGAGCACACACCTCAGTCACAGTCACTCAGAACTGAGCACACACCTCAGTCACAGTCACTCAGAACTGAGCACACACCTCAGTCACAGTCACTCAGAACTGAGCACACACCTCAGTCACAGTCACTCAGAACTGAGCACACACCTCAGTCACAGTCACTCAGAACTGAGCACACACCTCAGTCACAGTCACTCAAAACTGAGCACACACCTCAGTCACAGTCACTCAGAACTGAGCACACACCTCAGTCACAGTCACTCAGAACTGAGCACACACCTCAGTCACAGTCACTCAAAACTGAGCACACACCTCAGTCACAGTCACTCAAAACTGAGCACACACCTCAGTCACAGTCACTCAAAACTGAGCACACACCTCAGTCACAGTCACTCAGAACTGAGCACACACCTCAGTCACAGTCACTCAGAACTGAGCACACACCTCAGCCACAGTCACTCAAAACTGAGCACACACCTCAGCCACAGTCACTCAGAACTGAGCACACACCTCAGCCACAGTCACTCAAAACTGAGCACACACCTCAGTCACAGTCACTCAGAACTGAGCACACACCTCAGTCACAGTCACTCAGAACTGAGCACACACCTCAGTCACAGTCACTCAGAACTGAGCATACACCTCAGTCACAGTCACTCAGAACTGAGCACATACCTCAGTCACAGTCACTCAGAACTGAGCATACACCTCAGTCACAGTCACTCAAAACTGAGCACACACCTCAGTCACAGTCACTCAGAACTGAGCACACACCTCAGTCACAGTCACTCAGAATGAGCACACACCTCAGTCACAGTCACTCAAAACTGAGCACACACCTCAGTCACAGTCACTCAGAACTGAGCACACACCTCAGTCACAGTCACTCAGAACTGAGCACACACCTCAGTCACAGTCACTCAGAACTGAGCACACACCTCAGTCACAGTCACTCAGAACTGAGCACACACCTCAGTCACAGTCACTCAAAACTGAGCACACACCTCAGTCACAGTCACTCAGAACTGAGCACACACCTCAGTCACAGTCACTCAGAACTGAGCACACACCTCAGTCACAGTCACTCAGAACTGAGCATACACCTCAGTCACAGTCACTCAGAACTGAGCACACACCTCAGTCACAGTCACTCAGAACTGAGCATACACCTCAGTCACAGTCACTCAAAATTGAGCACACACCTCAGTCACAGTCACTCAGAACTGAGCACACACCTCAGTCACAGTCACTCAGAATGAGCACACACCTCAGTCACAGTCACTCAAAACTGAGCACACACCTCAGTCACAGTCACTCAGAACTGAGCACACACCTCAGTCACAGTCACTCAGAATGAGCACACACCTCAGTCACAGTCACTCAAAACTGAGCACACACCTCAGTCACAGTCACTCAGAACTGAGCACACACCTCAGTCACAGTCACTCAGAACTGAGCACACACCTCAGTCACAGTCACTCAAAACTGAGCACACACCTCAGTCACAGTCACTCAGAACTGAGCCCACACCTCAGTCACAGTCACTCAGAACTGAGCACACACCTCAGTCACAGTCACTCGCAACTGAGCACGCACCTCAGTCACAGTCACTCAGAACTGAGCACACACCTCAGTCACAGTCACTCAGAACTGAACACACACCTCAGTCACAGTCACTCAGAACTGAACACACACCTCAGTCAGTCACTCAAAACTGAACACACACCTCAGTCACAGTCACTCAGAACTGAGCACACACCTCAGTCACAGTCACTCGCAACTGAGCACGCACCTCAGTCACAGTCACTCAGAACTGAGCACACACCTCAGTCACAGTCACTCAGAACTGAACACACACCTCAGTCACAGTCACTCAGAACTGAACACACACCTCAGTCACAGTCACTCAGAACTGAGCACACACCTCAGTCACAATCACTCAGAACTGAGCACACACCTCAGTCACAGTCACTCAAAACTGAGCACACACCTCAGTCACAGTCACTCAGAACTGAGCACACACCTCAGTCACAGTCACTCAAAACTGAGCACACACCTCAGTCACAGTCGCTCAGAACTGAGCACACACCTCAGTCACAGTCACTCAGAACTGAGCACACACCTGTCACAGTCACTCAGAACTGAACACACACCTCAGTCACAGTCACTCAAAACTGAACACACACCTCAGTCACAGTCACTCAGAACTGAGCACACACCTCAGTCACAGTCACTCAGAACTAAGCACACACCTCAGTCACAATCACTCAGAACTGAGCACACGCCTCAGTCACAGTCACTCAGAACTGAACACACACCTCAGCCACAATCACTCAGAACTGAGCACACACCTCAGTTACAATCACTCAGAACTGAGCACACACCTCAGCCACAGTCACTCAGAACTGAGCACACACCTCAGCCACAATCACTCAGAACTGAACACACACCTCAGCCACAATCACTCAAAACTGAACACACACACCTCAGTCACAGTCACTCAGAACTGAGCACACACCTCAGTCACAGTCACTCAGAACTGAGCACATACCTCAGTCACAGTCACTCATAACTGATCACACACCTCAGTCACACTCAAAACTGAACACACACACCTCAGTCACAGTCACTTAGAACTGAGCACACACCTCAGTCACACTCAAAACTGAGCGCACACCTCAGCCACACTCAAAACTGAGCACACACCTCAGTCACACTCAAAACTGAACACACACACCTCAGTCACAGTTACTCAGAACTGAGCACACACCTCAGTCACACTCAAAACTGAGCGCACACCTCAGCTACAATCACTCAGAACTGAGCACACACCTCAGCCACCAGCTGTTAGCACCCAGCACAAACCTCAGCCACCAGCTTTCAGCTCTTGGCACACTACCCCTCATGGGAGGTTCCTTGACGCTGGGGAGGGGCTCTTGATCTAGGGAATCGGATCTGTGCTCCGGTTCCCTGAATTGAGCCTGAATGCCTTCCATCCCCCCACATGCGCTGTATAATCCTTCAGGTTTAGCGCTCCCCCATTATTATAATAATCTTAGCACACTTAAAACCACTCTTCATTCCAGCCCAGGTCAGTCACACCAAGCCCTCACTATCTACCCACATACACCCACCCAATCCCCTGACAATCTACCAGCATGCACCCACCCAACCTTACCAATCTTTTCTATCAACCATCTATTTGATTTATTGTTAATCACAGCTCATCCCTTGCTCGATAAAATATATCATGGGAAACATTGCTAACTTTCGTTCCCGCAATGTAACTATCAAATAGAGTAGCAACACACTGCGGGTGTTCCCATAATGTAATTATCACACTGAATAGGGAAACCTAATATCATACTACGGGTGTACGCGTTTTGTTTAATATTTTTTAACAGCTTCAATCTCCATCTCTAACTCTCATAAACGCTTTCTATTCGTCCCTTCACAAACCATCACCTGTAGCAGGTCTCAACTCTCCACCTAAGGCAAAACTTAATACCACCCTTGCCAACACTCACTTCCCCACACACACTTCCTTGGATCCCACAACATTAGTAATCCATCACCAATACGCAGACTTTCCCACACTCACTAACAACACCAAATTCTCCTCTAACCAAAGTCTTTTCTGTATTACAAACTCTACCTCCAGCCTTATGGACAGGTATATGTAGCAGCAGAGGAAAGCTAACCAGGAACACTTCTGTCAGAAAACGAAAAAGAATGTATTTCACAAACACGGATTGCATCACAGAGAGCAGTGAATTAAAGATAAGAGTGGTAGAAAGCAAATTTTATGTAATAGCTATTACAGAGACCAAAGTTACTGGACTAATAACTAATGCAATATTTCAGGCCGAATAAACTTAATAAGAAAAGAGACAGGAGTGGTGCTGATGCTCTGGAACCAGTTGAGATTTGAGAAACTAACCTAAGCAGCAGTAAGTTCAAAAAGTACACAGCTACGTCATTGATAACCGGGAGACCTAAGTAATAATGGCAGTGATATACAACCCATCACCCAACAATAGAAAGCTTATGAAGGAGAATGAGGACATCAACAGAGAGAAAGCCGTTCACTGGGCAAGTAGGTCTAATTCAGAGCTATTGATCATGGAGGACTGACTACATGAGGAGCCAACATGGAGGTCCAGGGACGTAGAGAACAAAGCATGGGAAAACTTTTAGTCAACACGTTGAAAGAGACCACAGGAATGAGAGGAGAAAATAAGCCGGCAAGATTAAACTTGGTAGTCACCCTGGATATAAGAAATCTACTTTGTGGATTACAAGTAGGAGCCGGTGATCACACGGTGCTACTTGGCAAGAGAGTTGTAGATGAGTGGAATAAACTCCCAGTTAGCGTCATTGGGACGAAAACTTTAGGTAGCTTAAAATGCAGGTTGGATGGTTATATGAGTGGGTGTGAGTTGAACCTTCATAGCATGAACCAAAAGACTTATTGCAGTGGTCCTTCATTCTTATGGATGTGGGAGTGGAGGAGAGAATGGAGGGAGAAGCAAGCGAGAGACCACACCACAAAATAGAACACCTCAAAGAAGGTTCCTGGATACCGATGAGGGGCTCTTCATCTAAGGAAGTTGTTTGTGCTTCTCTTGGATTGAAATTGAATTCCTTCCATTCCCTCAGGCGCTGTATGATTCCTACAGGTTTAGACCTCCCCCGTGAATGTAATAATACTCTAAGCTGAAGTACAGTGTGATAAAGAAGTTAACGACAAATCAGCTGAATGTCTTACTGTAAAGTGATGAGCACTTACACAGAATATGAGAAGAATTCGTGGTTATACAAGACTTACAGAGACCAAACTGAAAGAGTAAAGAGGCCATGGAGAAAAATTTAGAGAAATAACGGTAGCAGACGGGACAGAAAACGCATGTACACTGAGAGAAATGTACTTCTTGGTGTATAGTTGTACTCACTGTTTTGTACAACCTTACACTACAGTCACGATATTGTTCTTTTTTCTTATTTATTTGTGTACAACTTTGTGAGTACTACTGCTGGGTGTGTATCTAGCACTCAGTCACTAGTTATTATCACCTAGCCTTAGGCACCAAGCTAAGAGCTAGTTCTCTTAATTAAAGCTAGTTTCTTCTGCTGGCCACAACTTTTCCCTCCCTCATTCCTGCTCTCCCAGTCACCCCAACACTACTTCCCTCACCCCTTCTGCTCTCTCTCTCTCTCTCTCTCTCTCTCTCTCTCTCTCTCTCTCTCTCTCTCTCTCTCTCTCTCTCTCTCTCTCTCTCTCTCTCTGTCACCCCAACACTACTTCCCTCACCCTTCCTGCTCTCTCTCTCTCTCTCAGTCACCCCAACACTACTTCCCTCACCCCTCCTGCTCTCTCTCTCTCAGTCACCCCAACACTACTTCCCTCACCCCTCCTGCTCTCTCTCTCTCAGTCACCCCCAACACTACTTCCCTCACCCTTCCTGCTCTCTCTGTCACCCAACATTACTTCCCTCACCCCTCCTGCTCTCTCTCAGCCACCCCAACACTACTTCCCTCACTCCTCCTGCTCTCTCTCTCTCTCAGTCACCCCCAACACTACTTCCCTCACCCTTCCTGCTCTCTCTGTCACCCCAACACTACTTCCCTCACCCCTCCTGCTCTCTCTCTCTCTCAGTCACCCCAACACTACTTCCCTCACCCCTCCTGCTCTATCTCAGTCACCCCAACACTACTTCCCTCACCCCTCCTGCTCTGTCACCCCAACACTGCTTCCCTCACCCCTCCTGCTCTCTCAGTCACCCCAACACTACTTCTCTCACCCCTCCTGCTCTGTCACCCCAGCACTACTTCCCTCATCCCTCCTGCTCTCTCAGTCACCCCAACACTACTTCCCTCACCCCTCCTGCTCTCTCTCAGTCACCCCAACACTACTTCCCTCACCCCTCCTGCTCTCTCTCTCTCAGTCACCCCCAACACTACTTCCCTCACCCTTCCTGCTCTCTCTGTCACCCAACATTACTTCCCTCACCCCTCCTGCTCTCTCTCAGCCACCCCAACACTACTTCCCTCACTCCTCCTGCTCTCTCTCTCTCTCAGTCACCCCCAACACTACTTCCCTCACCCTTCCTGCTCTCTCTGTCACCCCAACACTACTTCCCTCACCCCTCCTGCTCTCTCTCTCTCTCAGTCACCCCAACACTACTTCCCTCACCCCTCCTGCTCTATCTCAGTCACCCCAACACTACTTCCCTCACCCCTCCTGCTCTGTCACCCCAACACTGCTTCCCTCACCCCTCCTGCTCTCTCAGTCACCCCAACACTACTTCTCTCACCCCTCCTGCTCTGTCACCCCAGCACTACTTCCCTCATCCCTCCTGCTCTCTCAGTCACCCCAACACTACTTCCCTCACCCCTCCTGCTCTCTCTCAGTCACCCCAACACTACTTCCCTCACCCCTCCTGCTCTCTCTCAGTTACCCCAACACTACTTCCCTCACCCCTCCTGCTCTCTCTGTCACCCCAACACTACTTCCCTCACCCCTCCTGCTCTCTCAGTCACCCCAACACTACTTCTCTCACCCCTTCTGCTCTCTCTCTCAGTCACCCCAACACTACTTCCCTCACCCCTCCTGCTCTCTCTCTCTCTCTCTCAGTCACCCCAACACTACTTCCCTCACCCCTCCTGCTCTCTCAGTCACCCCAACACTACTTCTCTCACCCCTTCTGCTCTCTCTCAGTCACCCCAACACTACTTCCCTCACCCCTCCTGCTCTCTCTCTCTCTCTCAGTCACCCCAACACTACTTCCCTCACCCCTCCTGCTCTCTCAGTCACCCACAACACTACTTCCCTCACCCTTCATGCTCTCTCTCAGTCACCCCAACACTACTTCCCTCACCCCTCCTGCTCTCTCTCTCTCAGTCACCCCAACACTACTTCCCTCACCCCTCCTGCTCTCTCTCAGTCACCCCAACACTACTTCCCTCACCCCTCCTGCTCTTTCTCTCTCAGTCACCCCAACACTACTTCCCTCACCCCTCCTGCTCTCTCTGTCACCCCAACACTGCTTCCCTCACCCCTCCTGCTCTCTCAGTCACCCCAACACTACTTCTCTCACCCCTCCTGCTCTCTCAGTCACCCCAACACTACTTCCCTCACCCCTCCTGCTCTCTCTCTCTCTCTCTCTCAGTCACCCCAATACTACTTCCCTCACCCCTCCTGCTCTCTCTCAGTCACCCCAACACTACTTCCCTCACCCTTCATGCTCTCTCAGTCACCCCAACACTACTTCTCTCACCCCTCCTGCTCTCTGTCACCCCAGCACTACTTCCCTCATCCCTCCTGCTCTCTCAGTCACCCCAACACTACTTCCCTCACCCCTCCTGCTCTCTCTCAGTCACCCCAACACTACTTCCCTCACCCCTCCTGCTCTCTCTCAGTTACCCCAACACTACTTCCCTCACCCCTCCTGCTCTCTCTGTCACCCCAACACTACTTCCCTCACCCCTCCTGCTCTCTCAGTCACCCCAACACTACTTCTCTCACCCCTTCTGCTCTCTCTCTCAGTCACCCCAACACTACTTCCCTCACCCCTCCTGCTCTCTCTCTCTCTCTCTCTCAGTCACCCCAACATTACTTCCCTCACCCCTCCTGCTCTCTCAGTCACCCCAACACTACTTCTCTCACCCCTTCTGCTCTCTCTCAGTCACCCCAACACTACTTCCCTCACCCCTCCTGCTCTCTCTCTCTCTCTCAGTCACCCCAACACTACTTCCCTCACCCCTCCTGCTCTCTCTCTGTCACCCCAACACTGCTTCCCTCACCCCTCCTGCTCTCTCAGTCACCCACAACACTACTTCCCTCACCCTTCATGCTCTCTCTCAGTCACCCCAACACTACTTCCCTCACCCCTCCTGCTCTCTCTCTCTCAGTCACCCCAACACTACTTCCCTCACCCCTCCTGCTCTCTCTCAGTCACCCCAACACTACTTCCCTCACCCCTCCTGCTCTCTCTCTCTCAGTCACCCCAACACTACTTCCCTCACCCCTCCTGCTCTCTCTGTCACCCCAACACTGCTTCCCTCACCCCTCCTGCTCTCTCAGTCACCCCAACACTACTTCTCTCACCCCTCCTGCTCTCTCAGTCACCCCAACACTACTTCCCTCACCCCTCCTGCTCTCTCTCAGTCACCCCAACACTACTTCCCTCACCCTTCATGCTCTCTCAGTCACCCCAACACTACTTCTCTCACCCCTCCTGCTCTCTCTCTCAGTCACCCCAACACTACTTCCCTCACCCCTCCTGCTCTCTCTCAGTTACCCCAACACTACTTCCCTCACCCCTCCTGCTCTCTCTCAGTCACCCCAACACTACTTCCCTCACCCCTCCTGCTCTCTCTCAGTCACCCCAACACTACTTCCCTCACCCCTCCTGCTCTCACTCTCTCCTTCACTCCCACACTCTACTAACCCTACACTATATACTACCCAACATTGTGTATTGTACTATCCCGGCATACCTTGTCAAGGTTCTAGATAATATGCTTGAGGAAACTTGAAATATCTGTAGAAAACTAGCTAGCTTTAAGAGGGCGCTGCTTTATCTAATGGCACAAGGTGTAAGACGTATACATGCAGAGGTGTGTATCTCTGAATGTATAGACCAATGCATATACACCGAAGTATCCCCCGGTGTATATGCACGAGAAATGGGTCTCTCTGGGTGTATATTTACTATGCTTTTACTATAATTCCTGCTTTAATTATTAAAGTATTCATGAATATAGTGTCCAAGTGAAAAAGCATCCTTAATGTGCCACGTTTTGATCTTCATTACGTGCTTTTATAAGGCACCGAGATGCCACAAATTAAAATTATTCCCTGGAGATCCTTTTAGGACAAACATGCTTTTAGCATTGTTTCCAGTTTGAGAATGACTTTATTAGATTGATGATAAGGCACTGCACCTCCCACCTCCAGGATTCTTCTAAGTCCAGCTGATCAGTAAATATGTTTAATATGTTCACATATTTATATGTAAATATCAGAGTATCCCTCACCAGTATGGACGTTGTTGGGTTGCTAGCAAGATTTATGGTGAACAGCGAGGACGTCCTCCCCCGCCCATCACAGTTGAATGTCGCGCATTTAAGCAAAGTCGGTCAAACAAGTCCAACTTCTCGAAAAAATGAACCTTTCCGAAAAATTTCTCTTATGCAGTGATCGATCTAGTCTGTGAATTTATAAGGTATACATTTTTAAATTTTGTAATTAGCGCAATATTTTTCTTATATTGCTGCAAAAAGGCAAGATCGCAAGCTCTGTCTTAAGAAAATAAAGACATTCCATTGAGGCTGAAGTCACTGATACTTTTTCTCTCCCGCTTTAGGATTAGTGGGTACATACCTGTAACTGGTTTTGAGAGTCCTTCAATTCTTTATAGCCGTGCTGGAGGCCAGACTTTCGTGTGTTGAATGCCTGATTATCCAAGCTTTTGCTCCATGCAGCCTGCATGCTGATATAACCATCAATAACTGACATAGCAGCTCCTGTAGGAACGTGTCGTTTCCTTTTATTTTTTGTTTCAGTTGGGGCAATATTTCTGACATGGTCTAGTAGAAAGCTGAAGTGTTTTGGACTTTGGATGTTGGTACTGTTTTCGAATGTGGCTCTGGCACTCCTTTTTCACTGGGTGGAGAAAGGGAGGTTTTAGAGAGAGATTTTGGGTAGGGAATAGAGGGTAGAGGAAAAGGAGTGAAGGGGAGGTGCTGGGGATGAAGCGACAGCAGTAAAGAGAGTAGTCAGAAAATAAGGGAAGCAGGGAGAACTTTAGATTGAAAGGCAGTTGTAAGGTTGAAGTTTGGGGCATTAGTGGTGGTATTATTGATTTGTTTTATTAATCCAAATAAAATGTACCACACTATGTGGGTACCCGGATCTCAATGATAGTTTACGAGGTTAGAGCAAGAACCAGGTTTACCTAATACAACGATCATGCAGGGTAGTTTACCCTTGTCATACTCCAACATGCATGATTATTTTTTTTTTTGCCATATTCTATCATGCAGAATAGTTTTCCTGTCATTCTCCATCCTGCAGGTTGGACTTTCCTGTCATACTCCCTCACAAGGTTTTTTTTTTTTTACCATACTCCGTCACAAGATATGTTTACTTATCATACTCCCTCACAAGATGAGATTTTTTCCTATCATACTCCATCACAGTATGTTTATCATACTCCATCACAGTATGTTTATCATACTCCATCACAGTATGTTTATCATACTCCATCACAGTATGTTTATCATACTCCATCACAGTATGTTTATCATACTCCATCACAGTATGTTTATCATACTCCATCACAGTATGTTTATTGCCACCATGGGTTCACTAGCATCAAGCTCGCCACCATGGGTTCACTAGCATCAAGCTCGCCACCATGGGTTCACTAGCCTCAAGCTCACCACCATGGGTTCACTAGCATCAAGCTCGCCACCATGGGTTCACTAGCATCAAGCTCACCACCATGGGTTCACTAGCATCAAGCTCACCACCATGGGTTTCACTAGCATCAAGCTCGCCACCATGGGTTCACCAGCATCAAGCTCGCCACCATGGGGTTCACTAGCATCAAGCTCGCCACCATGGGTTCACTAGCATCAAGCTCGCCACCATGGGTTCACTAGCATCAAGCTCGCCACCATGGGTTCACCAGCATCAAGCTCGCCACCATGGGTTTCACAAGCATCAAGCTCGCCACCATGGGTTCACTAGCATCAAGCTCACCACCATGGGTTCACTAGCATCAAGCTCGCCACCATGGGTTCACCAGCATCAAGCTCGCCACCATCGGTTTCACCAGCATCAAGCTCGCCACCATGGGCTTCACTAGCATCAAGCTCACCACCATGGGTTTCACTAGCATCAAGTTCGCCACCATGGGTTCACAAGCATCAAGCTCGCCACCATGGGTTTCACCAGCATCAAGCTCGCCACCATGGGTTTCACTAGCATCAAGCTCGCCACCATGGGTTCACTAGCATCAAGCTCGCCACCATGGGTTCACTAGCATCAAGCTCGCCACCATGGGTTCACTAGCATCAAGCTCACCACCATGGGTTCACTAGCATCAAGCTCGCCACCATGGGTTCACTAGCCTCAAGCTCACCACCATGGGTTCACTAGCATCAAGCTCGCCACCATGGGATCACTAGCATCAAGCTCGCCACCATGGGTTCACTAGCATCAAGCTCGCCACCATGGGTTTCACTAGCATCAAGCTCGCCACCATGGGTTCACTAGCATCAAGCTCACCACCATGGGTTTCACTAGCATCAAGCTCACCACCATGGGTTCACTAGCATCAAGCTCACCACCATGGGTTCACTAGCATCAAGCTCGCCACCATGGGTTTCACTAGCATCAAGCTCGCCACCATGGGTTTCACTAGCATCAAGCTCACCACCATGGGTTTCACTAGCATCAAGCTCGCCACCATGGGTTCACTAGCATCAAGCTCGCCACCATGGGTTCACTAGCATCAAGCTCGCAACCATGGGTTTCACTAGCATCAAGCTCACCACCATGGGTTCACCAGCATCAAGCTCACCACCATGGGTTTCACTAGCATCAAGCTCGCCACCATGGGTTTCACTAGCATCAAGCTCGCCACCATGGGTTCACTAGCATCAAGCTCGCCACCATGGGTTCACTAGCATCAAGCTCGCCACCGTGGGTTTCACTAGCATCAACCTCACCACCATGGGTTTCACTAGCATCAAGCTCGCCACCATGGGTTTCGCTAGCATCAAGCTCGCCACCATGGGTTTCACTAGCATCAAGCTCACCACCATGGGTTTCACTAGCATCAAGCTCACCACCATGGGTTCACCAGCATCAAGCTCACCGCCATGGGTTCACCAGCATCAAGCTCACCACCATGGGTTCACCAGCATCAAGCTCGCCACCATGGGTTTCACTAGCATCAAGCTCACCACCATGGGTTCACTAGCATCAAGCTCACCACCATTGGTTCACTAGCATCAAGCTCACCACCATGGGTTCACTAGCATCAAGCTCACCACCATTGGTTCACTAGCATCAAGCTCACCACCATGGGTTCACCAGCATCAAGCTCACCACCATGGGTTTCACCAGCATCAAGCTCGCCACCATGGGTTCACTAGCATCAAGCTCGCCACCATGGGTTCACTAGCATCAAGCTCTCCACCATGGGTTCACTAGCATCAAGCTCAACACCATGGGTTTCACTAGCATCAAGCTCGCCACCATGGGTTTCACTAGCATCAAGCTCGCCACCATGGGTTTCACCAGCATCAAGCTCGCCACCATGGGCTTCACTAGCATCAAGCTCGCCACCATGGGTTCACCAGCATCAAGCTCGCCACCATAGGGTTTCACCAGCATCAAGCTCGCCACCATGGGTTTCACTAGCATCAAGCTCGCCACCATGGGTTTCACTAGCATCAAGCTCGCCACCATGGGTTTCACTAGCATCAAGCTCGCCACCATGGGTTCACTAACATCAAGCTCACCACCATGGGTTCACTAGCATCAAGCTCGCCACCATGGGTTCACTAGCATCAAGCTCGCCACCATGGGTTCACTAGCATGAAGCTCACCACCATGGGTTCACTAGCATCAAGCTCACCACCATGGGTTCACTAGCATCAAGCTCGCCACCATGGGTTTCACTAGCATGAAGCTCACCACCATGGGTTCACTAGCATCAAGCTCGCCACCATGGGTTTCACTAGCTTCAAGCTCGCCACCATGGGTTCACTAGCATCAAGCTCACCACCATGGGTTCACTAGCATCAAGCTCGCCACCATGGGTTTCACTAGCATCAAGCTCACCACCATGGGTTCACTAGCATCAAGCTCGTCACGATGGGTTTCACTAGCATCAAGCTCGCCACCATGGGTTTCACTAGCATCAAGCTCGCCACCATGGGTTTCACTAGCATGAAGCTCACCACCATGGGTTCACTAGCATCAAGCTCGCCACCATGGGTTTCACTAGCTTCAAGCTCGCCACCATGGGTTCACTAGCATCAAGCTCACCACCATGGGTTCACTAGCATCAAGCTCGCCACCATGGGTTTCACTAGCATCAAGCTCACCACCATGGGTTCACTAGCATCAAGCTCGCCACCATGGGTTTCACTAGCATCAAGCTCGCCACCATGGGTTTCACTAGCATCAAGCTCGCCACCATGGGTTTCACTAGCATCAAGCTCGCCACCATGGGTTTCACTAGCATCAAGCTCACCACCATGGGTTCACCAGCATCAAGCTCGCCACCATGGGTTCACTAGCATTAAGCTCGCCACCATGGGTTCACTAGCATCAAGCTCGCCACCATGGTTTCACTAGCATCAAGCTCGCCACCATGGGTTTCACTAGCATCAAGCTCACCACCATGGGTTCACCAGCATCAAGCTCGCCACCATGGGTTCACTAGCATTAAGCTCGCCACCATGGGTTCACTAGCATCAAGCTCGCCACCATGGGTTCACTAGCATCAAGCTCGCCACCATGGGTTCACTAGCATCAAGCTCGCCACCATGGGTTCACCAGCATCAAGCTCGCCACCATGGGTTCACTAGCATCAAGCTCACCACCATGGGTTCACTAGCATCAAGCTCGCCACCATGGGTTCACTAGCATTAAGCTCGCCACCATGGGTTCACTAGCATCAAGCTCGCCACCATGGGTTTCACTAGCATCAAGCTCGCCACCATGGGTTTCACTAGCATCAAGCTCGCCACCATGGGTTTCACTAGCATCAAGCTCACCACCATGGGTTCACCAGCATCAAGCTCGCCACCATGGGTTCACTAGCATTAAGCGCGCCACCATGGGTTCACTAGCATCAAGCTCGCCACCATGGGTTTCACTAGCATCAAGCTCGCCACCATGGGTTTCACTAGCATCAAGCTCACCACCATGGGTTCACCAGCATCAAGCTCGCCACCATGGGTTCACTAGCATCAAGCTCACCACCATGGGTTCACTAGCATCAAGCTCGCCACCATGGGTTCACTAGCATCAAGCTCACCACCATGGGTTCACCAGCATCAAGCTCACCACCATGGGTTCACTAGCATTAAGCTCGCCACCATGGGTTCACTAGCATCAAGCTCGCCACCATGGGTTCACTAGCATCAAGCTCGCCACCATGGGTTCACCAGCATCAAGCTCGCCACCATGGGTTCACCAGCATCAAGCTCGCCACCATGGGTTTCACTAGCATCAAGCTCGCCACCATGGGTTCACTAGCATTAAGCTTGCCACCATGGGTTCACTAGCATTAAGCTCGCCACCATGGGTTCACTAGCATCAAGCTCGCCACCATGGGTTCACTAGCATCAAGCTCGCCACCATGGGTTCACTAGCATCAAGCTCGCCACCATGGGTTCACCAGCATCAAGCTCGCCACCATGGGTTTCACTAGCATCAAGCTCGCCACCATGGGTTCACTAGCATTAAGCTCGCCACCGTGGGTTCACTAGCATCAAGCTCGCCATCATGGGTTCACTAGCATCAAGCTCGCCACCATGGGTTCACTAGCATCAAGCTCGCCACCATGGGTTCACTTCTCAGTAGTAGTAACCAGTTACCAGTAACCACTGTGCCAGTTGACTCACGACCAACCGTCTCTGCCTGAGTCACTGTCTATTCATATTGAGCTGACCTGACATTATTCAAAGACCCTCTATGGGTACGTGGGCGGCCAGCCGGTCAGTCAGTGTTACGAGTGTGAGCAAGGAGATAGGTACGGCTGCAAGGGCGTTACACACATTATCTGTAATTATACGTACTACCAGCCTACGTGAGTATTTCTTACCTAATCCACGTGTCGAACTCCCACATGATAAATGGTGGCACCGGTGTGGAGTGTGGATTTACGTTTTTACGAGTAATTCAAGACGTTAGAAGGCTGTTTGTGAGTAGCGGCAGGGTCAAAGGTGAACCGTCACCCACCAGCACTACCCTCACTCACCACCTCCAGCCTGCAAGCCTGTTGCAGCCGTTTCAAGCTTCCTGGCTTAGTTCGTGTGGTAATTGCTTCAATCTCCGAGGGGTTGACCCGGATTTTGCAATTAAGCCAGTCAGTAAGCCAGACTGTGGAAGTGAACGCCAGTCAGCCTATCATCCAGCCTGTCTCCTGTCATCCAACTGCTCCTCCGTGCTTTGTGCATCGTTACACGTCTTCCAGCCAGCCATTCTCGTGGGGTAAGCCAGTCAGCCAACCCAGCTTCTAACCCAGCTGAGAGAGAGAAGTAAGCCACGCAGTAAGAAGTAAGCCAAGTTCCTCTGAAGTATTGTCTATATCGCTTTGTGCTCCCTGTTGGATGCTAAGAGTGGTTTTCACCATTCCTGTGGCATAGAGTGGCTTATCAAGCCACCTTCGTGGGTAGAGTGGGGTGCGCGGCAGTGCCCCAGCGAGAGTCTCTCACCCACCACACTCTACCTCCACCACTCCCACCACCAGCCACCAGCCACCCACCACCAGACACCCACCTACCTGTGGTTGTTTGCACCCTTGTACCGGGTCCTAATACTGTTTTGGCTCACATAATTGGTCCTTATCGAGTAGTTGAACATATCACTGGTAATAAGTATAAGGTTAGAGAGATTAGTACTGGTCAGTATAAAGAATCGCATTTGGATCATATGAAGTTAGTATGTGATGATAATGATGTTCCAACCCAGACTAATGTGACAGACTCTGACAATCCTCCTGATCCTGTACTCTCTTCCTCTGATACTCAGTCAGATGATCAACCTGAATGTCGTTATTCCCTACGTACACGACAGGTATTGAGAAATCCTCAAGTATCATTTGTAACTTCCAATTCAGATTTGCCTCAACTACAGCATGAGTTAGCTAAGGCTACAGAGTTTGATCCTCCCAGAGATGACACCCATTCTGCATATGTCAATCTCACCCTAGCAGAGTTGGGGTTAAATGTAAATAACCTGTATAGATGAATAATTACAGTATCAACTTATCAGTATTCAAGAAGTTTTTTTTTCTTGTGTTCATGTTCTCTCCGCATTCTGAGAGTTAACAGTCTAGATTTGAGTGCACCGAATCTGCTCTGTTAAACACTCTTTCTTTGTATATATTCCTTCCTCAGAATCCGTAGATCACATGAGTACAGATCGATCGATCAAAATTTTTTTTATCACTTGTAATCTCAACGTTGAGTTCGTTGTTCATTTGTTGAGTTTTAAGTTGTACTATAGTATACCTTGTATTGCATTACAGTTTCAGTTACGTAAGCTTCCATTCCAATGTTTTACTTATGTATGTTATAATGTTTAATTGTTGTGTACTTTGACATTGTATAGAATCAGCCCAAGCCGTATACCTGCCTTAGTTTGTATTAGTTGTATGTCGGGACGACATACGTTAGCGTCGCCGAGCTCTCAGTAGTAGTAACCAGTTACCAGTAACCACTGTGCCAGTTGACTCACGACCAACCGTCTCTGCCTGAGTCACTGTCTATTCATATTGAGCTGACCTGACATTATTCAAAGACCCTCTATGGGTACGTGGGCGGCCAGCCGGTCAGTCAGTGTTACGAGTGTGAGCAAGGAGATAGGTACGGCTGCAAGGGCGTTACACACATTATCTGTAATTATACGTACTACCAGCCTACGTGAGTATTTCTTACCTAATCCACGTGTCGAACTCCCACATGATACACTAGCATTAAGCTCGCCACCATGGGTTCACTAGCATCAAGCTCGCCACCACGGGTTTCACCAGTATCAAGCTCGCCACCATGGGTTCACCAGCATCAAGCTCGCCACCATGGGTTTCACCAGCATCAAGCTCGCCACCATGGGTTTCACCAGCATCAAGCTCGCCACCATGGGTTCACTAGCATCAAGCTCGCCACCATGGGTTCACTAGCATCAAGCTCACCACCATGGGTTTCACTAGCATCAAGCTCACCACCATGGGTTTCACTAGCATCAAGCTCACCACCATGGGTTCACCAGCATCAAGCTCACCACCATGGGTTCACTAGCATCAAGCTCGCCACCATGGGTTCACTAGCATCAAGCTCGCCACCATGGGTTCACTAGCATCAAGCTCGCCACCATGGGTTCACAAGCATCAAGCTCGCCACCATGGGTTTCACCAGCATCAAGCACGCCACCATGGGTTCACTAGCATCAAGCTCGCCACCATGGGTTCACTAGCATCAAGCTCACCACCATGGGTTTCACTAGCATCAAGCTCGCCACCATGGGTTCACTAGCATCAAGCTCACCACCATGGGTTCACTAGCATCAAGCTCGCCACCATGGGTTCACCAGCATCAAGCTCACCACCATGGGTTCACTAGCATCAAGCTCACCACCATGGGTTTCACTAGCATCAAGCTCGCCACCATGGGTTCACTAGCATCAAGCTCACCACCATGGGTTCACAAGCATCAAGCTCACCACCATGGGTTCACCAGCATCAAGCTCACCACCATGGGTTCACTAGCATCAAGCTCGCCACCATGGGTTCACTAGCATCAAGCTCGCCACCATGGGTTCACTAGCATCAAGCTCACCACCATGGGTTCACAAGCATCAAGCTCGCCACCATGGGTTCACCAGCATCAAGCTCACCACCATGGGTTCACTAGCATCAAGCTCGCCACCATGGGTTCACTAGCATCAAGCTCGCCACCATGGGTTCACTAGCATCAAGCTCACCACCATGGGTTCACCAGCATCAAGCTCGCCACCATGGGTTCACTAGCATCAAGCTCGCCACCATGGGTTTCACTAGCTAAGGGACCTTCAAATGTTTCATGGATGAAGTCATTACGGTGTTGTGGGGTGTAGTGACTACCTCTTCCGGTCTCCGCCACTTTAAACTCTCGTGAATGATCCTCCCAACTTTAAATACTGTTGACAAACAATGTCTCACTTCACCGCCCTTAAAAGAAAAGTCTTCCCCCTTGTTGAAATTTTACCTTCGAGGAGGAGGGGAAGAAGAAGAAGAAAAAGAAGAAAGAAAGAATGAAATTATGGCTTATTTCCATTGGTGCCCTCAGGTCCTTTTTTCCCCAGGATGCGACTAATACCAAGGTGCCTATTTAATACCAGGTAAATTCGTGCTGCAAGTGTAAGGAAACATGCGTAATTTGCCTCCACCCCAGGATCGAGTCTGGGCTGTTCGGTTGCGAACTTGAGGCGCTAATCGTTGAGCCACGACAAGGTGAGATACGAAAATGTGTCTCAGCTGACTGTATTTCCGTAGAAAGTAAATATTACGAGCAATGTGATGGAAAATTATTTTATATTGTAATTAACAGTGTCTGTGTTACTATCCCAACAGTGATATATACTGTAACACCCAGTGAAGGTGACTGTAACACCTAGTGAAGGTGACTGTAACACCCAGTGAAGGTGACTGTAACACCTAGTGAAGGTGACTGTAACACCTAGTGAAGGTGGCTGTAACACCTAGTGAAGGTGATAGTAACACCTAGTGAAGGTGACTAACACCTAGTGAAGGTGACTAACACCTAGGTAAGGTGACTGTAACACCTAGTGAAGATGACTGTAACACCTAGTGAAGGTGACTGTAACACCTAGTGAAGGTGACTGTAACACCTAGTGAAGGTGATAGTAACACCTAGTGAAGGTGACTAACACCTAGTGAAGGTGACTAACACCTAGGTAAGGTGACTGTAAAACCTAGTGAAGATGACTGTAACACCTAGTGAAGGTGACTGTAACACCTAGTGAAGGTGACTGTAACACCTAGTGAAGGTGATAGTAACACCTAGTGAAGGTGACTAACACATAGTGAAGGTGACTAACACCTAGGTAAGGTGACTGTAACACCTAGTGAAGATGACTGTAACACCTAGTGAAGGTGACTGTAACACCTAGTGAAGGTGACTGTAACACCTAGTGAAGGTGATAGTAACACCTAGTGAAGGTGACTAACACCTAGTGAAGGTGACTAACACCTAGGTAAGGTGACTGTAACACCTAGTGAAGATGACTGTAACACCTAGTGAAGGTGACTGTAACACCTAGTGAAGGTGACTGTAACACCTAGTGAAGGTGACTATAACACCTAGTGAAGGTGACTGTAACACCTAGTGAAGGTGACTGTAATACCTAGTGAAGGTGACTGTAACACCTGGTGAAGGTGACTGTAACACCTAGTGAAGGTGACTGTAACACCTAGTGAAGGTGACTGTAACACCTGGTGAAGGTGACTGTAACACCTAGTGAAGGTGACTGTAACACCTAGTGAAGGTGACTAATACCTAGTGAAGGTGACTGTAACACCTGGTGAAGGTGACTGTAACACCTGGTGAAGGTGACTGTAACACCTAGTGAAGGTGACTGTAACACCTAGTGAAGGTGACTGTAACACCTAGTGATGGTGACTAACACCTAGTGAAGGTGACTGTAACACCTAGTGAAGGTGACTGTAACACCTGGTGAAGGTGACTGTAACACCTAGTGAAGGTGACTGTAACACCTAGCACTAGGCTGCATACTGTACTAGCACTAGGTTACTTACTAGCACTAGGCTACATACTAGCACTAGGCTACATACTAGCACTAGGCTACATACTAGCACTAGACCACATGCACTAAGCTGGTGGTCGCCAGCCTATTATTAGTATGTAGTTTTGCACTTATAATGGCTTTCTAATGCCATATATTTGTCTGTGACTTGTAAATGGTCCAAGTCAGACCGAAACGTCGTCGTAAGTTTCTCTCTCCTATGTGCTGGTTATTCGTGTATTGTTTCAGTAACGGTATTGTGCCTTTATTCTATAAATTTGCCTGTACGTTCGTAGTTAATATTTTTGTGTACGTACCTAGTTAAGATATACATTTTTTTTATTAACACATCGGCCGTTTCCCACCAAGGCAGAGTGACCTGAAGAAGGGAAGAAGCACTTTCACGATCACTCACTCCATCACTGTCTTGCCAGAGGTGTGCAGATACTAGCAGATACTATGCCAGTCAAATTTCTCTCCCTGTTACCCCTCTGTTTACTCTATTTTATATAATATCTGTTTTTTTGGGATGATGGAGATATATTTTTTAAAATTAATTTCTGCTGTGTGTGGGGATAGGTCGTCTTGAGAGATGGTGATTCCCAAGTGATAGCAACTCCAGCTCTGCTGTGAGATGTTGGAAGCTGCTCTAGCTGATGAACCGTTAATGAATGTTTGGCTAGGTTTTCATCGTCGTACTGAAGTCTGTCAGCTCAGGCTGACACTGCTGAGGTCTACCAGCTCAGGCTGACACTGCTGAGGTGTACCAGCTCAGGCTGACACTGCTGAGGTGTACCAGCTCAGGCTGACACTGCTGAGGTCTACCAGCTCAGGCTGACACTGCTGAGGTCTACCAGCTCAGGCTGACACTGCTGAGGTCTACCAGCTCAGGCTGAAACTGCTGAGGTCTACCAGCTCAGGCTGACACTGCTGAGGTCTACCAGCTCAGGCTGACACTGCTGAGGTCTACCAGCTCAGGCTGACACTGCTGAGGTCTACCAGCTCAGGCTGACACTGCTGAGGTCTACCAGCTCAGGCTGACACTGCTGAGGTCTACCAGCTCAGGCTGACACTGCTGAGGTCTACCAGCTCAGGCTGAAACTGCTGAGGTCTACCAGCTCAGGCTGACACTGCTGAGGTCTACCAGCTCAGGCTGACACTGCTGAGGTCTACCAGCTCAGGCTGACACTGCTGAGGTGTACCAGCTCAGGCTGACACTGCTGAGGTCTACCAGCTCAGGCTGACACTGCTGAGGTCTACCAGCTCAGGCTGAAACTGCTGAGGTCTACCAGCTCAGGCTGACACTGCTGAGGTCTACCAGCTCAGGCTGACACTGCTGAGGTCTACCAGCTCAGGCTACTACCCACACTAGTCTCTCTTACTACCCACACTAGCCGCTCTATTACCCACACTAGTCTCTACTACCCACACTAGTCTCTTACTATCCACACTAGTCTCTCTTACTACCCACACTAGTCTCTCTACTACCCACACTAGTCTCTTCTTACTACCCACACTAGTCTCTACTACCCACACTAGTCTCTCTTACTACCCACACTAGTCTCTCTACTACCCACACTAGGCTCTCTTACTACCCACACTAGCCGCTCTATTACCCACACTAGTCTCTCTACTACCCACACTAGCCTCTCTACTACCCACACTAGCCTCTACTACCCACACTAGCCTCTACTACCCACACTAGCCTCTCTACTACCCACACTAGCCTCTCTACTACCCACACTAGCCTCTCTACTACCCACACTAGCCTCTCTACTACCCACACTAGCCTCTCTACTACCCACACTAGTCTACTACCCACACTAGCCTCTCTACTACCCACACTAGCCTCTCTACTACCCACACTAGCCTCTCTACTACCCACACTAGCCTCTACTACCCACACTAGCCTCTCTACTACCCACACAAGTCTCTCTACTACCCACACTAGCCTCTCTACTACCCACACTAGCCTCACTACTACCCACACTAGCCTCTCTACTACCCACACTAGCCTCTCTACTACCCACACTAGTCTCTCTTACTACCCACACTATCCTCTTACTACCCACACTAGCCTCTCTACTACCCACACTAGTCACTCTACTACCCACACTAGTCTCTTACTACCCACACTAGCCTCTCTACTACCCACACTAGTCTCTTATTATCCACACTAGCCTCTCTACTACCCACACTAGTCTCTTTTACTACCCACACTAGCCTCTACTACCCACACTAGCCTCTCTACTACCCACACTAGCCGCTCTATTACCCACACTAGTCTCTCTACTACCCATACTATTCTCTCTTACTACCCACACTAGTCTCTCTTACTACCCATACTATTCTCTCTTACTACCCACACTAGTCTCTCTTACTACCCACACTAGTCTCTCTTACTACCCACACTAGTCTCTCTTACTACCCACACTAGTCTCTTACTACCCACACTAGTCTACTACCCACACTAGTCTGCTACCCACACTAGTCTCTCTTACTACCCACACTAGTCTCTCTTGCTACCCACACTAGTCTACTACCCACACTAGTCTCTACTACCCACACTAGTCTCTCTTACTACCCATACTAGTCTCTCTACTACCCACACTAGTCTCTCTTACTACCCATACTAGTCTCTCTACTACCCACACTAGTCTCTACTACCCACACTAGTCTCTCTTACTACCCACACTAGTCTCTCTTACTACCCACACTAGCCTCTCTTACTACCCATACTAGTCTCTACTACCCACACTAGTCTCTCTACTACCCACACTAGTCTCTCTTACTACCCACACTAGTCTTACCACCCACACTAATCTATCTACTACCCACACTAGTCTCTCTTACTACCCACACTAGTCTCTCTACTACCCACACTAGTCTCTCTTACTACCCACACTAGTCTCTCTACTACTCACACTAGTCTCTCTACTACCCACACTAGTCTCTCTTACTACCCACACTAATCTCTCTTACTACCCACACTAGTCTCTCTTACTACCCACACTAGTCTCTCTACTACTCACACTAGTCTCTCTTACTACCTACACTAGTCTCTCTACTACCCACACTAGTCTCTCTTACTACCCACACTAGTCTCTCTTACTACCCATACTAGTCTCTCTATTACCCACAGTAGTCTCTCTTACTACCCACACTAGTCTCTACTACCCACACTAGTCTCTCTACTACCCACACTAGTCTGTCTTACTACCCACGCTAGTCTCTCTTACTACTCACACTAGTCTCTCTTACTACCCACACTAGTCTCTCTACTACCCACACTAGCCTCTCTTGCTACCCACACTAGTCTCTCTTACTACCCACACTAGTCTCTCTACTACCCACACTAGTCTCTCTTACTACCCACACTAGTCCCTCTACTACCCACACTAGTCTCTTACTACCCACACTAGTCTCTGCTACCCACACTAATCTCTCTACTACCCACACTAGTCTCTCTTACTACCCACACTAATCTCTCTTACTACCCACACTAGTCTCTCTACTACCCACACTAGTCTCTCTACTACCCACACTCGTGTCTCTACTACCCACACTAGTCTCTCTTACTACCCACACTAGTCTCTCTACTACCCACACTAGTGTCTCTACTACCCACACTAGTCTCTCCTACCCACACTAGTGTCTCTACGACCCACACTAGTCTCTTTACTACCCACGCTAGTCTCTTACTACCCACATTAGTCTCTCTACGACCCACATTAGTCTCTCTACTACCCACACTAGTCTCCCCACGACCCACACTAGTGTCTCTACTACCCACACTAGTGTCTCTACGACCCACACTAGTCTACTACCCACACTAGTGTCTAATACCCACACTAGTCTCTCTACGACCCACACTAGTGTCTCTACTACCCACATTAGTCTCTCTTACAACCCACACTAGTGTCTCTACTACCCTCTTCACCACACACACACACACACACACACACACACACACACACACACACACACACACACACACACACACACACACACACACACACACACACACACACATTACAGCAGTTTCCTCAACTATCGCCTGAGGAGAGACTAACGTCCGTGTTATTTATACACATTTCATGTGTGAGTTATTGTTACACCACATCAGCAGCAACACCACCACCACCACCACCACCACCACCATACTAACACCACCACCTTACCAACACCACCACCATACGAACACCACCACCATACGAACACTACCACCATACCAACACCACTACCCACACCAGCAACATCACTACCACCACCAACCACAGCAACAACAACAGGAGCACCAGCACCACCATCACCACAAGCAGCAGCAACACCAGCATCACCGCCACCAGTAGTACCAGCAAAGGCACCACCAGCATCAGCTACAGCAGAAACAATAACAATAAAAGCAGAAATACCCACAGCAGTAGCCAGAGTAGCAGTAGCCGTTCAAGCAGCAGGTATAAGCACCATCAGCAGTAGCAACATGAGACTGGAGCAGCAGGAAACACAATCAGGCAGCAGAACATGCCCGTTATCTGCTGACTCGCACAAACAGAAGAAGCAGCAGGCAGCATCAAGCAGTGGCAACATGGCTGGTGTCTGCTGATTCAACACAAGCAGCAGGCAGCAGCAGGAGAAGGAGGTATCAGCAGCAACAGTAGATAGCAGCAGCAGCAGGCAACAGCAGCAACAACATGTCAGTAAGCACAGTAGCAGAACACCGTGCTGAACACCACACTTGCAGCAATCAGTAAGCACAGTAGCGGAACACCGTGCTGAACACCAAACTTGCAACAATCAGTAAGCACAGTAGCGGAACACCGTGCTGAACACCAAACTTGCAACAATCAGTAAGCACAGTAGCAGAACACCGTGCTGAACACCACACTTGCAACAATCAGTAAGCACAGTAGCGGAACACCGTGCTGAACACCAAACTTGCAACAATCAGTAAGCACAGTAGCAGAACACCGTGCTGAACACCACACTTGCAACAATCAGTAAGCACAGTAGCAGAACACCGTGCTGAACACCACACTTGCAACAATCAGTAAGCACAGTAGCAGAACACCACACTTGCAACAATCAGTAAGCACAGTAGCAGAACACCGTGCTGAACACCACACTTGCAACAATCAGTAAGCACAGTAGCAGAACACCGTGCTGAACACCACACTTGCAACAATCAGTAAGCACAGTAGCAGAACACCGTGCTGAACACCAAACTTGCAACAATCAGTAAGCACAGTAGCAGAACACCGTGCTGAACACCACACTTGCAAAATCAGTAAGCACAGTAGCAGAACACCGTGCTGAACACCACACTTGCAACAATCAGTAAGCACAGTAGCAGAACACCGTGCTGAACACCACACTTGCAACAATCAGTAAGCACAGTAGCAGAACACCGTGCTGAACACCACACTTGCAACAATCAGTAAGCACAGTAGCGGAACACCGTGCTGAACACCACACTTGCAGCAATCAGTAAGCACAGTAGCGGAACACCGTGCTGAACACCACACTTGCAGCAATCAGTAAGCACAGTAGCAGAACACCGTGCTGAACACCACACTTGCAACATATAATACAACTCTTTACTCTCTCATTTTCCTTCATAAAGTTCCCAACAACACCTCCGCTGCTCAAACAATTTCCCTCCTTTTATTTGAATGTAACTCTTAATGTATTTCACACTTATACACACACACACAATCGAAGAGGTGGAGCCAGGAGCTGTGAATCGACCCCTGCAACCACATATAGGTGATTATACACAGGTCAAATATCTATCGACAGATGCCTTTGACAACTGATAAAACGTACACACACACACACACACACACACACACACACACACACACACACACACACACACACACACACACACACACACATATACACACATATACACACATACAAGCACGCATATATAACAGGCCTAGTGTCTAATCGACATGTGCCTAGGACAAAATGGTAACTAACACACACACACACACACACACACACACACACACACAGGAGGGTCAGGGGAGACATGATAACGACATAC
>NC_091341.1:19538626-19563626 GCF_038502225.1 Cherax quadricarinatus
CCAGCATTCATACAGCGTCTCATAATGCCTTGCCAGTCGTCTTCCTTCCATGGATCCAGCGAACTAGTGACGGAAATTCTACAGTAACATAAACGTAATTCAGCTGTAGTGGACGACCCCAGCTACACTAATGACACCAGCATGTGGGATGCTCTTTCATCCCAAACAAGACCAGCTGAAATACTCCAGTTCGGACAGTCCCATCGTGATAAAGACTTATGCAGCTAGACTCAAGAAATCGTAATGACACGATTGCAAACAAACCATACCCCCGGCCGGGATTGAACCCGCGGTCATAGAGTCTCAAAACTCCAGCTAACGCGACGGGCTGGAGTTTTGAGACTCTATGACCGCGGGTTCAATCCCGGCCGGGGGTATGGTTTGTTTGCAATCGTGTCATTACGATTTCTTGAGTCATGTTGACGGCAGTGAAGGGACTTGAGCTAGAGTTCGTCACGGCCACGCTAGCTGGAGATTCGTCTGTAAAAACTTGCATTTGTGGTCACAGTGGTGCCTTTGCTAACCTTCCTATGGTGTAGAAATATACCTAGTTGGATGAATCTTATTGTGGCTAGCTGGTCTAGTGGCTAACGCGACGGGCTGGAGTTTTGAAACTCTATGACCGCGGGTTCAATCCCGGCCGGGGGTATGGTTTACTTATGCAGCTATCTGAGAAGGATCGAGTTGCCGAGGGAGTCAGCTTGTCTCTTAGGTAAAAATACCCATGACTTGATTTACTCCTAATATTTCCAGTCTCTGTGATTAGCATACGTCTTAACCCATGGGCCCTTCGCACTGCAGTGGCTCTCCGCCTTGCTGCCCTCTTTCACACTGAATATAAATATATATATATATATATATATATATATATATATATATATATATATATATATATATATATTTGTGTCAAAGTAGTACGTGATCAACATGGTCTGCATGGTGTGAACTGTACGAGTTTCAAAGGATGACATGTATGGTGTCCCGCAAGGATGTTCCCAGATGTGCGAATCATGTGTAAGATGTAGAAAGTATCCCCACATCCTTTGTGTCACAATAGGCCTACAAGAATTTCGAAGAACTTTTCAATCGTATAATGACATAGGATCTAGGGAGAGGTTAGTATGATACAGCAATTGGAGGCCATGGGAAGACGCTGAGGTCAACACATCTACCTCAGGATTTCCAAGGAGAGAGAGAGCGCCACTGTCTCACCTGGATGGTCATCCTTGATCTCAGATTATAAGTATTTATGTGAATCGCTAAACCCATATGGGTCATTGAACCCAAGGAGTGGGAGGCTTGATCCTCCCAGAGTCGATAAAACTCTACGTAGAGCGGAACGTTGTCTTCGTGATTTGTTTACACTCGTGTTATATGCGATTTCCTAACAACTTATACCGCATATTGTGTCCTCGTATCCACACAAGTTGTACTATTCAGATACCACACACACAGTGTTATTAGTCAGTGGTCCAAGTCGGACCGAAACGTCGTCACAAGCGTCTTTCTCTTATGTGCGGATTATTTGTGCATTGATCCAGTTAAGATATTGTGCTTTTTTGTTCTTCAGAAAAGAGAAGCACTCCAGTAAGTCTACTGGTCCATAGTAGTCAGATGTTAAGCTGTAAATGGCGTCCTTACAGTCCATTTCTCATTGCTGTACATGAGAGGGCACCTGTCATGTTAATAGCTGCTATTCTCCAGCAACACGTTTAAAAACTCAGCCCTACTGAAGGTAGGATTAAGGAGACTTGCCCATATGTCTCACCCTGTCCAAGATGCGACCCAAAACAGTCTACTAACAGGTATCTGTTTATTATCATTTGATTGTTATAATCATAACTAATTGCTAAACCCGTAAGGGTCGTGCAGTTAAGCATTAATAATTGAAACGAGGGAAGCAGATGTAAGGAAATATACCCATTTCTTGCCTTGTGCCGGATCCAACCCACAACAGTCACATAAAAGTATATATATCACGAATAAGACATATGTGTTCATATGTTTCAACAGCAAATATACCCAGCTGTTGTACATGTATCTTACTGTAATAACAGGTACCTATTTACTGCTAGGAGAAAAGAGGCTAGCAGGTGTCAGGAGACTAGATATCAGGGAAGCTGAGAGATAACCTACTAGCACTTACATATCTATCACATTCTTCCCCTACGGTAAGGGGGCCTTGATGATGGCCAAGGGCTCGTATTCCAAGGAACTGAAGCTTCTCGCATCAAACATCAGAGGTCTTGATGAATAATGTTTCGTGTCATCAATAAAAAAAATTGCATATCGTTACTGTAGATTGATTTTGTATCAAGTGTATTGTCTCACTCACCCGACCTCAAAAAATACAATCTTTGGTCAAAATTCCTGCGTGCGTACGTGCATGCGTGTACGTGCATGGTTACGTACTCACCTAATTGTGGTTGCAGGGGTCGAGACTCAGCTCCTGGCCCCGCCTCTTCACTGATCGCTACTAGGTCCTCTCCCTCTCTGCTTCCTGAGCTTTGTCATACCTCTTCTTAAAACTATGTATAGTTCCTTGTGTACGTGTGTGCATGCTTGCGCACTCACGTGTTTGAGGTTCATGGGGTTGATTCTCAGCTCCTGGCCCTCCCTCCTTCCCATACCTATTCTTAAGAACCTGCCTAACATCCTCAAAGTATATAGGCACTGTGCAATTTCCTTTAATAATAATAATAACAATAATAATTCATAATAACTATTACTACTACTACTACTACTAATAATAAACTTGCTTTTGGCATCCTGTTTGCTGGAGGGTGTGCTGGGGGGTATTGCTGGGGGGTATTGCTGGGGGGTATTGCTGGTGGGAGTGCTGGAGGGTGTGCTGGGGGTATTGCTGGTGGGTATTGCTGGTGGGAGTGCTGGAGGGTGTGCTGGGGGGTATTGCTGGTGGGAGTGCTGAAGGGTGTGCTGGGGGGTATTGCTGGTGGGAGTGCTGGAGGGTGTGCTGGGGGGTATTGCTGGTGGGAGTGCTGAAGGGTGTGCTGGGGGATATTGCTGGTGGGAGTGCTGAAGGGTGTGCTGGGGGGTATTGCTGGTGGGAGTGCTGAAGGGTGTGCTGGGGGGTATTGCTGGTGGGAGTGCTGGAGGGAGTGCTGGGGGTTATTGCTGGTGGGAGTGCTGAAGGGTGTGCTGGGGGATATTGCTGGTGGGAGTGCTGAAGGGTGTGCTGGGGGATATTGCTGGTGGGAGTGCTGAAGGGTGTGCTGGGGGGTATTGCTGGTGGGAGTGCTGGAGGGTGTGCTGGGGGATATTGCTGGTGGGAGTGCTGAAGGGTGTGCTGGGGGTATTGCTGGTGGGAGTGCTGAAGGGTGTGCTGGGGGGTATTGCTGGTGGGAGTGCTGAAGGGTGTGCTGGGGGGTATTGCTGGTGGGAGTGCTGGAGGGTGTGCTGGGGGGTATTGCTGGTGGGAGTGCTGGAGGGTGTGCTGGGGGATATTGCTGGGGGTATTGCTGGTGGGAGTGCTGTAGGGTGTGCTGGGGGGTATTGCTGGTGGGAGTGCTGGAGGGAGTGCTGGAGGGTGTGCGGGGGGGTATGGCTGGTGGGAGTGCTGGAGGGTGTGCTGGGGGATATTGCTGGTGGGAGTGCTGGAGGGTGTACTGGGGGATATTGCTGGTGGGAGTGCTGGAGGGTGTGCTGGGGGGTATTGCTGGTGGGAGTGCTGGAGGGTGTGCTGGGGGATATTGCTGGTGGGAGTGCTGGAGGGTGTGCTGGGGGATATTGCTGGTGGGAGTGCTGGAGGGTGTGCTGGGGGTATTGCTGGTGGGAGTGCTGAAGGGTGTGCTGGGGGGTATTGCTGGTGGGAGTGCTGGAGAGTGTGCTGGGGGGTATTGCTGGTGGGAGTGCTGGAGGGTGTGCTGGGGGTATTGCTGGTGGGAGTGCTGGAGGGTGTGCTGGGGGGTATTGCTGGTGGGAGTGCTGAAGGGTGTGCTGGGGGGTATTGCTGGTGGGAGTGCTGGAGGGTTTGCTGGTGGGTATTGCTGGTGGGAGTGCTGAAGGGTGTGCTGGGGGGTATTGCTGTGGGTATTGCTGGTGGGAGTGCTGAAGGGTGTGCTGGGGGTATCGCTGTGGGTATTGCTGGTGGGAGTGCTGAAGGGTGTGCTGGGGGTATTGCTGTGGGTATTGCTGGTGGGAGTGCTGAAGGGTGTGCTGGGGGGTATTGCTGCGGGTATTGCTGGTGAGAGTGCTGAAGGGCATGTGCTGGGGGGTATTGTTGTGGGTATTGCTGGTGGGAGTGATGAAGGGTGTGCTCGGGGGTATTGCTGGTGGGAGTGCTGAAAGGTGTGCTGGGGGTATTGCTGCGGGTATTGCTGGTGGGAGTGCTGAAGGGCATGTGCTGGGGGGTATTGCTGTGGGTATTGCTGGTGGGAGGGTGGGAGTGCTGAAGGGTGTGCTGGGGGGTATTGCTGTGGGTATTGCTGGTGGGAGTGCTGAAGGGTGTGCTGGGGGTATTGCTGTGGGTATTGCTGGTGGGAGTGCTGAAGGGTGTGCTGGGGGATATTGCTGTGGGTATTGCTGGTGGGAGTGCTGAAGGGTGTGCTGGGGGTATTGCTGTGGGTATTGCTGGTGGGAGTGCTGAAGGGTGTGCTGGGGGGTATTGCTGTGGGTATTGCTGGTGGGAGTGCTGAAGGGTGTGCTGGGGTATTGCTGTGGGTATTGCTGGTGGGAGTGCTGAAGGGTGTGCTGGAGGTATTGCTGCGGGTATTGCTGGTGGGAGTGCTGAAGGGCATGTGCTGGGGGGTATTGCTGCGGGTATTGCTGGTGGGAGTGCTGAAGGGTGTGCTGGGGGTATTGCTGTGGGTATTGCTGGTGGGAGTGCTGAAGGGTTTTTCTGGGGGTATTGCTGCGGGTATTGCTGGTGGGAGTGCTGAAGGGCATGTGCTGGGGGGTATTGCTGTGGGTATTGCTGGTGGGATGGTGGGAGTGCTGAAGGGTGTGCTGGGGGGTATTGCTGTGGGTATTGCTGGTGGGAGTGCTGAAGGGTGTGCTGGGGGTATTGCTGTGGGTATTGCTGGTGGGAGTGCTGAAGGGTGTGCTGGGGGTATTGCTGTGGGTATTGCTGGTGGGAGTGCTGAAGGGTGTGCTGGGGGTATTGCTGTGGGTATTGCTGGTGGGAGTGCTGAAGGGTGTGCTGGGGGTACTGCTGTGGGTATTGCTGGTGGGAGTGCTGAAGGGTGTGCTGGAGGTATTGCTGCGGGTATTGCTGGTGGGAGTGCTGAAGGGCATGTGCTGGGGGGTATTGCTGCGGGTATTGCTGGTGGGAGTGCTGAAGGGTGTGCTGGGGGTATTGCTGGTGGGAGTGCTGAAGGGTTTTTCTGGGGGTATTGCTGCGGGTATTGCTGGTGGGAGTGCTAAAGGGCATGTGCTGGGGGTATTGCTGCGGGTATTGCTGGTGGAAGTGCTGAAGGGTGTGCTGGGGGGTATTGCTGCGGGTATTGCTGGTGGGAGTGCTGAAGGTCATGTGCTGGGGGTTATTGCTGTGGGTATTGCTGGTGGGAGTGCTGAAGGGTGTGCTGGGGGTATCGCTGTGGGTATTGCTGGTGGGAGTGCTGAAGGGTGTGCTGGGGGGTATTGCTGTGGGTATTGCTGGTGGGAGTGCTGAAGGGTGTGCTGGGGGGTATTGCTGCGGGTATTGCTGGTGAGAGTGCTGAAGGGCATGTGCTGGGGGGTATTGTGGGTATTGCTGGTGGGAGTGATGAAGGGTGTGCTCGGGGGTATTGCTGGTGGGAGTGCTGAAAGGTGTGCTGGGGGGTATTGCTGCGGGTTTTGCTGGTGGGAGTGCTGAAGGGCATGTGCTGGGGGGTATTGCTGTGGGTATTGCTGGTGGGAGTGCTGAAGGGTGTGCTGGGGGGTATTGCTGTGGGTATTGCTGGTGGGAGTGCTGAAGGGTGTGCTGGGGGTATTGCTGTGGGTATTGCTGGTGGGAGTGCTGAAGGGTGTGCTGGGGGATATTGCTGTGGGTATTGCTGGTGGGAGTGCTGAAGGGTGTGCTGGGGGTATTGCTGTGGGTATTGCTGGTGGGAGTGCTGAAGGGTGTGCTGGGGGGTATTGCTGTGGGTATTGCTGGTGGGAGTGCTGAAGGGTGTGCTGGAGGTATTGCTGCGGGTATTGCTGGTGGGAGTGCTGAAGGGCATGTGCTGGGGGGTATTGCTGCGGGTATTGCTGGTGGGAGTGCTGAAGGGTGTGCTGGGGGTATTGCTGTGGGTATTGCTGGTGGGAGTGCTGAAGGGTTTTTCTGGGGGTATTGCTGCGGGTATTGCTGGTGGGAGTGCTGAAGGGCATGTGCTGGGGGGTATTGCTGTGGGTATTGCTGGTGGGAGGGTGGGAGTGCTGAAGGGTGTGCTGGGGGGTATTGCTGTGGGTATTGCTGGTGGGAGTGCTGAAGGGTGTGCTAGGGGTATTGCTGTGGGTATTGCTGGTGGGAGTGCTGAAGGGTGTGCTGGGGGTATTGCTGTGGGTATTGCTGGTGGGAGTGCTGAAGGGTGTGCTGGGGGTATTGCTGTGGGTATTGCTGGTGGGAGTGCTGAAGGATGTGCTGGGGGTACTGCT
This sequence comes from Cherax quadricarinatus, assembly GCF_038502225.1. Classification (NCBI taxonomy): domain Eukaryota; kingdom Metazoa; phylum Arthropoda; class Malacostraca; order Decapoda; family Parastacidae; genus Cherax; species Cherax quadricarinatus. The sequence goes on from NC_091341.1 coordinate 19,545,203, forward strand.
GTGGGTATTGCTGGTGGGAGTGCTGAAGGGTGTGCTGGAGGTATTGCTGCGGGTATTGCTGGTGGGAGTGCTGAAGGGCATGTGCTGGGGGGTATTGCTGCGGGTATTGCTGGTGGGAGTGCTGAAGGGTGTGCTGGGGGTATTGCTGGTGGGAGTGCTGAAGGGTTTTTCTGGTGGTATTGCTGCGGGTATTGCTGGTGGGAGTGCTAAAGGGCATGTGCTGGGGGTATTGCTGCGGGTATTGCTGGTGGAAGTGCTGAAGGGTGTGCTGGGGGGTATTGCTGCGGGTATTGCTGGTGGGAGTGCTGAAGGTCATGTGCTGGGGGTTATTGCTGTGGGTATTGCTGGTGGGAGTGATGAAGGGTGTGCTGGGGGGTACTGCTGTGGGTATTGCTGGTGGGAGTGCTGAAAGGTGTTCTGGGGGTATTGCTGTGGGTATTGCTGGTGGGAGTGCTGAAGGGTGTGCTGGGGGTATTGCTGTGGGTATTGCTGGTGGGAGTGCTGAAGGGTGTGCTGGGGGGTATTGCTGTTGGTATTGCTGGTGGGAGTGCTGAAGGGTGTGCTGGGGGTATTGCTGCGGGTATTGCTGGTGGGAGTGCTGAAGGGCATGTGCTGGGGGTATTGCTGTGGGTATTGCTGGTGGGAATGCTGAAGGGTGTGCTGGGGGGTATTGCTGCGGGTATTGCTGGTGGGAGTGCTGGAGGGTGTGCTGGGGGTATTGCTGTGGGTATTGCTGGTGGGAGTGCTGAAGGGCATGTGCTGGGGGTATTGCTGTGGGTATTGCTGGTGGGAATGCTGAAGGGTGTGCTGGGGGGTATTGCTGTCGGTATTGCTGGTGGGAATGCTGAAGGATGTGCTGGGGGGTATTGCTGCGGGTATTGCTGGTCGGAGTGCTGAAGGGCATGTGCTGGGGGTATTGCTGCGGGTATTGCTGGTGGGAGTGCTGGAGGGAGTGCTGGGGGTATTGCTGTGGGTATTGCTGGTTGGAGTGCTGAAGGGTGTGCTGGGGGTATTGCTGTGGGTATTGCTGGTGGGAGTGCTGAAGGGTGTGCTGGGGGGTATTGGTGCGGGTATTGCTGGTGGGAGTGCTGAAGGGCATGTGCTGGGGGTATTGCTGTGGGTATTGCTGGTGGGAATGCTGAAGGGTGTGCTGGGGGGTATTGCTGCGGGTATTGCTGGTGGAAGTGCTGGAGGGTGTGATGGGGGGTATTGCTGTGGGTATTGCTGGTGGGAGTGCTGAAGGGTGTGCTGGGGGGTATTGGTGCGGGTATTGCTGGTGGGAGTGCTTAAGGGCATGTGCTGGGGGTATTGCTGTGGGTATTGCTGGTGGGAATGCTGAAGGGTGTGCTGGGGGGTATTGCTGCGGGTATTGCTGGTGGAAGTGCTGGAGGGTGTGATGGGGGGTATTGCTGTGGGTATTGCTGGTGGGAGTGCTGAAGGGCATGTGCTGGGGGTATTGCTGTGGGTATTGCTGGTGGGAATGCTGAAGGGTGTGCTGGAGGGTATTGGTGCGGGTATTGCTGGTGGGAGTGCTGGAGGGTGTGCTGGGGGTATTGCTGGTGGGAATGCTGAAGGGTGTGCTGGGGAGTATTGCTGCGGGTATTGCTGGTGGGAGTGCTGGAGGGTGTGCTGGGGGTATTGCTGCGGGTATTGCTGGTGGGAGTGCTGAAGGGCATGTGCTGGGGGTATTGCTGTGGGTATTGCTGGTGGGAATGCTGAAGGGTGTGCTGGGGGGTATTGCTGCGGGTATTGCTGGTGGGAGTGCTGGAGGGTGTGCTGGGGGTATTGCTGTGGGTATTGCTGGTGGGAGTGCTGAAGGGCATGTGCTGGGGGTATTGCTGTGGGTATTGCTGGTGGGAATGCTGAAGGGTGTGCTGGGGGGTATTGCTGTCGGTATTGCTGGTGGGAATGCTGAAGGATGTGCTGGGGGGTATTGCTGCGGGTATTGCTGGTGGGAGTGCTGAAGGGCATGTGCTGGGGGTATTGCTGCGGGTATTGCTGGTGGGAGTGCTGGAGGGAGTGCTGGGGGTATTGCTGTGGGTATTGCTGGTGGGAGTGCTGAAGGGTGTGCTGGGGGTATTGCTGTGGGTATTGCTGGTGGGAGTGCTGAAGGGTGTGCTGGGGGGTATTGCTGTGGGTATTGCTGGTGGGAGTGCTGAAGGGTGTGCTGGGGGGTATTGGTGCGGGTATTGCTGGTGGGAGTGCTGAAGGGCATGTGCTGGGGGTATTGCTGTGGGTATTGCTGGTGGGAATGCTGAAGGGTGTGCTGGGGGGTATTGCTGCGGGTATTGCTGGTGGAAGTGCTGGAGGGTGTGATGGGGGGTATTGCTGTGGGTATTGCTGGTGGGAGTGCTGAAGGGTGTGCTGGGGGGTATTGGTGCGGGTATTGCTGGTGGGAGTGCTGAAGGGCATGTGCTGGGGGTATTGCTGTGGGTATTGCTGGTGGGAATGCTGAAGGGTGTGCTGGGGGGTATTGCTGCGGGTATTGCTGGTGGAAGTGCTGGAGGGTGTGATGGGGGGTATTGCTGTGGGTATTGCTGGTGGGAGTGCTGAAGGGCATGTGCTGGGGGTATTGCTGTGGGTATTGCTGGTGGGAATGCTGAAGGGTGTGCTGGAGGGTATTGGTGCGGGTATTGCTGGTGGGAGTGCTGGAGGGTGTGCTGGGGGTATTGCTGGTGGGAATGCTGAAGGGTGTGCTGGGGAGTATTGCTGCGGGTATTGCTTGTGGGAGTGCTGAAGGGTGTGCTGGGGGGTATTGCTGCGAGTATTGCTGGTGGGAGTGCTGAAGGGTGTGCTGGGGGGTATTGCTGCGGGTATTGCTGGTGGGAGTGTTGAAGGTTGTGCTGGGGGGTATTGGTGCGGGTATTGCTGGTGGGAGTGCTGAAGGGTGTGCTGGGGGTATTGCTGCGGGTATTGCTGGTGGGAGTGCTGGGGGGTATTGCTGCGGGTATTGCTGGTGGGAGTGCTGAAGGGTGTGCTGGGGGGTATTGCTGCGGGTAATGCTGGTGGGAGTGCTGAAGGGTGTGCTGGGGGGTATTTCTGCGGGTATTGCTGCGAGTATTGCTGGTGGGAGTGCTGAAGGGTGTGCTGGGGGGTATTGCTGCGGGTATTGCTGCGGGTATTGCTGGTGGAAGTGCTGAAGGGTGTGCTGGGGGGTATTGCTGTGGGTATTGCTGGTGGGAGTGGTGAAGGGTGTGCTGGGGGGTATTGCTGCGGGTATTGCTGGTGGGAGTGCTGAAGGGTGTGCTGGGGGTATTGCTGCGGGTATTGCTGGTGGGAGTGCTGGGGGTATTGCTGTGTGTATTGCTGCGGGTATTGCTGGAGGGAGTGCTGGGGGGTATTGCTGCAGGTATTGCTGGTGGGAGTGCTGGGGGTATTGCTGCGGGTATTGCTGGTGGGAGTGCTGGAGAGAGTGCTGGGGGTATTGCTGGAGGGAGTGCTCCCCTCAATGAAGGGTCCTTGATGCTGGTGAGGGGCTCTTGATCTAGGAAACTGGATCTGTGCTCCAGTTCCCTGAATTAAGCCTGAATACCTTCCATCCCCTTCCCCCACAGGCGCTGTATAATCCCTACGGGTTTAGCGCTCCCCATGATTATAATAATAATAATAATGGAGGGAATGCTAGTGGGAGTGCTGGTGAGAGTGTTGGAGGGAGTGCTGATGGGGGTGTTGGAGGGAGTGCTGGTGAGAGTGTTTAAGGAAGTGCTGATGGGAGTGTTGGAGGGAGTGCTGGAGGGAGTTTTGGAGGGAGTGCTGGTGAGAGTGTTGGAGGGAGTGCTGGTGGGAGTGTTGGAGGGAGTGCTGGTGAGTGTTCGAGGGAGTGCTGGTGGAAGTGTTGGAGGGAGTGCTAGTGGGAGTGTAGGAGGGAGTGCTGGTGAGTGTTCCAGGGAGTTCTGGTGGGAGTGCTGGTGGGAGTGTTGGAGGGAGTGCTGGTGAGTGTTGGAGGGAGTGCTGGTGGGACTAATGTTGGGAGTGTTGGAGGGAGTGCTGGTGGGACTAATGTTGGGAGTGTTGGAGGGAGTGCTGATGAGAGTGTTGGAGGTAGTGCTGGTGGGAGTGTTGGAGGGAGTGCAGGTGGGAGTGTTGGAGGGAGTGCTGGTGAGAGTGTTGGAAGGAGTGCTGGTGGGAGTGTTAGAGTGCTAGTGGGAGTGTTGGAGGGAGTGCTGGTGAGGGTGTTGGAGGGAGTGCTGGTGGGAGTGTTGGAGGGAGTGCTGATGAGAGTGTTGGAGGGAGTGCTGGTGGGAGTGTTGGAGAGAGTGCTGGTGAGAGTGTTGGAGGGAGTGCTGATGAGAGTGTTGGAGGTAGTGCTGGTGGGAGTGTTGGAGGGAGTGTTGGAGGGAGTGCTGGTGAGAGTGTTGGAAGGAGTGCTGGTGGGAGTGTTAGAGTGTTAGTGGGAGTGTTGGAGGGAGTGCTGGTGAGGGTGTTGGAGGGAGTGCTGGTGGGAGTGTTGGAGGGAGTGCTGATGAGAGTGTTGGAGGGAGTGCTGGTGGGAGTGTTGGAGGGAGTGCTGATGAGAGTGTTGGAGGGAGTGCTGATGAGAGTGTTGGAGGGAGTGCTGGTGGGAGTGTTGGAGGGAGTGCTGATGAGAGTGTTGGAGGGAGTGCTGGTGAGGGTGTTGGAGGGAGTGCTGGTGAGGGTGTTGGAGGGAGTGCTGGTGAGGGTGTTGGAGGGAGTGCTGGTGAGGGTGTTGGAGGGAGTGCTGGTGGGAGTGTTGGAGGGAGTGCTGGTGAGGGTGTTGGAGGGAGTGCTGGTGGGAGTGTTAGAGGGAGTGCTGAGAGTGTTGGAGGGAGTGCTGGTGGGAGTGTTGGAGGGAGTGCTGGTGAGGGTGTTGGAGGGAGTGCTGGTGGGAGTGTTGGAGGGAGTGCTGGTGAGGGTGTTGGAGGGAGTGCTAGTGGGAGTGTTGGAGGGAGTGCTGATGAGAGTGTTGGAGGGAGTGCTGGTGGGAGTGTTGGAGGGAGTGCTGATGAGAGTGTTGGAGGGAGTACTGATGAGAGTGTTGGAGGGAGTACTGGTGAGGGTGTTGGAGGGAGTGCTGGTGAGGGTGTTGGAGGGAGTGCTGGTGAGGGTGTTGGAGGGAGTGCTGATGAGAGTGTTGGAGGGAGTGCTGGTGAGGGTGTTGGAGGGAGTGCTGATGAGAGTGTTGGAGGGAGTACTGGTGAGGGTGTTGGAGGGAGTGCTGGTGAGAGTGTTGGAGGGAGTGCTGATGAGAGTGTTGGAGGGAGTGCTGGTGAGGGTGTTGGAGGGAGTGCTGGTGAGAGTGTTGGAGGGAGTGCTGATGAGAGTGTTGGAGGGAGTGCTGGTGAGGGTGTTGGAGGGAGTGCTGGTGAGAGTGTTGGAGGGAGTGCTGATGAGAGTGTTGGAGGGAGTGCTGGTGAGGGTGTTGGAGGGAGTGCTGGTGAGAGTGTTGGAGGGAGTGCTGGTGAGAGTGTTGGAGGGAGTGCTGGTGAGTGTTGGAGGGAGTGCTGATGAGAGTGTTGGAGGGAGTGCTGGTGAGGGTGTTGGAGGGAGTGCTGGTGAGAGTGTTGGAGGGAGTGCTGGTGAGAGTGTTGGAGGGAGTGCTGGTGAGAGTGTTGGAGGGAGTGCTGGTGAGAGTGTTGGAGGGAGTGCTGATGAGAGTGTTGGAGGGAGTGCTGGTGAGAGTGTTGGAGGGAGTGCTGATGAGAGTGTTGGAGGGAGTGCTGGTGAGGGTGTTGGAGGGAGTGCTGGTGAGAGTGTTGGAGGGAGTGCTGGTGAGAGTGTTGGAGGGAGTGCTGATGAGAGTTTTGGAGGGAGTGCTGGTGAGAGTGTTGGAGGGAGTGCTGATGAGAGTGTTGGAGGGAGTGCTGGTGAGAGTGTTGGAGGGAGTGCTTATGAGAGTGTTGGAGGGAGTGCTGGTGAGGGTGTTGGAGGGAGTGCTGGTGAGAGTGTTGGAGGGAGTGCTGGTGAGAGTGTTGGAGGGAGTGCTGATGAGAGTGTTGGAGGGAGTGCTGGTGAGGGTGTTGGAGGGAGTGCTGGTGAGAGTGTTGGAGGGAGTGCTGGTGAGGGTGTTGGAGGGAGTGCTGGTGAGAGTGTTGGAGGGAGTGCTGGTGAGAGTGTTGGAGGGAGTGCTGGTGAGGGTGTTGGAGGGAGTGCTGGTGAGAGTGTTGGAGGGAGTGCTGATGAGAGTGTTGGAGGGAGTGCTGGTGAGAGTGTTGGAGGGAGTGCTGGTGAGAGTGTTGGAGGGAGTGCTGGTGAGAGTGTTGGAGGGAGTACTATTACAATATTTTGAAAGGCATGCTGATAAACACAGTACGCGCAGCATTTCGAGAAGCTACCAGTTACTACGCCACTCGCTCTCTCATATTATATACACCAGGATATATACATCGAGCGGTGTGTCTCTCAATGTATGTACACTAAGAGCTTGCTTTAATCCCTGTTTTAGAGATTAGAGTATTCTTGACTCGTGTTGAATGCTTTATGTGTGGACTAATAGATATCAGATTTTAAAAGTGTGGACTGGTAAGCCAGTGGAAGGCTTCTGTCAAATGGCCAAAACCTCCAGTGGCGGATGAACATTTGGCTAAGACCTGGATCAAGAAACACTTGTCATGTTTCTTGAAAAACCTACAGACTAATAACTCTCGTGTAGTCGCTAGACTTCAAACTCAACTCACTATTAACTATCCTGTATCCCATCCAAGTGTTTTAGCACTCTATACGAAGAAAAACATTTCTATTACCGTAGCTTTTCTGCACTACCTTTGTCTCAGTTTACAACTGCGGTGGTATTTGTTCGTCAGGAAACTACTGAATTAATATCGTAAATACGTTTTTAATTTTAAGTATTGTAATACCCGGTCTAATTTTAGCCTAAGTTTAGTCAGATTAACTTAACGTTGTTGAAATATTTGATTGCGGATGTTCCCAGTGTTTTTATGCCATGTTATTGCAACAATGAATGTACATTTAACATGTTTGGGTAAACCATCGTTGCTTCACAAGCCAAGATCGCCAACTAAGCCTAAAATGTACTACATAAACACAGGGCCTGTCATTATACATGTAAATAGATATCTCTTCATTGATATCTAAATAAAAATTGCGTTAACGTCTGCGGTAGCTACTGCACTCCGCGTATTAGAAACAGGAAAGTGCTGCTTTTATTGAGACCAGGAACACCTTTATCCTTCTGGAACGAACAGCTTCGTGGGGCGCTAGTTTATCCTGGTGTTGTGAACAGCCTCAGGGGGGCGCTAGTTTTTCCTGGTGGAACGAACACCTCCTTCACCAGGAAAACTGGTTAGTAAATCTGCATACGATTTTATATTTGCTGTCTGTTAGTGGTTCTGGGGATTGACGACTCTCTGAGATAGACACGTTCTAGTCGCTTGAGAAGGATTGATTAACATTATGTTGGAAAACCTGTACAGTCATAGATCCTCGCACAGTCACATGGCCGCCCTGCATTTCAGATCTATTGTTAGTTATTTTGGTCAGAGTTTCCTTGTCATGACGTTAAGTGTACGTCCCTCTGGGCGTGAAGCAAACCCAATATAACAGGAGGAGGGTTGTGATGGGGCAGTAGCGTGGGTGAGCTGGCTCAAGCTGGAGCTGGCTTTTTCAAGGATGGATATACCTAGGCCTCACTCTGTCTAGTGCATATTTAAAGTGCTCCTTAATTGCCGAGTCTGTTGGGTCCATCCTCGATATTCCAGGCTTCTCTTTCCCTCTCTGCCCGTAACTAATCCTCCCTCGAAAGATATTGAAGATACAATCTTCGGTCATCAAGAACTCACATCTATGAAAAGTCTACTTTCAGAGCCTTAGATCCTTAGTTCCTTGCTCAATGTTACAGATATATTAAGGATTATTTGGGTGGGCTATTATGTTCCTCAAACATATACAAAGCTTCTGGCTCTTCACTTACTGTCCTCAGCCCTTGAGATCTGGGGTTAGGGCATAAGTCTCTCATCGCACAGGGACGTTGGGGCCAGCACTCAGACCCTACAACAACCTCTTATGCCTCTGAATGATGGACCTGATATGGTGCACTATAGGTAAGATCCTGGCAAGTGTTAATACGAAAGCACCTGTGATTTTAGACTTCTTTAAAAAAAAGTAAAAAAAAAAAAAAATGTAATGTTATTTTTTCTCTAATCCATTTTTTTAGCTAAATTTATATTTATTTTCCCCTCATGGAAGGTTCCTTGATGTTGGTGAGGGGCTCTTGATTTAGGGAATTGGATCTGTGCTCCAGTTCCCCGAATTAAGCCTGAATGCCTTCCACATCCCCCCTCTACGGGTTTAGCGCTTCCCCCTTGATTATAATAATAATAATAATATATTTATTTCTTTACTGACACGTGAAATCGTATTAACAGGACTGTAAACAACTTGTGGAATGGACATAACCCTTGACAAGGCATGTCAGCAAGCCAAAGTTCGCCCGACAGTGGAGTGAGTGTTGGCCGGGTAATTTTAAGATTGCTTTGCCAAGGGTCGAGTCCTGTCATTTCCATGAGTTATTCTTTATTGTCAGTAAATTTAGTAATAACATTATGCTTTATCTTGTAGGAGTGTGTTTCAGGGAATATTTAGATGTATAATTGTGTTTGTGTTGCAGAAACCACTTTATTGAGAGTTGTTTGTGTATTGCAGGAACCGCGACGGGTCCGGTGGGGAGCGGCAGGATGGAGGCCGAGCGCTTCCTCCTCAAATGGAACAACCACCAGAGTAACCTGGTGACGGTGTTCGACCAGCTATACGAACAAGAAGCCTTCACTGACGTCACTCTCGCCTGCGACGGAAGAACCTTCGCTGCCCACAAAGTGATCCTATCGGCGTGCAGCCCGTACTTCCAGGCGCTGTTCTTGGGCAACCCCTGCAAGCATCCTATCATTTTCATGAGAGACGTACGAGCAGGAGACCTAGAGGCACTTCTCTCTTTCATGTACCGTGGGGAGATCAATGTCCACCAACATGATCTCTCCTCGTTTCTCAAAACGGCTGAGAGTCTCCAGATCAAAGGGCTCTCCGATTCCTCGGAGAGACACAAGGAGACCTCGAAGATCCTGGAAGCGATGGAACGGAAATTCTGCTCGCCAGGGTTGCAACAGTCACATCTCAACACCGCCACGCCTACCATCGGCAGCACCGCCATCGGGGTACCCATAATGCCCAACGTCAACAACACGGAGTCCCTCACACCCCCGGCTAAGAAATTCAAGTCTCTGGATGATCTGCCGAGGATTCTACCCAAAATGAAGCCTTTACCCACGCCCCCCGGGCTGGTGACGCCTGTGCCTGGGCTCCTCACGCCCATCACCCTCGCTGCTACTGTCATGAAGAACGCCGCCCATGCCGCCCACGTTGCTCACAACGCCCACATCAGTCCGCCCACGCCAGAGACCACCAATTCCTCCCCAACCACCGATTCCTCGACGCCGCCCAAGGACAGAAAGAAGGTCAGTAAGTTATTTTCTCCGTGATTCATGTACACTCTGGAGGTTTTACCAGTCACCTCGAGCTTATCATCAAACTGTTCGCTTCCAGCAGAAAAATAAACTTGTGGATAAAACTACACATGCGCCGCTCTTCAACCTGCCGGTGTATCTTCACCTAATAAAGATGGATACAGTCGCACATGCGCAGTATATCTTCATCTACACATTTAGTATCACCACTTATGTTCTCCGGCTAGAAAAATAATCATTTATCCAGTTTAAGCTTAGCATTAACTAACACAATCACATTCTAACCTCATGTCCACTAGTCTACTCATAGACCTATTAAAATGATAGACCTACTGATGCGATAGACTTATTAACAGTGATAGATCTATTAATATAGTCATTAATTAAAATGATAGACCTATTAACATGATAGATATGTTAATATCATAGACCTGTTAATACCATAGACCTATTAATATCATAGCCCTATTATAATGATAGACCTATTAAAATGGTAGACCTATTAAAAATCTCATATGCTAACAAGACAACATTCGAGTTATGACATTTGATTGAGAATACGTTTCGACCACCAGGACTTAAGTGCTCAGTCTGGTGGGCGAAATTTTGCAGTAGAACGCCATAAAGTTCATACTGTACCTTACTAATATACAGTCATACTGTACCTTACTAATATACAGTCATACTGTACCTTACTAATATACAGTCATACTGTACCTTACTAATATACAGTCATACTGTACCTTACTAATATACAGTCATACTGTACCTTACTAATATACAGTCATACTGTACCTTACTAATATACAGTCATACTGTACCTTACTAATATACAGTCATACTGTACCTTACTAATATACAGTCATACTGTACCTTACTAACATACAGTCGTGCTACGGGATTGTTGAGCAGTCAAGACGAATATTCTCGAGTTTTTCATGTTTATCTTTGAATCTTTGATGGGTTTGGCGGCCTGGTCTCTGACCGGCCAGGCTGTTGGTGGGGGCACAGAGTGCTGTAGGCGACGGAAAGAGCTTGGTCATCTGTCGCAATGTAGTCTGCAGTGTCGTTAAGCTTAGTGCACTACTGTGTTGCATTACGAAAGATGAGCTGTCAACCAGTGTTAACGTGAGCGTTGTTGTGTCATCTGACGGTGTCACATCTCGTTACCTCCCACCAGGTGTCACACCGTCTCACCAGATGTCACACCGTGCCACCACCAGGTGTCACACCGTGTCACCACCAGGTGTCACACCGTGTCACCACCAGGTGTCACACCGTCTCACCACCAGGTGTCACACCGTCTCACCAGATGTCACACCGTGCCACCACCAGGTGTCACACCGTGTCACCAAGTGTCACACTGTCACCTCACCAGGTCACACCATGTTACCACCAGGTGTCGCACCGTGTCACCTTCGTGTCACACTATGTCATCTCTCGCCAGGTCACACCATGTTACCGCCAGGTGTCACACGGTGTCACCATCAAGTGTCACACTATGTCATCTCACCACGTCACACCATGTCACCACCAGGTGTCACACCGTGTCACTGTCAAGTGTCACACCACGTCACCTCTCACCAGGTCACACCATGTCACCACCAGGTGTCACCATCAAGTGTCACACTACGTCACCTCTTACCAAGTCACACCATGTCAGCACCAGGTGTCACACCGTGTCACCAAATGCCACAATGGGTCACCTCTCACCAGGTCACACCATGTTACCACTAGGTGTCACATGTCACCACTAGGTGTCACACCGTGTTACCATCAAGTGTCACACTATGTCACCTCTCACCAGGTCACACCATGTCACCAGGTGTCACACCGTGTCACCAAGAGTGTCACACTATGTCACCTCTCACCAGGTCACACCATGTTACCTCCAGGGGTCACACCGTGTCACATTCAAGTGTCACACTATGTCACCTCTTACCAGATCACACCATGTCACCACCGGGTGTCACACCGTGTCACCATCAAGTGTCACACTACGTCACCTCACCAGGTCACACCATGTTAACACCAGGTGTCACACCGTGTCACCATCAAGTGTCACACTACGTCACCTCTCATCAGGTCACACCATGTTACCACCAGGCGTCACACCGTGTCACCATCAAGTGTCACACTATGTCACATCTCACCAGGTCACACCATGTTACCACCAGGCGTCACACCGTGTCACCATCAAGTGTCACACTGTCACCTCTCACCAGGTCACACCATGTTACCACTAGGTGTCACACCATGTCACCACCAGGTGTCACGCCGTGTCACCATCAAGTGTCACACTATATCACCTCTCACTGGGTCACACCGTGTCACCACCAGGTGTCACACCGTGTCACCATCAAGTTTCACACTACGTCACCTCTCACCAGGTCACACCATATCACCACCAGGTGTCACACCGTGTCACCATCAAGTGTCACACTATGTCACCTCTCACTAGGTCACACCATGTTACCTCCAGGTGTCACACCGTGTCACATTCAAGTGTCACACTATGTCACCTCTCACCAGGTCACACCATGTCACCACCAGGTGTCACACCGTGTCACCATCAAGTGTCACACTACGTCACCTCACCAGGTCACACCATGTCACCACCAGGTGTCACACCGTGTCACCATCGTGTCACTATGTCACCTCACCAGGTCACACCATGTTACCACTAGGTGTCACACCATGTCACCAGGTGTCACACCGTGTCACCATCAAGTGTCACACTGTCACCTCACCGGGTCACACCATGTCACCACCAGGTGTCACTATCAAGTGTCACACTACGTCACCTCTCACCAGGTTACACCATGTCACCACCAGGTGTCACACCGTGTCACCATCAAGTGTCACACTACGTCACCTCACCAGGTCACACTATGTCACCACCAGGTGTCACACCGTGTCACCATCACGTGTCACACTATGTCACCTCACCGGGTCACACCATGTCACCACCAGGTGTCACACCGTGCCACCATCAAGTGTCACACTACGTCACCTCACCAGGTCACACTGTCACCACCAGGTGTCACACCGTGTCACCATCAAGTGTCACACTACGTCACCTCTCACCAGGTCACACCATGTCACCACCAGGTGTCACACCGTGTCACCATCAAGTGTCACACTACGTCACCTCTCACCAGGTCATACTATGTCACCACCAGGTGTCACACCGTGTCACCATCAAGTGTCACATGTCACCTCTCACCAGGTCACACTCCGGGTCACACCTACACAGAAAAGTGTTCACCAGTGTGATAAAACTAGGAGATTCTAGACACAAGATGTCATCTCTAAATCCGTTGTAGCTTTCTCTTATTTCTTTCAAGTTGGTAAGACAGTCTCCATTTGTAGTGCCTTAGCCAGCATGGTAGTCACTGATATTAGGCTCTAGTCTGGTGCTTCCTGGACATTTACTTTATTGTCTATAGGGATTATATTTGTGTTTTCTAGCCGTCTGGCAGTTGCCCTGCGTCTGTCAGCTTACGAAACATCAAGGGACCTCCAAACACGTATTTCAGAACACCAATACGCAAGCAGGTCTGACGACACAAGGAATGCCTGCGTACAACACCGTAATTCACACAACCACTTGATAAACTACAGAAACTCAAGACTTATCGCCACAGAAGACAACACTCAATACCGAAGAATCCTGGAATCATCACTTATTTCTATATCCGACAACTTCAACCAGAATAGTGGCTTCTATAACATAGCTGAACCACTTGCCAAGAAACTTCTTCATCGCTATCCCACATAAGAACACTGTAGAAGGTCTGCTTACAAACTTATCCAATCTCCTTTCCAAGCTACCCAAGTTTTTAGACTCTATAACCCCACTCGGTACATCATCAGATGCAGCATTCTTCACCTGACCTCAGCCGGACTATAAATACTCGCGTTCCTTCCACCCCAGGTAGTTCTGTTTGTGACTTGAAAAAGCCCACTGTGTGGGCGAAACGTAGTCAATAAAGGATCACATTATACTGCATTTGTGTTTATATTGCCATTGTGTCGGTATTTTATACCATTTATTTCCAGATATGCTTGGTGTTATACTCACCCCCAGATCTTTTTCCTTGAGTGAGGTTTGCGGTCTTTGGCCATCTAAACTATATTGTGTCTGCGGTCTTCTTTGCCCTTCCCCAATCTTCATGACTTTGCATTTGGCAGGGTTAAATTCAAGGAGCCAGTTGCTGGACCAGGCTTGTAGCCTGTTCAGGTCTCTTTGTAGTCCTGCCTGATGTGTGTGTGTGTGTGTGTGTGTGTGTACTCACCTATTTGTACTCACCTATTTGTGGTTGCAGGGGTCGAGTCTTAGCTCCTGGCCCTGCCTCTTCACCGGTTGCTACTGGGCCCTCTCTCTCCCCGCTCCATGAGCTTTATCAAACCTCGTCTTAAAACTGTGTATGGTTCCTGCCTCCACTACGTCATTTTCTAGGCTATTCCACTGCCTTACAACTCTATGACTGAAGAAATACTTCCTAATATCTCTCTGACTCATTTGTGTCTTCAACTTCCAATTGTGGCCTCTTGTTTCTGTGTCCCCTCCCTGGAACATCCTGTCTATTTCCACCTTGTCTATTCCACGCAGTATTTTATATGTCGTTATCATGTGTCCCCTGACCCTCCTGTCCTCCAGTGTCGTCAGGCCGATTTCCCTTAATCTTTCTTCATAGGACATTCCCCTTAGCTCTGGAACTAACCTTATCGCAAACCTTTGTACTTTCTCTAGTTTCTTGACGTGCTTTATCAAGTGAGGGTTCCAAACAGGTGCTGCATACTCCAGTATGGGCCTGACATACACGGTGTACAGTGTCTTGAACGATATCTTACTAAGGTATCGGAATGCTGTTCTCAGGTTTGCCAGGCGCCCATATGCTGCAGCAGTTATCTGATTGATGTGTGCTTCCGGAGACATGCTCGGTGTTATACTCACCCCAAGATCTTTCTCTTTGAGTGAGGTTTGCAGTCTTTGGCCACCTTTGTACTTTCTCTAGTTTCTTGACGTGCTTTATCAAGTGCGGGTTCCAAACAGGTGCTGCGTACTCCAGTATGGGCCTGACATACACGGTGTACAGTGTCTTGAACGATTCCTTACTAAGGTATCGGAATGCTGTTCTCAGGTTTGCCAGGCGCCCATATGCTGCAGCAGTTATCTGATTCATGTGTGCTTCCTGAGACATGCTCGGTGTTATACTCACCCCAAGATCTTTCTCTTTGAGTGAGGTTTGCAGTCTTTGGCCACCTAGCCTATACTCTGTCTGTGGTCTTCTGTGCCCTTCCCCTATCTTCATGACTTTGCATTTGGCAGGATTAAATTCGAGAAGCCATTTGCTGGACCAGGTGTCCAGTCTGTCCAGGTCTCTTTGAAGTCCTGCCTGGTCCTCATCAGATTTAATTCTCCTCATTAACTTAACATCATCTGCAAACAGGGACACTTCCGAGTCTAACCCTTCCATCATGTCGTTCACATATACCAAAAATAGCACTGGTCCTAGGACCGACCCCTGTGGGACCCCGCTCGTCACGGGTGCCCACTGTGATACATCATTACGTACCATGACTCGTTGTTGCCTCCCTGTCAGGTATTCTCTGACCCATTGCAGTGCCCTTCCTGTTATATGCGCCTGATGCTCTAGCTTCTGCACTAATCTCTTGTGAGGAACTGTGTCAAAGGCCTTCTTGCAGTCCAAGAAGATGCAATCAACCCACCCCTCTCTCTTGTGTCTTCTGTTATTTTATCATAAAACTCCAGAAGGTTTGTGACACAGGATTTGCCTTCCATGAATCTGTGCTGGTTGGCATTTATACTCTTGTTCCGTTCCAGGTGCTCCACCACTCTCCTCCTGATAATCTTCTCCATAATTTTGCATACTATACACGTCAATGACACAGGTCTATAGTTTAGTGCCTCTTTTCTGTCTCCTTTTTTAAAAATGGGAACTACATTTGCCGTCTTCCATACCTCAGGTAGTTGCCCAGTTTCCAGGGACGTGTTGAACATTGTGGTAAATGGCACGCACAACATATTTGCTCCCTCTCTAAGGACCCACGGGGAGATGTTGTCCGGTCCCATTGCCTTTGAGGTATCGATGTCCCTTAGCAGTTTCTTCACCTCCTCCTCATCTGTATGTATGTCGTCCAACACTTGTTGGTGTATTCCTTGCTGGTGTCCCCATCTGGTCTGTCCCCCCAGAGTCCTTCCTGTCTCTACTGTAAATACTTCCTTAAATCTCGTGTTGAGCTCCTCACATACCTCTTGATCGTTTCTTGTGAGTTCTCCACCTTCTTTCCTCAGCCTTATCACCTGGTCCTTGACTGTTGTCTTCCTCCTAATGTGGCTATACAGCAGTTTCGGGTCAGATTTGACTTTCGATGCTATGTCGTTTTCATACTGTCGCTGGGCCTCCCTCCTTATCTGTGCATACTCGTTTCTGGCTCTTCTACTAATCTCCTTGTTTTCCTGGGTCCTATGCCTCCTGTACCTTTTCCATTCTCTGTTGCACTTAGTTTTTGCCTCCCTACACCTTCGGGTAAACCAAGGACTCGTTTTGGTCTTCCTATTATTTCTGTTTCCCTTGGGAACAAAACTTTCCTCTGCCTCCTTGCACTTTGTTGCCACATATTCCATCATCTCGTTTACTGATTTTCCTTCCATTTCTCTGTCCCACTGAACCTCCTGCAGGAAGTTTCTCATACCTGTGTAGTCCCCCCTTTTATAGTTTGGCCTGTCCCCTTCAGTTCCTGTTACCTTCTCCACTTGTAACTCTACTATATAATCAAAACTCAGAACCACGTGATCGCTAGCTCCAAGGGGCCTCTCGTAAGTGATGTCCTGTGTGTGTGTGTGTGTGTGTGTGTGTGTGTGTGTGTGTGTGTGTGTGTGTGTGTGTGTGTGTGTGTGTGTGTGTGTGTGTGTGTGCGTGCATGTGTATTTTCGCCAGTTGGATGTGTGCACCTGTACAGTACACCTGTGTGGCCTTAGTAGTGTCTGATGCAGCTGTTCTTGCCGCTTGTGTATCAGCGACCTTTGGGCAGCTACTGCACTGAGAGAGAGAGAGAGAGAGAGAGAGAGAGAGAGAGAGAGAGAGAGAGAGAGAGAGAGAGAGAGAGAGAGAGTGAGAGAGAACACAGCATCTTACAGGTCACTATATTCACTATGAGTCTGACAACCTATCAATCATATTGTGAGAATGTGACTCACAATGTCAGTCATCCTTTCTGAGTAATTATTGCAATGCTTGTCTGCACTGCATTTTATAACCCCATCTTCTTCTGGGTCATACTATTATTATTATTATTATTATTATTATTATTATTATTATTATTATTATTATTATTATTATTATTATTATTATTATTGCCCAAGCTACCCGTGTCACGCTGACCTTAACTGAGCAGCTCTAGGTATAAGACCTCGGCCAGTTGACCAAAAGCTCCAGCGGCGGGTCATCATATGACTAAGACCCGCTTCAGGAAACACCTGTCCTGTTTCGTGACAGATCTTACCTAACCTAACTTCCAGGCGTCCCCAGGTCACGTGATGCCCAGTTGGTGTCACACCACAAGGTTCCCAGGTCATGTGTTGGCCTTGTCTGTGACCCTTCCATGACCTGACAGACCATAGAGCTGAAGACTTCTCCAAGGTTAATGGACTGATTACAGCATCTTAACGGACTGATTACAGCATCTTAACTCATCGCTTTTACTGTCTACAATCCATTCTCTGTACGTATTTGACTGAAGAAGCCTACCGCGTACAGAAACGTTTCAACACTAATGATACGCAACTGTTGAACATATATCTTACTCATCAAGTTTAGAAACGTTCAGTCCCGCCACCCACCGTGATACAACTAGCACAAGTATATTTTGTGTACACTTAAGAGCACTGTAAAGGACATAGTGATATTTTAACCTTTAAAATTAGGATAAAAATCGTATCCCACATTATGTTTGAGTATATCTAACATAAATACTCATTTATAACTGAGATCATAGTAGTAGTAATAGTAGTAATAATAATAATAATAATAATAATAATAATAATAATAATAATAATAATAATAATAATAATAATAATAATAATAATATCAAACTACAAACTCGGGTTAGCCTAAGCCTTCCGGTCTGCATAATTAATATTAATTAATACCCACTAATTACCCAACACTAATTGCCCTCACACAGTACCAGTGGCTAAGAGCCTCATCCTCTCCATTGTTCTCCACACTCTGGTACCACAACAACGATATTCTATACGAACTGCGAAGGAATCAAATGTGATTTTCAGCCACATTAGGATCTGCAATAATTCTGCAAATTGGTCAGAAGTCAGAGTCTTGATTCCTTGCTTCTCTTGTCTTGAACGAAATATTATAGAATAGTATACAAACGTTCACGTTTTCACTCTGTGCCACGTCAGATGTGTGTACTCACCTATATGTGGTTGCAGGGGTCAGTTCACAGCTCCTGGCCCCGCCTCTTTGCTGGTCGCTACTTGGTTCACTTCCTCTTTTTAAAGCTATGTATGGATCCTATTTCTCAACTCGGAAACATTCTGTCCCTGTTCACCTTCTTAATTCCTCTCAGTATTTTGTATATTGTTATCATATCTTCCCTCGTCCTCCAGTGCATCACTGTTACTACTACTACTACTACTACTACTACTGCTACTACTACTACTACTACTACTACTACTACTACTACTACTACTACTACTACTACTACTTTACTACTACTACTAATAATAATAATAATAGTTATAACAGTAATTTATAATTATTATTATTATTATTATTATTATTATTATTATTATTATTATTATTATTGTTATTATCAAAGGACTCCTGGCGGTGTAACTATTTACTCGGTAGATGGCGCTGAGCACCACTGTATTGCAGGTTAGGTTAGCAAAACTAAGATAGTTTGCGTGGTAGTTTGCTAGTTTAGCTGTGATTGCAGTG
>NC_091341.1:19571126-19588626 GCF_038502225.1 Cherax quadricarinatus
ACATTAATGTGCAACACTTGGGCGTGTGCAACATTAATGTGCAACACTTGGGCGTGTGCAACATTAATGTGCAACACTTGGGCGTGTGCAACATTAATGTGCAACACTTGGGAGTGTGCAACATTAATGTGCAACACTTGGAAGTGTGCAACATTAATGTGCAACACTTGGGCGTGTGCAACATTAATGTGCAACACTTGGGAGTGTGCAACATTAATGTGCAACACTTGGAAGTGTGCAACATTAATGTGCAACACTTGGGCGTGTGCAACATTAATGTGCAACACTTGGAAGTGTGCAACATTAATGTGCAACACTTGGAGGTGTGCAGCATTAATGTGCAACACTTGGAAGTGTGCAACATTAATGTGCAACACTTGGGCGTGTGCAACATTAATGTGCAACACTTGGGCGTGTGCAACATTAATGTGCAACACTTGGGCGTGTGCAACATTAATGTGCAACACTTGGGCGTGTGCAACATTAATGTGCAACACTTGGGAGTGTGCAACATTAATGTGCAACACTTGGGCGTGTGCAACATTAATGTGCAACACTTGGAGGTGTGCAGCATTAATGTGCAACACTTGGAAATGTGCAACACTTGGAAGTGTGCAACATTAATGTGCAACACTTGGGCGTGTGCAACATTAATGTGCAACACTTGGGCGTGTGCAACATTAATGTGCAACACTTGGGCGTGTGCAACAGTAATGTGAAACACTGGGGAGTGTGAAGTGTGCAACATTAATGTGCAACACTTGGAAGTGTGCAACATTAATGTGCAACACTTGGAAGTGTGCAACATTAATGTGCAACACTTGGAAGTGTGCAACATTAATGTGCAACACTTGGGCGTGTGCAACATTAATGTGCAACACTTGGAAGTGTGCAACATTAATGTGCAACACTTGGGCGTGTGCAACATTAATGTGCAACACTTGGAAGTGTGCAACATTAATGTGCAACACTTGGAAGTGTGCAACATTAATGTGCAACACTTGGAAGTGTGCAACATTAATGTGCAACACTTGGAAGTGTGCAACATTAATGTGCAACACTTGGAAGTGTGCAACATTAATGTGCAACACTTGGAAGTGTGCAACATTAATGTGCAACACTTGGAAGTGTGCAACATTAATGTGCAACACTTGGGCGTGTGCAACATTAATGTGCAACACTTGGAAGTGTGCAACATTAATGTGCAACACTTGGAAGTGTGCAACATTAATGTGCAACACTTGGAACAACATTTGGCAACACTTGGGCGTGTGCAACATTAATGTGCAACACATTAATGTGCAACACTTGGGAGTGTGCAACATTAATGTGCAACACTTGGAAGTGTGCAACATTAATGTGCAACACTTGGGCGTGTGCAACATTAATGTGCAACACTTGGGCGTGTGCAACATTAATGTGCAACACTTGGGCGTGTGCAACATTAATGTGCAACACTTGGGAGTGTGCAACATTAATGTGCAACACTTGGAAGTGTGCAACATTAATGTGCAACACTTGGGCGTGTGCAACATTAATGTGCAACACTTGGGAGTGTGCAACATTAATCTGCAACACTTGGAAGTGTGCAACATTAATGTGCAACACTTGGGCGTGTGCAACATTAATGTGCAACACTTGGAAGTGTGCAACATTAATGTGCAACACTTGGGCGTGTGCAACATTAATGTGCAACACTTGGAAGTGTGCAACATTAATGTGCAACACTTGGAAGTGTGCAACATTAATGTGCAACACTTGGGGGTGTGCAACATTAATGTGCAACACTTGGAAGTGTGCAACATTAATGTGCAACACTTGGAAGTGTGCAACATTAATGTGCAACACTTGGAAGTGTGCAACATTAATGTGCAACACTTGGGCGTGTGCAACATTAATGTGCAACACTTGGAAGTGTGCAACATTAATGTGCAACACTTGGAAGTGTGCAACATTAATGTGCAACACTTGGAAGTGTGCAACATTAATGTGCAACACTTGGGCGTGTGCAACATTAATGTGCAACACTTGGGCGTGTGCAACATTAATGTGCAACACTTGGGCGTGTGCAACATTAATGTGCAACACTTGGAAGTGTGCAACATTAATGTGCAACACTTGGAAGTGTGCAACATTAATGTGCAACACTTGGAAGTGTGCAACATTAATGTGCAACACTTGGAAGTGTGCAACATTAATGTGCAACACTTGGGCGTGTGCAACATTACTGTTTTATTCGTCACTCCTCTACATCATATACCTGGAGGTTATTCCGGGGATCAACGCCCCCGCGGCCCGGTCCATGACCAGGCCTCCCGATGGATCAGGGCCTGATCAACTAGCCTGTTACTGCTGGCCGCACGCAGTCCAACGTACGAGCCACAGCCCGGCTGATCCGGCACTGACTTTAGGTATCTGTCCAGCTCTCTCTTGAAGGCAGCCAGGGGTTTATTGGCAATTCCCCTAATGCTTGATGGGAGGCTGTTGAACAGTCTTGGGCCCCGGACACTTATGGTGTTTTCCCTTAGTGTACCAATGGCGCCCCTACTTTTTATTGGGGGCATTTTGCATCGCCTGCCCAGTCTTTTACTTTCGTAGGGAGTGATTTCTGTGTGCAGATTTGGGACCATTCCTTCCAGGATTTTCCAAGTGTAGATTATGATATCTCTCTCCCTCCTGCGTTCCAACGAGTACAAGTCAAGTGCTTCCAAGCGTTCCCAGTAGTTAAGGTGCTTGACAGAACTTATACGTGCAGTAAAGGATCTCTGTACACTCTCTAGATCTGCGATTTCACCTACTTTGAATGGAGATGTTAATGTACAGCAGTGTTCCAGCCTAGAGAGAACAAGTGATTTGAAAAGGATCATCATTGGCTTGGCATCACAACAATCATAAATTAAGAATTACTGATCACGATCGTAGTTTTAATTATAACCTTAATATTTAGAGGGGTGGAAATGTAAGCCAGTGGAAGGCCTCGGCCAGATGACCAAAATCTCCAGTTGCGGGTCATCATATGACTAAGACCCGCTTCAGGAAGCACTACTCCTGTTACCTGACAAACCTTACCTAACCTAACAGACACAGAATGAAGCATATAACCACAATCACTCAAGGTAAATAGACACATTTACAGAATTTAGGCTCGTTGTCTCTCTCTCTGGATGTTACTCAAAGGTAGACGGAAAACATGTACAAGACACGTTATATACTCCAGTCCTTCTGGTCAGACGTTATATACAACAGTCCTTCTGGTCAGATGTTATATATTACAGTCCTTCTGGTCAGGATGTCATTCGTAGGATAAATATCGCACATGCACGATATTTTTCATTTTAATACGATATGCAACACCTTTAGTTATTATCGTACGTTTTGTACGATAACTACGATTCTGAAAATATATTAATTTAAAATACGATATCTGGGATAATAAGTAATATTCAGTTGCATGAAAACAGGATTAATATGACTTGATTTAACTGTGAATGTCTGTTGATTTGCTGCCGACATGTTCCAGAGAAAATAATATGAGAATTATATTAAGTACAATTATGATATCTGTCGTACAAGTTGTGCTGACATGTTCCAAATAAAGTGATATTAACAAACCACGGTACGGGTAGGGGATCGAACTCACGGCAAGTGAGTCGTAAAACTCAAGGACAGTGCGTAAACCACTGAGCCAGCTGGCTACAATAAAATTCACTCAACTAGGTATATTTATGCACCATAAGGAGACTAGCATGGGCCCCATTCTGGGGTCCATGCTAGTCTAGTGCCTTTATGTCACTGCCTAGTGGGGCACATTGCTACCAGTGTCTTTTTGTCACTGTTTATATTTTGTGATCTATTGGTAGAAGTCGTATCTTGATCAGAATGTCGATAAGTAAGACCCCCCCCCCCCCGCAGTCGTGCTGGAGGTCTTCAGGTGTTTCTTGACAGGTATCCACACTGCTGTGTATTTAATACTGTGAACAATACATGTATACGGGTAGTGGCTGGATATGTGTTTGTATTTGTTCGTTTTTTATTTTTGGCGTGAAAATTTAGAAGAGCAAGTTAGTGATGCTGTTAGTTTTATCCCAGTGTTCTTTGTTGTGTTTGTAAAATATCTGGGCCCAACTCTGCCCATCTAATGCCCCTCCCTCTTCCACTCCCAATACTGCCCATCTAATGCCACTCCACCCACGTTCTTCCACCCCAACACTGCCCCCACCCACGTTCTTCCACCCCATCACTGCCCCCACCCACGTTCTTCCATCCCATCACTGCCCCCAACCAAGTTCTTCCATCCCATCACTACCCCGACCCACGTTCTTCCACCCCATCACTGCCCCGACCCACGTTCTTCCACCCCATCACTGCCCCCACCCACGTTCTTCCATCCCATCACTGCCCCCAACCAAGTTCTTCCATCCCATCACTACCCCGACCCACGTTCTTCCATCCCATCACTGCCCCCACCCACGTTCTTCCATCCCATCACTGCCCCCAACCAAGTTCTTCCACCCCATCACTGCCCCGACCCACGTTCTTCCAGCCCATCACTGCCCCCACCCACGTTCTTCCATCCCATCACTTCCCCCACCCACGTTCTTCCACCCCATCACTGCCCCGACCCACGTTCTTCCACCCCATCACTGCCCCCACCCACGTTCTTCCATCCCATCACTGCCCCCACCCACGTTCTTCCACCCCATCACTGCCCCGACCCACGTTCTTCCACCCCATCACTGCCCCCACCCACGTTCTTCCATCCCATCACTGCCCCCAACCAAGTTCTTCCATCCCATCACTGCCCCGACCCACGTTCTTCCAACCCATCACTGCCCCCACCCACGCTCTACCACCCCATCACAGCCCCGACCCACGTTCTTCCACCCCATCACTGCCCCGACCCACGTTCTTCCACCCCATCACTGCCCCCACCCACGTTCTTCCACCCCATCACTGCCCCCACCCACGTTCTTCCACCCCATCACAGCCCCCACCCACCCCATCACTGCCCATTCTCCTTCATGTCCACCCTCCCTCCTGTGCCTCACTGAGGGCAGGCTGACGCCAGCATTTCGATCCTAGTTGAGAGTATGGGCAGTATTGATCATGGAGGAGATGTTGGCAGCGTGGGGGCCTCCAGGGCTGTGTTGTGGGGGCAGGGATGGTTATGAGGGTGAGGGGAGGCAGCATCCTCACACCTCACACACACACACACACACACACACACACACACACACACACACACACACACACACACACACACACACACACACACATACACACACACACACACACATACACACACACACACACACATACACACACACACACACATACACACACACACACACACACACACACACACACACACACACACACACACACACACATACACACACACACACACACACACACACACACACACACACATACACACACACATACACACACACACATACACACACACACACACACACACACACATACACACACACACACACACACACACACACACACACACACACACACACACACACCAGGAGCTTAGACTCGACCCCTGCAACCTCAACTAGGTGAGTACACACACACACACACACACACACACACACACACACACACACACACACACACCAGGAGCTTAGACTCGACCCCTGCAACCTCAACTAGGTGAGTACACACACACACACACACACACAAACATACATTAGAAAAGAGGGACTTATGATCATAACACAAAATACATAGGGAGTAGGAGTGGAGAGTAGGGTGCTGTTTGAGACAGGTTATTGGACTATCTCTCAGTGTAATTAGTACGTCTCTGTTTTCAGCTGACGTATTTTGTAGTCTACGATGCCTCGGCCTTTCACGAGGAGTAATTTCAGTGTACAGATCTGTAACCAGTTCCTTCTCAATCTTATATGTATAAATTATGATTTTCTTTTTTCCCTGAGCTCCAGGGAGAACAATTCTGGGATATTAGATCTCCCCAATAAAGGTAACACATACTTAGTTTGAGGAATAGGTATGATAAGGTACTCTAGACCTAGAGTCAGTAAGAATGGTCTTTAGTAGTTAAGGAGAGTCAGGAGCCATGAACTGATTCTTTAAGTTGATTCTTGGTGAGCACAAAGTGAGTGCAACTAGATGGCAGTGAGGCAACCCATGGAAACTCGACTAGGTGAGTACAGTTAGGTGAGACAGATAAATCCCCTCCCCCCACACGCTGGGTTCCATGACTAACCTCTGGCTGTGTGAGGGAGGGAAGGAGGGAGAGAGAGGGAGGGAGGGATAGAAAGAGGAAGGGAGAGTGGGAGGGTTCTGATACCTCCGTTTCCCCTCACAGCATCCAGAGTCAGGGGGACAGAAGGAGGGAGAAGAGAGAGGGAGGAAGGGAGGTATGATTTTGATACCCCCCCCCTTCCAGTGGGTACAGGGTCAGGGAGCGAGTGAGGGAGGTATGATTTTTATATCCCCCCCCTCGCCCTTTTAGCGAGTACAGAGTCAGGGAGCGAGTGAGGGAGGGATGATTTTCAGACCTCCCTTTCCCTTCCAGCAGCTACGGAGTCAGGGAAAAGAGGGAGGGAGGGAGACATTGAGGGAGGGAACTTGGATATTTTCTCTGTGACTGCTGACTCCCGTATGAATCATGTGGATTCCTGTAGCCGGAGTGACAGAAGTGCGAGTGAACCAGACACACTTTGACTCCTGAAAAACCTAAGAACTGAACAGCAACATGGAGGCCAGTGGAACACCTCGGATCACTCTGAAACACTCTGGAGCCCTTTGAAACAATCTGGAGCATTTTAAAACACTTTGAAACGCTCTGGAATACTTTGAAACACTCAGGAACTCTCCTCTCTATCTGTAGCATCATTCATTAGGTACCTTTTAGCTCTCTTCCTGAACTGGCTTATGTTATCATATGCCCTGATATATGCATACAGCTCATTACACTCCTTTATTACTGTACAATAAAAGGTGCCTGAAGCCTTTGAAGCACTCTTGATCATTTTGAAACTCTCTGAAATACTCGGAATCATTTTGAAACACTTGGGAACACTTCGTAAAACTTTAGAACACCAGATGACAGGACCAGTAAGACATAATCATTTAGTGTCAAAGAATTTATTCACACACACACACACACACACACACACACACACACACACACACACACACACACACACACACACACACACACACACACACACACACACAGGAGCTAAGACTCGACCCCTGCAACCACAAATAGGTGAGTACACACACACACACACACACACACATACAAAATAGGCCTAATGTTTATTTGACAAGAGCTTTTTACAAATAGTGACTACTACTACTACTACTACTGCAGCTGCTACTACTACTACTACTACTACTGCTACTACTACTGCAGCTGCTACTACTACTGCAGCTGCTACTACTACTACTACTACTACTACTACTACTACTACTACTACTACTACCACCACCACCACTACCATTACTAACTACTACTACTACTAGCCTCACCATCACTACTCTCGTGTTTTTCAGCACTTGCCTGATATCCCTGCCGGATATCCCTGCTTGATATTCCTACCTGATATCCATCCCCGCCTAATCTACTAGCTTGTGAGCCAGTCTTTGCTGGGACAGAGTACTGTAGGTTCGATCCTACGTTCGGATATGTGCTATGTAATTCTACATGTACTCGGAGGTGTGTATTGTGGTGCGGGCGACGGAGGTGGAGGTAGAATTGGAGGTGATGGTGGGGGAGGGGTAGAGTTGGAGGTGATGGTGGGGGAGGGGTAGAGTTGGAGGTGAGAAAGAGGGGAGTGAGGGGTCTAGAAGTCATAGAAGTTGCTGTAAGGGGTTGGAGGGGAGGCTGTGTGTGTGTGTGTTTGTGTGTGTGTGTGTGTGTGTGTGTGTGTGTGTGTGTGTGTGTGTGTGTGTGTGTATGTGTGTGTGTGTGTATGTGTGTGTGTACTCACCTAGTACTCACCTAGTTGAGGTTGCGGGGGTCGAGTCCGAGCTCCTGGCCCCGCCTCTTCACTGATCGCTACTAGGTCACTCTCCCTGAGCCGTGAGCTTTATCATACCTCTGCTTAAAGCTATGTATGGATCCTGCCTCCACTACATCGCTTCCCAAACTATTCCACTTACTGACTACTCTGTGGCTGAAGAAATACTTCCTAACATCCCTGTGATTCATCTGTGTCTTCAGCTTCCAACTGTGTCCCCTTGTTACTGTGTCCAATCTCTGGAACATCCTGTCTTTGTCCACCTTGTCAATTCCTCTCAGTATTTTGTATGTCGTTATCATGTCCCCCCTATCTCTCCTGTCCTCCAGTGTCGTCAGGTTGATTTCCCTTAACCTCTCCTCGTAGGACATACCTCTTAGCTCTGGGACTAGTCTTGTTGCAAACCTTTGCACTTTCTCTAGTTTCTTCACGTGCTTGGCTAGGTGTGGGTTCCAAACTGGTGCCGCATACTCCAATATGGGCCTAACATACACGGTGTACAGGGTCCTGAATGATTCCTTATTAAGATGTCGGAATGCTGTTCTGAGGTTTGCTAGGCGCCCATATGCTGCAGCAGTTATTTGGTTGATGTGCGCTTCAGGAGATGTGCCTGGTGTTATACTCACCCCAAGATCTTTTTCCTTGAGTGAGGTTTGTAGTCTCTGACCCCCTAGACTGTACTCCGTCTGCAGCCTTCTTTGCCCTTCCCCAATCTTCATGACTTTGCACTTGGTGGGATTGACCTCCAGGAGCCAATTGCTGGACCAGGTCTGCAGCCTGTCCAGATCCCTTTGTAGTTCTGCCTGGTCTTCGATCGAGTGAATTCTTCTCATCAACTTCACGTCATCTGCAAACAGGGACACCTCAGAGTCTATTCCTTCCGTCATGTCGTTCACAAATACCAGAAACAGCACTGGTCCTAGGACTGACCCCTGCGGGACCCCGCTGGTCACAGGTGCCCACTCTGACACCTCGCCACGTACCATGACTCGCTGCGGTCTTCCTGACACGTATTCCCTGATCCATTGTAGTGCCTTACCTGTTATCCCTGCTTGGTCCTCCAGTTTTTGCACCAATCTCTTGTGTGGAACTGTGTCAAACGCCTTCTTGCAGTCCAAGAAAATGCAATCCACCCACCCCTCTCTCTCTTGTCTTACTGCTGTCACCATGTCATAGAACTCCAGTAGGTTTGTGACACAGGATTTCCCGTCCCTGAAACCATGTTGGCTGCTGTTGATGAGATCATTCCTTTCTAGGTGTTCCACCACTCTTCTCCTGATAATCTTCTCCATGATTTTGCATACTATACATGTCAGTGACACTGGTCTGTAGTTTAATGCTTCATGTCTGTCTCCTTTTTTAAAGATTGGGACTACATTTGCTGTCTTCCATGCCTCAGGCAATCTCCCTGTTTCGATAGATGTATTGAATATTGTTGTTAGGGGTACACATAGCACCTCTGCTCCCTCTCTCAATACCCATGGGGACATGTTATCTGGCCCCATTGCCTTTGAGGTATCTAGCTCACTCAGAAGCCTCTTCACTTCTTCCTCGGTTGTGTGCACTGTGTCCAGCACTTGGTGGTGTGCCCCACCTCTCCGTCTTTCTGGAGTCCCTTCTGTCTCCTCTGTGAACACTTCTTTGAATTTCTTGAGTTCTTCACATACTTCACGGTCATTTCTTGTTGTCTCTCCTCCTTCCTTCCTTAGCCTGATTACCTGGTCCTTGACTGTTGTTTTCCTCCTGATGTGGCTGTACAACAGTTTCGGGTCAGATTTGGCTTTCGCTGCTATGTCATTTTCATATTGTCTTTGGGCCTCCCTTCTTATCTGTGCATATTCGTTTCTGGCTCTACGACTGTTCTCCTTATTCTCCTGGGTCCTTTGCCTTCTATATTTCTTCCATTCCCTAGCACATTTGGTTTTTGCCTCCCTGCACCTTTGGGTAAACCATGGGCTCATCCTGGCTTTTTCATTAATCCTGTTACCCTTGGGTACAAACCTCTCCTCAGCCTCCTTGCATTTTGTTGCTACATATTCCATCATCTCATTAACTGGCTTCCCTGCCAGTTCTCTGTCCCACTGAACCCCGTTCAGGTAGTTCCTCATTCCTGTGTAGTCCCCTTTCTTGTAGTTTGGCTTCATTCGTCCTGGCCTTCCTGCTTCTCCCTCCACTTGTAGCTCTACTGTGTATTCGAAGCTTAAAACCACATGGTCACTGGCCCCAAGGGGTCTTTCATATGTGATGTCCTCGATATCTGCACTACTCAAGGTGAATACTAAGTCCAGCCTTGCTGGTTCATCCTCTCCTCTCTCTCTTGTAGTGTCCCTTACGTGTTGGCACATGAAGTTTTCCAGTACCACCTCCATCATCTTAGCCCTCCATGTATCTTGGCCCCCATGTGGGTCCAAGTTCTCCCAATCGATCTCCTTGTGGTTAAAGTCACCCATGATCAGGAGCTTTGCCCTGCATGCATGAGCTCTTCTGGCCACTCTAGCCAGTGTGTCAACCATCGCTCTATTGCTCTCGTCGTACTCTTGCCTTGGCCTCCTGCTGTTCTGGGGTGGGTTATACATCACTGCTATTACCACCTTGGGACCTCCAGAGTGAAGTGTTCCCACTATGTAATCACTTTCTTCTCCGCTGTCTCCTCTCTCCAGCTCATCAAAATTCCAGCGATTTTTGATCAGCAACGCCACTCCTCCACCCCCCCTGTTCCCTCTGTCTTTCCTCAGGATTTGGTATCCCGTTGGAAAGATGGCATCTGTTATCATACCTGTAAGCTTGGTTTCTGTGAGAGCTATGATGTCCGGTGATGCTTCTTTGACTCTTTCATGCCACTCCTCCCACTTATTTGTTATTCCATCAGCGTTTGTGTACCATACCTTCAGTTTCCTTTCCAACACTGTGGTTTGGGGGGCCTGTGAGGGTGGGAGACCTGGTGGCATACTGTGGGATTCTATAGCTCGGTGTTGGGTGGAGGCTGTGGGTATGGATTGTAGTGTGTGTTGGGATGGTGTGATAGGTTGTATGGTTCTGAGAGTAGTTGTGTGTGTGCTTGCCCTTGCTGTTCTGTTCTGCTCTGACTGACCTCTGCTGGTTCCCTCCTTGTCTCTTTTCCTAGCTCCTTTCGCTTTTTTGTCCTCTCCCTCAGCTGCTATCGTTCTGATTTTGTGTGTGTGTGTGTGTGTGTGTGTGTGTGTGTGTGTGTGTGTGTGTGTGTGTATGTGTGTGTGTGTGTGTGTGTGTGTGTGTGTGTGTGTGTGTATGTGTGTGTGTGTGTGTTTGTGTGTGTGTGTGTGTGTTTGTGTGTGTGTGTGTGTTTGTGTGTGTGTGTGTGTGTGTGTACTCACCTATTTGTGGTTGCAAGGGTCGACTCATAGCTCCTGGCCCCGCCTCTTTACTGGCCGCTACTAGGTCCTCTCTCTCCCTGCTCCATGAGCTTTATCAAACCTTGTCTTAAAACTATTTTTTCCTACCTCCACAACGTCACTTTCTAGGGTACTTCACTTTCTGACAACTCTGTGACTGAAGAAATACTTTCTAACATCTCTTCGACTCATCGGAGTCTTCAACTTCCAATTGTTTGTGTCCTACCTCTGGAACATCCTGTCTTTGTCCACCTTGTCAATTCCTCGCAGTATTTTATATGTGGTTATCATGTCTCCCCTAACACTCCTGTCCTCCAGTGTCCTCAGGCCGATTTCCCTTAACCTTTCTTCGTAGGACAATCCCCTTAGCTCTGGGACTAGTCTTGTTGCAAACCTTTGCACTTTCTCTAATTTCTTGACGTGCTTGGCCAGGTGTGGATATCATGTGGGTTTTCGATATGTGGATGGGGTAAAAATACTCACGTAGGCTGGTAGTACGTATAATATATAACGGGAAGTATGGAAAGCGCCAACAGCCGACCTGCCTCTCTCTGCTCCCTATCTTGACTGACTCACAGTGCCTATGGGTGAGGGGGTGTTTGAAATCCTGCTATGGTCAGCAGCAATGTGAATACAGTCAGTGATTCACGCAGAGACGGTTGGTAGTGAGTCATCTACTGGTACACTGGTTACTGGTAACTGGTTACTAGGAACTGGTACTACTACTGAGAGCTCGGCAACGCTAACGTATGTCGTCCCGACATACAACTAATACAAACTAGAGACGGCAGGTGTATGGCTTGGGCTGATTCTATACAATGTCAAAGTACACAACAATTGAACATTATAACATACATAAGTAGAATATTGGAATGGAAGCTTACATAATTGAAACTGTAATAAAACTGTAATGCACAAGGTATAATATAGCACAACTCATCAAATGAAACTCAACATTGGGATTACACAATAGAAGTGATAAAAAAAAATTTGATCGATCGATCTGTATTCATGTGATCTACGGATTCTGAGGAAGAAATATATACAAAGAAAGAAGTGTTTAACAGAAAGGCAGATTCGGTGCACTCAAATCTAGACTGTTAACTCTCAGAATTCGGAGAGAGCGTGAACACAAAAAAAAAATTCTTGAATACTGATAAGTTGATACTGTAATTATTCATCTATACAGGTTATTTACATTTAACCCCAACTCTGCTAGGGTGAGATTGACATATGCAGAATGGGTGTCATCTCTGGGAGGATCAAACTCTGTAGCACTGGCTAACTCATGCTGTATTTGAGGCAAATCTGAATTGGTAGTTACAAATGATACTTGAGGATTTCTCAATACCTGTTGTGTACGTAGGGAATAACGACATTCAGGTTGATCGTCTGACTGAGTATCAGAGGTAGAGAGTACAGGATCAGGAGGATTGTCAGAGTCTGTCACATTAGTCTGGGTTGGAACATCATTATCATCACATACTAACTTCATATGATCTAAATGCGATTCTTTATACTGACCAGTACTAATTTCTCTAACCTTATACTTATTACCAGTGATATGTTCAACTACTTGATAAGGACCAACAAACTTTTGATCAAGCTTAGGCATTGCAGACGTTTTGTTAAAGTTAGTCAGCATAACTCTCGAACCTACTTTGATTTTGGATGGCTTTGCTCGAGTGTTTGCGACTCTTGTAAATTCTGCTGTTGATTTATGAAGGTTTTCACCGATTCTTCTAAAGACACTTTGAGCTAAGCTGGTACAAGTTGCTATGAAATCATCAGGGTTGTAATTTGGTTTCGGATTAGAATATAACAACTCATAAGGCAAACGTTTATCTACACCATACAATGCATAATGTGGAGTGTCACCTATAGAAACATTGTAAGCAGAATTTATAGCACAGTGCACATCAGGTATAACTTCATCCCAAGTTTCACTGTTGGGATTGATAGTGGCTCTCAAGACATCAAGTACTTTCTTATTGGTACGTTCCGCTAACCCATTGCTGGTAGGATGATGAGGAACAATGGTGGATTTAGAGATCTTGTACAAGGTACACAAATTTTCAAGAATCTCATTACAGAATTCACCCCCATTATCTGTTACTAGGGACTTAGGGGTGGTATGCCTGCAGATAATGCGTTCTTTAAACGCTTTAGCTACTGTCTCGGCAGTCTTATCTGCAATAGGAACTAACTCACAATATCTGGTGAAATGATCTACCATAACACACAGATGTTTGTTGCCCTGGAGGGAACATTGGAAATTAGTTAACAAATCTAGCGCAACTCTTTCCCAAGGTTCGCTAGTGGTTGGATACACTTGGATTGGATTAGGACCATTAGCATTACCTTTATGTTGCATGCAGACACTACATTTCTTAACATACTCAGAAATATTAGTTGCCATACGAGGCCAAAAGTATTTCAATCTGGCTTGTTTTACTGAACGATCCATACCAGGGTGCACAACACCTGGTACATCGTGAACTAGCTGTAAGGCTACATTCACTAGTGACTGTGGAATTACTAACTGGTAAACTCTTCTGCTAGGAGTACCCAACTCGGCTGTTCGATACAGTAATTCTTGGTTCATGACAAAGTCACTGATGGGTGCTGGTGGCTTCACAGTCAGAATAAGATCTTCCTGGAGCAGGAATCGAATCACACCAGACCACATGGGATCTGTTCGTTGAGCATTCTTGACATCTTCAACACTAAATGGAGGGTCTGCAGTTACTATACTAACATGTCGTGATAAGGCATCTGCGACTACATTTGACTTGCCAGATAAGTGTTCAAAGGTCGGATTGAACTCTTGGATAGTCAAGGTCCATCTGGCTAACCTTCCAGTAGGTTGTTTGTTCTGGAATAAAGGTATCAGTGGAGCGTGGTCTGTCAAGACATGAACAGAGTACTGATAAATAATGTCTCGGAAGTGCTTTAAAGACCATACTATTGCTAAAGCTTCTTGCTCAGTTACTGTATAATTACGTTCAGCCTTCGTAAGGACTCGGCTAGCAAATGCAACTGTGTTGTACTTGCCTTCAGTCTTCTGAGCTAGTACGGCACCTATGCCAATAGAACTAGCATCAGTAGTCAGATAGAAGGGCATAGAAAAATCTGGAAATTTCAAAATTGGAGCAGATGTTAGCTTTTCTTTTAGAGTTTGGAATGCTCTTTCTTGATGGAAGGTCCAAACAAAAGGAGCATCTTTCTTAAGCAACTCAGAGGAGCAGCTATGGAAGAAAAATTGGCAATGAAAGATCTATAAAAACCTGCTAAGCCCACAAAGGATCTTACGGCATCAGCAGTTTTGGGAGTTGGAAAATTTAGTACTGCAGTTACTTTACTTTGGTCAGTCGTAACCCCTCTAGGAGTGACTACGTGACCAAGAAACTTAATTTCTGATCTGAAAAATTGACATTTAGACAGTTTGATCTTTAAATTGGCTTCTTCAAGCTTACCAAGTACTACATCAAGTCTTTTCAAGTGTGTATCCACGTCTTTAGACATGACGATTACGTCATCTAAGTACACCATAAGTGCATTACCTATGAGACCTCTAAAGATATTAGTCATGAGCCTTGAGAACGTGATAGGGGAGGATCGTAATCCAAACGCCATACGGAGGAAGTGATAATGACCTGTAGGAGTGGAGAATGCAGTTAGCTCTTGGCTGTCCTCATGAAGAGGGACTTGCCAAAACATCATCAAGCATTTGATTGATCAATTCTTCTGTGACAGCAACTTGTGAATGAGGCATTCTGTACGCAGGTATATAGATAGGTCTAGTACCAGGTTCAAGTGGAATACAATGGGACAATAAGTTCGTTATACCCATCTTCTCACCTGGTAAGGCAATGGCTTAACGACGTTTGTTCAACAGAGTCAACAAACGCTTGACTTCATCTGGGAAGTCAGTGGGAGCTATGTCTTTCTCCTCAACTGGTGGAACAGATTGATCCAGTGAAGTGGATGAGGTCTCCCCGGTAGAAATAGCACCGACCCACTGGTCAGGTGACAACTCATCCTCTACCTGAACAGGGTAAGGATAGTGAACAAGGTCAACAAGATTGGTATTTGTTCTGAGACGAACACTGTGACCAGAAGTGTTAGCTAGGAAGAAATGGATCTTACTATCTCTTACAACATGTAAGGATGGTTCAACAAATAGACCTTTTACTTTGCAAGAATCACTGTCAACTAGGACATTATCATCATCTGGAACACTAGGAACAACAACAGACACTCTAGTGAGGGCACTAGCTGCGACAGAAACGTCTTTCTGCAGACGGCATGTGACATCAACAAGAGATGGCATTACTAGTTGCAAGTAATTGTTTTCCGACAAGGCGTCCCCTGTGGAGAAACTACTACTTGAACTAGCAGACATTGCAGGGATAGGCTCAGCACTCAAGGTAGTCAGAGCGTCCTCGGACACTTGAGGTAACTGGACACTATCTTGCAAGTCTGAAGTTGCAAGAACGCAGACAGGAGTGACAGGATCATCAGTGCCTGACCGCTTGGGTACGCTACTGGAAAATGCACTGGCCTGTAAGGACTTAATTTGAATGTCGTACTCTGCGGCAGTATGGCAGATCTCGGATCCAAGCTGGTAACCCCAAAATGGTACGATCAAGTCACCAATTTGGGCATGCCATCGATAAGGGTCAAGCACAATGCGCAAGTCTCGCATGGAAGCAAAGCCCAGTAGAAGGTCACCAGGGAAAGTAATCTGGTCGAAAACAAGGAAGGAAGCAGTGAAGTCTCTACCTTGGATAGAAAAGGTGAGGGAAGTCCGACGGCGGACACGCAGGTGAGAACCAGCTACTCCACTAAGGGAGGACACATGAGTCGGTTCTACGAGAAGGACATGTCGTAACTGCTTATCCCTAAACAAACTAGACCTGATAATATTGACTTGCGCACCGGAGTCCATGAACAAATGAACGGGCGCATTATGAACAGATGCTTGCACTATAGGGCCTATGGTTGCATTGGAAGTTATGTGCAAACAAAAAGGTGGATTGTCATCAGCAAAGATTTGTTCCACTTCATCCCCAAAATCATCTACATCAGAGACATGTGAAGCAACATCATCAGCAGGATTGTCATTCTCGAGACTGCTTAAGGCTTCAAAGGAATTGTGAACGGGGATGGTGTACTCATTATCACCTACTGTCACCATGGGACGGTTTGACTGGGGCGCTCGAATTCCCCCGAATTGGAAGAATGAGCCTGGTTCTGGTTATTTTGAGAACCACGATGTCTGTTTTTGGTGCCACCATTTATCATGTGGGTTTTCGATACGTGGATGGGGTAAAAATACTCACGTAGGCTGGTAGTACGTATAATATATAACGGGAAGTATGGAAAGTGCCAACAGCTGACCTGCCTCTCTCTGCTTCCTATCTTGACTGACTCACAGTGCCTATGGGTGAGGGGGTGTTTGAAATCCTGCTATGGTCAGCAGCAATATGAATACAGTCAGTGATTCACGCAGAGACGGTTGGTAGTGAGTCATCTACTGGTACACTGGTTACTGGTAACTGGTTACTAGGAACTGGTACTACTACTGAGATGGATTCCAAACTGGTGCTGCATACTCCAATATGGGCCAGACATATATGGTGTACAGAGTCTTGAACTGTTTCTTACTGAGGTATCAGAACACTGTTCTTAGGGTTGCCAGACGCCTGTATGCTGCAGCAGTTATCTGGTTGATGTGCGCCTCAGGAGATGTGCTCACCCCAAAATATTTTTCCTTGAGTGAGGTTTGCAGTCTTTAGCCACCTAGACTATACCTTGTCTGCGGTCTTCTTTGCCCTTCTCCGATCTTCATGACTTTGCATTTGGCTGGGTTATATTCAAGGAGCCAATTGCTGGACCAGGCTTGTAGCCTGTCCATGTCTCGTTGTAGTCCTGCCTGATCCTCGACAGATTTAATTCTCCTCATTAATTTCACATCATCTGCAAACAGGGACACTTCTGAGTCTATTCCTTCCGTTATGTCATTCACATATACCAAAAACAGCACAGGTCCTAGGACTGACCCCTGCAGGACCCCGCTCATGACAGGCGCCCACTCTGACACCTCGTCACGTACCATGA
>NC_091341.1:19591126-19761126 GCF_038502225.1 Cherax quadricarinatus
TTCTGTACTCGACTGAAGTATATGTGTCTTACCTAACAACCCTCAGCTACAAGGTTGTACACAACCCTCAGCTACAAGGTTGTACACAACCCTCAGCTACAAGGTTGTACACAACCCTCAGCTACAAGGTTGTACACAACCCTCAGCTACAAGGTTGTACACAACCCTCAGCTACAGGGTTGTACACAACCCTCAGCTACAAGGTTGTACACAACCCTCAGCTACAAGGTTGTACACAACCCTCAGCTACAAGGTTGTACACAACCCTCAGCTACAAGGTTGTACACAACCCTCAGCTACAAGGTTGTACACAACCCTCAGCTACAAGGTTGTACACAACCCTCAGCTACAAGGTTGTACACAACCCTCAGCTACAGGGTTGTACACAACCCTCAGCTACAAGGTTGTACACAACCCTCAGCTACAAGGTTGTACACAACCCTCAGCTACAGGGTTGTACACAACCCTCAGCTACAAGGTTGTACACAACCCTCAGCTACAGGGTTGTACACAACCCTCAGCTACAGGGTTGTACACAACCCTCAGCTACAGGGTTGTACACAACCCTCAGCTACAGGGTTGTACACAACCCTCAGCTACAGGGTTGTACACAACCCTCAGCTACAAGGTTGTACACAACCCTCAGCTACAAGGTTGTACACAACCCTCAGCTACAGGGTTGTACACAACCCTCAGCTACAAGGTTGTACACAACCCTCGCCTACAAGGTTGTACACAACCCTCAGCTACAGGGTTGTACACAACCCTCAGCTACAGGGTTGTACACAACCCTCAGCTACAGGGTTGTACACAACCCTCAGCTACAGGGTTGTACACAACCCTCAGCTACAAGGTTGTACACAACCCTCAGCTACAAGGTTGTACACAACCCTCAGCTACAGGGTTGTACACAACCCTCAGCTACAAGGTTGTACACAACCCTCGCCTACAAGGTTGTACACAACCCTCAGCTACAGGGTTGTACACAACCCTCAGCTACAGGGTTGTACACAACCCTCAGCTACAGGGTTGTACACAACCCTCAGCTACAAGGTTGTACACAACCCTCAGCTACAAGGTTGTACACAACCCTCGCCTACAAGGTTGTACACAACCCTCAGCTACAAGGTTGTACACAACCCTCAGCTACAAGGTTGTACACAACCCTCACCTACAAGGTTGTACACAACCCTCAGCTACAGGGTTGTACACAACCCTCAGCTACAGGGTTGTACACAACCCTCAGCTACAAGGTTGTACACAACCTTTACCTATTCTTCAGCCCCCTCTGGAATACACTTCCCACCTACCCAGCCCTTTAAACCACTTGCACTGCTACTCAGACGATCGATACCTCCCGCGCTCTCACCCCTTGTGAATCGATACAAACATTCTCGTAGTACTATAGGATATATACCACTGTATATAACTACCCCCCCCCCCCACCACTTCTCTCATCCCACCACACGTAATTGTAATTTAACCGTCACTAAATTTAATATAAAGCTTATTCAAAATTGCTGAGATATTTACAGGTAATTCTCACCTCAGATTAACATAGCCTTAGCGGATTTGAAATATTGTTTCCTCTGACGTGATGTGGATCTGTAGTGTGTGGTAGGATGTTGATGTTGGTGGGATGTTGATGGTTGGTTGATGTTGGTGGGATATTAATATTTGTGGTATTAATAATGTTGATGGTGATGTGTTGATGTTTGTGGTGTGTTGGTGATGTGTTGATATTGGTGATGTGTTGACTGGTGACTTGTTAATGTTGGTGATGTGTTGATGTCTGTGGTGGTGTGCTGATATCGGTGGTGTGCTGATATTGGTGGTGTGTTGATTTTGGTGGTGTGTTGATGTTAGGGATGTATTGATGCTGGTGATGTGCTGATATTGGTGGTCTTCATGGTGTGCAGATGTTGATCTTGAGTTGATATTGGTGGTGTGTTGGGTAGGCTGGTGGTGTGTTACAACAGTGTTGGGCAGGCTGATGGTGTGTTACAACAGTGTTGGGCAGGTTGGTGGTGGTGTTACAACAGTGTTGGGCAGGTTGGTGGTGTGTTACAACAGTGTTGGGCAGGTTGGTGGTGTGTTACAACAGTGTTGGGCAGGCTGGTGGTGTGTTACAACAGTGTTGGGCAGGTTGGTGGTGGTGTTACAACAGTGTTGGGCAGGTTGGTGGTGTGTTACAACAGTGTTGGGCAGGCTGATGGTGTGTTACAACAGTGTTGGGCAGGTTGGTGGTGGTGTTACAACAGTGTTGGGCAGGTTGGTGGTGTGTTACAACAGTGTTGGGCAGGCTGGTGGTGTGTTACAACAGTGTTGGGCAGGCTGATGGTGTGTTACAACAGTGTTGGGCAGGTTGGTGGTGGTGTTACAACAGTGTTGGGCAGGTTGGTGGTGTGTTACAACAGTGTTGGGCAGGCTGGTGGTGTGTTACAACAGTGTTGGGCAGGCTGATGGTGTGTTACAACAGTGTTGGGTAGGCTGGTGGTGTTACAACAGTGTTGGGCAGGCTGATGGTGTGTTACAACAGTGTTGGGCAGGTTGGTGGTGTGTTACAACAGTGTTGGGCAGGCTGATGGTGTATTACAACAGTGTTGGGTAGGCTGGTG
Organism: Cherax quadricarinatus; assembly: GCF_038502225.1. Lineage (NCBI taxonomy): Eukaryota > Metazoa > Arthropoda > Malacostraca > Decapoda > Parastacidae > Cherax > Cherax quadricarinatus. Next base: position 19,593,745 of record NC_091341.1, read on the forward strand.
GTGTGTTACAACAGTGTTGGGCAGGCTGGTGGTGTGTTACAACAGTGTTGGGCAGGTTGGTGGTGTGTTACAAGTGTTGGGCAGGTTGGTGGTGTGTTACAACAGTGTTGGGCAGGTTGGTGGTGTGTTACAGCAGTGTTGGGCAGGTTGGTGGTGGTGTTACAACAGTGTTGGGCAGGTTGGTGGTGGTGTTACAACAGTGTTGGGCAGGTTGGTGGTGTGTTACAACAGTGATGGGCAGGTTGGTGGTGTGTTACAACAGTGTTGGGCAGGTTGGTGGTGGTGTTACAAGTGTTGGGCAGGTTGGTAGTGGTGTTACAGCAGTGTTGGGCAGGCTGGTGGTGTGTTACAAGTGTTGGGCAGGTTGGTGGTGGTGTTACAGAAGTGTTGGGCAGGCTGGTGGTGTGTTACAGCAGTGTTGGGCAGGTTGGTGGTGGTGTTACAACAGTGTTGGGCAGGTTGGTGGTGGTGTTACAACAGTGTTGGGCAGGTTGGTGGTGTGTTACAACAGTGTTGGGCAGGTTGGTGGTGTGTTACAACAGTGTTGGGCAGGTTGGTGGTGGTGTTACAAGTGTTGGGCAGGTTGGTAGTGGTGTTATAGCAGTGTTGGGCAGGCTGGTGGTGTGTTACAAGTGTTGGGCAGGTTGGTGGTGGTGTTACAGCAGTGTTGGGCAGGTTGGTGGTGTGTTACAACAGTGTTGGGCAGGTTGGTGGTGTGTTACAACAGTGTTGGGCAGGTTGGTTGTGGTGTTACAAGTGTTGGGCAGGTTGGTGGTGGTGTTACAGCAGTGTTGGGCAGACTGGTGGTGTGTTACAAGTGTTGGGCAGGTTGGTGGTGGTGTTACAGCAGTGTTGGGCAGGCTGGTGGTGTGTTACAAGTGTTGGGCAGGTTGGTGGTGGTGTTACAGCAGTGTTGGGCAGGCTGGTGGTGTGTTACAAGTGTTGGGCAGGTTGGTGGTGGTGTTACAACAGTGTTGGGCAGATTGGTGGTGGTGTTACAACAGTGTTGGGCAGGCTGGTGGTGGTGTTTCAGCAGTGTCGGGCAGGCTGGTGGTGGTGTTTCAGCAGTGTCGGGCAGGCTGGTGGTGGTGTTACAAGTGTTGGGCAGGCTGGTGGTGGTGTTTCAGCAGTGTCGGGCAGGCTAGTGGTGGTGTTACAACAGTGTTGGGCAGGCTGGTGGTGTGTTACAAGTGTTGGGCAGGTTGGTGGTGGTGTTACAACAGTGTTGGGCAGGCTGGTGGTGGTGGTGTTACAACAGTGTTGGGCAGGTTGGTGGTGGTGTTACAACAATGTTGGGCAGGCTGGTGGTGGTGTTACAAGTGTTGGGCAGGCTGGTGGTGGTGTTACAACAGTGTTGGGCAGGTTGGTGGTGGTGGTGTTACAACAGTGTTGGGCAGGTTGGTGGTGGTGTTACAACAGTGTTGGGCAGGCTGGTGGTGGTGTTACAAGTGTTGGGCAGGCTGGTGGTGGTGTTACAACAGTGTTGGGCAGGTTGGTGGTGGTGGTGTTACAACGGTGTTGGGCAGGTTGGTGGTGGTGTTACAACAGTGTTGGGCAGGCTGGTGGTGGTGTTACAAGTGTTGGGCAGGCTGGTGGTGGTGTTACAACAGTGTTGGGCAGGTTGGTGGTGGTGGTGTTACAACAGTGTTGGGCAGGCTGGTGGTGGTGTTACAAGTGTTGGGCAGGCTGGTGGTGGTGTTACAACAGTGTTGGGTAGATGTGATGAATGGTTTTGAAAACCGACAAGTTGAAGAATTGAGACACTTATGCAACACATGGGAATCTTTATTGAAGAAACGTTTCGCCACACAGTGGCTTCTTCAGTCCAATACAAAGTAGAAATGTGTAAGGAGAGTAGAAGTTTGAGGTAATCAGTCCTTCAACCTGGAATCGATGTGTTCAGTCCATCAGTCCATCAGTCCATCGATGTGTTCAGTCCAAGACTGATGGACTGAACACATCGATTCCAGGTTGAAGGACTGATTACCTCAAACTTCTACTCTCCTTACACATTTCTACTTTGTATTGGACTGAAGAAGCCACTGTGTGGCGAAACGTTTCTTCAATAAAGATTCCCATGTGTTGCATAAGTGTCTCAATTCTTCAGTGTTGGGCAGGCTGGTGGTGGTGGTGTTACAAGTGTTGGGCAGGCTGGTGGTGGTGTTACAACAGTGTTGGGCAGGCTGGTGGTGGTATAACAATAGTGAACATTAAAATGGTATAAAATACCGACAGGCTGTTGGGCAGGCTGGTGGTGGTGTTACAAGTGTTGGGCTGGCTGGTGTTGGGCAGGCTGGTGGTGGTGTTACATCAGTGTTGGGCAGGCTGGTGGTGGTGTTACAACAGTGTTGGGCAGGCTGATTGTGGTGTTACAACAATGTTGGACAGGTTGGTGGTGGTGTTACAACTGTGTCGAGCAGGCTGGTGGTGGTGTTACAACAGTGTTGGGCAGGTTGGTGGTGGTGATGTTACAACAGTGTTGGGCAGGCTGGTGGTGGTGTTACAACAGTGTTGGGCAGGCTGGTGGTGGTGTTACAACAGTGTTGGGCAGGCTGGTGGTGGTGTTACAACAGTGTTGGGCAGGCTGGTGGTGATGCTGGCGCCCTTCTGGTCATCGTATTGATCGAAGGGGTGCGGGCAGTGGGTAAAGGGAGTGGGGGGAGGGGGGTTGAGGGGTGGTGACGCGTGCCAAGGGAAGCTGCTCCCTCTCCCCTTCCCCCCCAATATCCCTGCCCATTCCCTCTTCCCCTATCCCTACCCTACCACTGCCCCTGCCCCTTACCTCGCCCCAACACTCACTCAAACACCTGCTTCTGCCTCTCCCCTCCCCACATCCAGCGACACCTGTGACCTCCCCCTGTCCGTCACTGCACTCTCACTACACCCCCTCCATCACTACCCTCTCACTAATCCCCCACTACTCCCCCACCCTAACTATAACCCCCCCCCCCTTCACTGCCACACGTCAGGACACAGCACAAAGAGGTATGAGCAGGCGAGACTAGACATAGTCTTCACATTCTAGGCATCAGACATAGGAGAACTGGAATATATTACCTTAGAACACCATCAGAAATTCCCTTAAGGACACCAGTGCCTCCTGCCTCTCACAACTACTGGATCACTATGACATGGCCTTGGATGCACTGGAAGAAAATCAGAATGCATATGTAATATACACAGACTTTGCAAAAGCATTTGACAAATGCGATCATGGCGTAATAGCCCATAAAATACGTGCTAAAGGAATAACTGGGAAAGTGGGGAGATGGATCTTCAACTTCCTAACAAATCGAACACAAAGAGTAGTGGTCAACAGAGTTAAATCGGAGGCTGCCATAGTGAAGAGCTCTGTTCCACAAGGCACAGTACTCGCCCCCATCTTATTCCTTATCCTCATATCAGACATAAACAGAGATATACACCACAGCACCGTATCATCCTTTGCGGATGATACTAGGATCTGCATGAGGCTGTCATCTGCTGAGGACGCGGTTAACCTCCAAGAAGATATAAACAAAGTTTTCCAGTGGGCAACGGTAAACAATATGATGTTCAATGAGGACAAATTCCAACTACTCCGTTATGGAAAACTGGAGGAGATAATAACTAGAACAGAGTATACTACTGACTCCGGCCATACAATAGAGCGGAAAAATAATGTAAGGGACCTGGGAGTAGTAATGTCTGAGGATCTCACTTTCAAGGATCACAACAGTGCCACGATCGCACGTGCAAAGAAAATGATAGGATGGATAATGAGAACTTTCAAAACGAGAGATGCCAAGCCCATGATGATCCTTTTCAAATCACTTGTTCTCTCTAGGCTGGAATACTGCTGTACATTAACATCTCCATACAAAGCAGGTGAAATCGCAGATCTAGAGAGTGTACAGAGATCCTTTACTGCACGTATAAGTTCTGTCAAGCACCTTAACTACTGGGAACGCTTGAAAGCACTTGACTTGTACTCGTTGGAACGCAGGAGGGAGAGATATATCATAATCTACACTTGGAAAATCTTGGAAGGAATGGTCCCAAATCTGCACACAGAAATCACTCCCTACGAAAGTAAAAGACTTGGCAGGCGATGCAAAATGCCGCCAATAAAAAGTAGGGGTGCCATTGGTACACTAAGAGAAAACACCATAAGTGTCCGGGGCCCAAAACTGTTCAACAGCCTCCCATCAAGCATTAGGGGAATTGCCAATAAACCCCTGGCTGCCTTCAAGAGAGAGCTGGACAGATACCTAAAGTCAGTGCCGGATCAGCCGGGCTGTGGCTCGTACGTCGGACTGCGTGCGGCCAGCAGTAACAGCCTAGTTGATCAGGCCCTGATCCATCGGGAGGCCTGGTCATGGACCGGGCCGCGGGGGCGTTGATCCCCGGAATAACCTCCAGGTAACCAGTGCAACTGATGTCACATTAGTTACAAAAGTTGCTTTGTTTCTAAGTGGCATAATGATACCTAGATATTACATTGTGATGCGTTATAACGGTTATATGTTAGTTTGTTTGGATTTGGGAAAGATCTGCCCAGTATGAGCCAGTAGTACTGCTAAGTAAGTTTATTCAGGTATACACAAATACAGTTACATAGATTATCATATATAGCAGCATATGTGTAGAGTACCAAAGATAACCCAAAAAAAGTCAAAGTGACTTATTTCCATTGCTGCAGTGTTCCTCCTTTCATATTTTCTCATATATTTTTACGGGAGGTTCAGTAAGTTAGTAGAATGTAATAAAGTTGGTAGAATTACCGACAATATGTAAAGTAAAAGGACACAAGTGCAACTAATGTGACATTTATTGTGGCAACGTTTCGCTCTCCAGGAGCTTTATCAAGCCATTACCATTACCGTAATGGCTTGATAAAGCTCCTGGAGAGCGAAACGTTGCCACAATAAATGTCACATTAGTTGCACTTGTGTCCTTTTACTTTACAAGTTAGTAGAACATCCTGGCAAAATGAGCAGTAGCTTCAGGAGATAATAATAATAATAATAATAATAATAATAATAATAATAATAATAATAATGAACTAAGAGGCACAATACCGTGACTGGAACAATACACAAATAACTCGCACATGGGAGAGAGAAGCTTACGACGACGTTTCGGTCCGACTTGAACCATATTTGCAAGTCACATTAATAAAGTTGGTAGAATTACCGACAATATGTAAAAAGGACACAAGTGCAACTAATGTGACATTTTATTGTGGCAACGTTTCGCTCTCCAGGAGCTTTATCAAGCCATTACAAACAATACTACCATCGTGATGAATGGTTTGACAAACCGACAAGTTAAAGATTGAGACACTTATGCAGCATATGAGAATCTTTATTCAGGAAACGTTTCGCCACACAGTGGCTTCATCAGTCCAATACAAAGAGGAAGGCGTAAGGAGAGGAGGAGTATGAGGTAATCAGTCCCTCAACCTGGAGTCGATATGTTCAGTCCATCAATCTTGAAATGGGAAGGGTAGCCAAGACGGGAGAACGAATTATGAAGAGTGGAAATTTCTGCTGGAAGGAACTGAGGATCACAGATGCGGAGGGCACGGAGAAAGAGGGAGATAAGAACACTTTTCTTGACAGGGGAAGCATGATAAGAAAAGTAGTGAATGTACATGCCACTGTGCATAGGTTTACGGTAAACGGAAAAGGAAAAACCTGTATCTGAGCGGTGGACATGGACATCAAGGAAAGGAAGTAAGGAATTAGATTCCCATTCAGCTTTAAACTTAATGGAAGGGGCAAGATTGTTAAGAGCTTCAAGAAAAGGTTGGAAGAGACTGGAGTGGAGATTCTGAATCTCCACGACTATGGTGCTGTTCGCACCTACTCCTAGGTTGAGGGACTGATTACCTCATCTTCTGTACATAGTTCTACTGTCTTCAAGTTATGTCCTAGAATTTGTATTGATAAAGCCACTGGATGGCGAAACGTCTACAATAAAGGTACCCAGATGTTGCACATGTGTCTTACTCTCATCTTGTCGGTATTATATACCATTCGTACACAACATGTCATCTTTGCTCCCCAGGAAACAAGCTCCGATGTGCAAGTCCCTCTCAAATCCAACCCCTCCCACTCATGTACTTATCCAACCTAAATTTGAAACTACCCAAAGTCCTAGCCTCAATAACCCAACTAGGTTGAACATTAAAATGGTATAAAATACCGACAGGTTGTTAGGTAAGACACATATGCAACAGTTAGGTATCTTTATTTTCGAAACGTTTCGCCTACACAGTAGGCTTCTTCAGTCGAGTACAGAAAAGTTGATAGAAGCAGAAGATACTTGAAGACGATGTAATCAGTCCATCACCCTTAAAGTTTTGAGGTGGTCAGTCCCTCAGTCTGGAGAAGAGCATTGTTCCATAGAATGAAACAATGGAACAATGCTCTTCTCCAGACTGAGGGACTGACCACCTCAAAACTTTAAGGGTGATGGACTGATTACATCGTCTTCAAGTATCTTCTGCTTCTATCAACTTTTCTGTACTCGACTGAAGAAGCCTACTGTGTAGGCGAAACGTTTCGAAAATAAAGATACCTAACTGTTGCATATGTGTCTTACCTAACAACCCAACTAGGTAGACTGTTCCACTCATCAACTACCCTATTTCCAAACCAATACTTTCCTATGTCCTTTCTAAATCTAAACTTATCTAATTTAAATCCATTACTGCGGGTTCTCTCTTGAAGAGATATCCTCAAGACCTTGTTAATATCCCCTTTATTAATACCTATCTTCCACTTATACACTTCGATCAGGTCTCCCCTCATTCTTCGTCTAACAAGTGAATGTAACTTAAGAGTCTTCAATCTTTCTTCATAAGGAAGATTTCTAATCCTGTGTATTAATTTAGTCATCCTACGCTGAATGTTTTCTAACGAATTTATGTCCATTCTGTAATATGGAGACCAGAATTGAGCTGCATAATCTAGATGAGGCCTTACTAATGATGTATAAAGCTGCAGTATGACCTCTGGACTTCTGTTGCTTACACTTCTTGATATAAATCCCAGTAATCTATTTGCCTTATTATGTACGCTTAGGCATTGCTGTCTTGGTTTAAGGTTGCTGCTTACCATAACCCCCAAGTCCTTTTCGCAATCTGTATGGCTAAGTTCTACATTATTTAACTTATAAGTGCTAGGGTTATGGACACTCCCGAGCTTCAGAACCTTGCATTTATCTACATTGAACTGCATCTGCCACTTTTCTGACCAAGAGTAGAGTTTGTCTAAATCCTCCTGAAGTTCCCTAACATCTACGTTTGAATCAATTATCCTACCTATCTTCGTGTCATCGGCGAATTTGCGCATATCACTAGTAATTCCTTCATCAAGATCATTGATATATATTATAAACAACAACGGGCCCAAGACTGATCCCTGTGGAACGCCACTTGTTACTGATCCCCACTCGGATTTAACCCCATTTATGGACACTGCTTCCTGTCTGTGAGCCATGATTCGATCCACGAGAGCACCCTTTCCCCAATGCCATGAGCTGCTACTTTCTTCAACAGTCTTTGGTGCGGAACTCTATCAAATGCCTTACTAAAATCTAAGTAAACAATATCAAATTCTTTATCGTGGTCAACAGCCTCAAAAGCTTTACTGAAGAAAGTTAATAAATTAGTTAGACAAGACCGGCCTCTTGTGAATCCATGCTGAGTATCATTAATCAAGCTATGCTTATCGAGATGGCTTCTTATAATCTCAGCTATAATTGACTCTAGTAATTTGCCTACAATTGAGGTCAGGCTTATTGGGCGGTAATTTGACGGTAACGACTTGTCCCCTGTTTTAAAAATAGGAATTACATTAGCCATCTTCCACATATCGGACACTACACCTGTTTGAAGAGATAAATTAAAAATATTAGTTAATGGTTCACAGACTTCCATTTTGCATTCCTTTAGAACCCTTAAAAAAACCTCATCAGGACCCGGTGACTTATTTTGCTTCAGTCGGTCTATCTGCTTCACAACCATTTCACTAGTGACTGATGTTACATAATTTATCTTCTTCTGGCCCACTATAAAAATTAATTACCGGAATATTATTAGTGTCTTCCTGTGTAAAAACCGAGAGAAAATAATTATTTGAAATCGAGCACATTTCATTCTCTTTGTCAGTAAGATGCCCATAGTTATTTTTAAGGGGACCTATCTTATCTCTGACTTTTGTTCTATAGACCTGGAAAAAACTTTTTGGGTTAGTTTTAGAATCCCTAGCAACTTTAATTTCATAGTCCCTTTTAGCTTTTCTTATCCCCTTTTTAATGTCCCTCTTAATGTCAATATACTGATTCATAAGATGACCCTCGCCTCTTTTGATACGCCTATATATTCCTTTCTTATGCCCTAGTAGATATTTCAGCCTATTATTCATCCATGGTAAATGGTCCAAGGCGGTCGAAACGTCGTCATAAGCTTCTCTCTCCCATGTGAGGCTTGTGTAATAACAACAACAATAAGGTCTTGGTAAAACGAGTAAATTCTTCAAGGTAATAATAATAATAATAATAATAATAATAATAATAATAATATGTTTGGGTCGCTATATCCCCTAAGCTTAATCTCATCTACTTCAGTGGACGGAAAACAAATAGTGAAAGCTTTTATAGTACAGTTGAATATCAGTATGGAACATTGAGCAGAGGGAGACGGCGCTCACAAGGCAGCCCGGGGAAACTAATATCCCAATTTCTCCAGTAAAAGAATGGTTGTCTTGATGGTGTGTAGATGTTGATATTGGTGGTGTGTTGGGCAGGCTGGTGGTGTGTTACACAGCCTATAACAAATTTAAGCTTTCCACTACGTAAGATACTGTAGTCGCAATGATACGATTGCAAACAAACCACGGTACGGGTGGGGATTGAACTCGGGGCAATTGAGTCGTATAACTCTATCCAGGCCGAGAGTTCAGTCCTCACCTGTACTGTGGTTTAAGATATAAACATTGTCTCTGTCCACAACAGGATTCGAACGTGTACACTGTGTATCAGAGTAAACATTCGCCAGTCAGCCAGGTCCCAGATCCGGGATGTGATTGAATGTCGAAGATTTACTCTGTTATACAGTGTGCAAGTTTGAATCCTGCTGTGAACTGAGAGATAATATATTACTATATATGATAATATGTGTAACAGTATTTTACGTGTACCTCCACCTAAATAAACTTACTTACCCACTTGAATAAAACTGGCAAATTTAATTTTACACAACCAAAATCAATGGATTTTCTTTTCTTTTTTTTTTTGGGGGGGGGGGCGCACCACTGATAAAAGACTGAAATTGAATACAAGACACATTCTCCAGTCATTACGAAATTCAATTAAATTTTCACCTACACAGTGTAAACCCGAAAAGTACCAATTTTTTTTTTTTTTATTTTTTTTATTATCACACCGGCCGATTCCCACCAAGGCAGGGTGGCCCGAAAAAGAAAAACTTTCACCATCATTCACTCCATCACTGTCTTGCCAGAAGGGTGCTTTACACTACAGTTTTTAAACTGCAACATTAACACCCCTCCTTCAGAGTGCAGGCACTGTACTTCCCATCTCCAGGACTCAAGTCCGGCCTGCCGGTTTCCCTGAATCCCTTCATAAATGTTACTTTGCTCACACTCCAACAGCACGTCAAGTATTAAAAACCATTTGTCTCCATTCACTCCTATCAAACACGCTCACGCATGCCTGCTGGAAGTCCAAGCCCCTCGCACACAAAACCTCCTTTACCCCCTCCCTCCAACCCTTCCTAGGCCGACCCCTACCCCGCCTTCCTTCCACTACAGACTGATACACTCTTGAAGTCATTCTGTTTCGCTCCATTCTCTCTACATGTCCGAACCACCTCAACAACCCTTCCTCAGCCCTCTGGACAACAGTTTTGGTAATCCCGCACCTCCTCCTAACTTCCAAACTACGAATTCTCTGCATTATATTCACACCACACATTGCCCTCAGACATGACATCTCCACTGCCTCCAGCCTTCTCCTCGCTGCAACATTCATCACCCACGCTTCACACCCATATAAGAGCGTTGGTAAAACTATACTCTCATACATTCCCCTCTTTGCCTCCAAGGACAAAGTTCTTTGTCTCCACAGACTCCTAAGTGCACCACTCACTCTTTTTCCCTCATCAATTCTATGATTCACCTCATCTTTCATAGACCCATCTGCTGACACGTCCACTCCCAAATATCTGAATACGTTCACCTCCTCCATACTCTCTCCCTCCAATCTGATATTCAATCTTTCATCACCTAATCTTTTTGTTATCCTCATAACCTTACTCTTTCCTGTATTCACCTTTAATTTTCTTCTTTTGCACACCCTACCAAATTCATCCACCAATCTCTGCAACTTCTCTTCAGAATCTCCCAAGAGCACAGTGTCATCAGCAAAGAGCAGCTGTGACAACTCCCACTTTGTGTGTGATTCTTTATCTTTTAACTCCACGCCTCTTGCCAAGACCCTCGCATTTACTTCTCTTACAACCCCATCTATAAATATATTAAACAACCACGGTGACATCACACATCCTTGTCTAAGGCCTACTTTTACTGGGAAAAAATTTCCCTCTTTCCTACATACTCTAACTTGAGCCTCACTATCCTCGTAAAAACTCTTCACTGCTTTCAGTAACCTACCTCCTACACCATACACTTGCAACATCTGCCACATTGCCCCCCTATCCACCCTGTCATACGCCTTTTCCAAATCCATAAATGCCACAAAGACCTCTTTAGCCTTATCTAAATACTGTTCACTTATATGTTTCACTGTAAACACCTGGTCCACACACCCCCTACCTTTCCTAAAGCCTCCTTGTTCATCTGCTATCCTATTCTCCGTCTTACTCTTAATTCTTTCAATTATAACTCTACCATACACTTTACCAGGTACACTCAACAGACTTATCCCCCTATAATTTTTGCACTCTCTTTTATCCCCTTTGCCTTTATACAAAGGAACTATGCATGCTCTCTGCCAATCCCTAGGTACCTTACCTTCTTCCATACATTTATTAAATAATTGCACCAACCACTCCAAAACTATATCCCCACCTGCTTTTAACATTTCTATCTTTATCCCATCAATCCCGGCTGCCTTACCCCCTTTCATTTTACCTACTGCCTCACGAACTTCCCCCACACTCACAACTGGCTCTTCCTCACTCCTACAAGATGTTATTCCTCCTTGCCCTATACACGAAATCACAGCTTCCCTATCTTCATCAACATTTAACAATTCCTCAAAATATTCCTTCCATCTTCCCAATACCTCTAACTCTCCATTTAATAACTCTCCTCTCCTATTTTTAACTGACAAATCCATTTGTTCTCTAGGCTTTCTTAACTTGTTAATCTCACTCCAAAACTTTTTCTTATTTTCAACAAAATTTGTTGATAACATCTCACCCACTCTCTCATTTGCTCTCTTTTTACATTGCTTCACCACTCTCTTAACTTCTCTCTTTTTCTCCATATACTCTTCCCTCCTTGCATCACTTCTACTTTGTAAAAACTTCTCATATGCTAACTTTTTCTCCCTTACTACTCTCTTTACATCATCATTCCACCAATCGCTCCTCTTCCCTCCTGCACCCACTTTCCTGTAACCACAAACTTCTGCTGAACACTCTAACACTACATTTTTAAACCTACCCCATACCTCTTCGACCCCATTGCCTATGCTCTCATTAGCCCATCTATCCTCCAATAGCTGTTTATATCTTACCCTAACTGCCTCCTCTTTTAGTTTATAAACCTTCACCTCTCTCTTCCCTGATGCTTCTATTCTCCTTGTATCCCATCTACCTTTTACTCTCAGTGTAGCTACAACTAGAAAGTGATCTGATATATCTGTGGCCCCTCTATAAACATGTACATCCTGAAGTCTACTCAACAGTCTTTTATCTACCAATACATAATCCAACAAACTACTGTCATTTCGCCCTACATCATATCGTGTATACTTATTTATCCTCTTTTTCTTAAAATATGTATTACCTATAACTAAACCCCTTTCTATACAAAGTTCAATCAAAGGGCTCCCATTATCATTTACACCTGGCACCCCAAACTTACCTACCACACCCTCTCTAAAAGTTTCTCCTACTTTAGCATTCAAGTCCCCTACCACAATTACTCTCTCACTTGGTTCAAAGGCTCCTATACATTCACTTAACATCTCCCAAAATCTCTCTCTCTCCTCTGCATTCCTCTCTTCTCCAGGTGCATACACGCTTATTATGACCCACTTCTCGCATCCAACCTTTACTTTAATCCACATAATTCTTGAATTTACACATTCATATTCTCTTTTCTCCTTCCATAACTGATCATTTAACATTACTGCTACCCCTTCCTTTGCTCTAACTCTCTCAGATACTCCAGATTTAATCCCATTTATTTCCCCCCACTGAAACTCTCCTACCCCCTTCAGCTTTGTTTCGCTTAGGGCCAGGACATCCAACTTCTTTTCATTCATAACATCAGCAATCATCTGTTTCTTGTCATCCGCACTACATCCACGCACATTTAAGCAACCCAGTTTTATAAAGTTTTTCTTCTTCTCTTTTTTTTTGTGTACATAAAAGACATTAGCCATTGAAGATTGAAACTGTTCATTAGCTTCTTACTCGAGTTCTTTCACGGATAAATTGGCAAAATATTTTTAAAATTTAATTGACAAATTGGCACCTACACATGCCAGTAACAATCCTAACCTTCTGAGTATAGCAAGACCTGGACATGGACTGGGTCGCTGGGGCGTGACCTGGTCATGGACCGGGTCGCTGGGGCGTTGACAACCTGGTACACTCTTCAGGTATACTACTACAGATATATTCCAGATATACTCTTCTAGGTATACTCCAGGTATAACTAGTGTTGAAATTTTTTTGCCAGTCAGAAGAGGATTTCTCATGTTATTGGCATTCAACTCCAGGAATGATGTATATGACATTGAGCAGAGGACACCTGTAAGGAGTTGTATGACACCTGTCAGGAGTTGTATGACACCTGTCAGGAGTTGTATGACACCTGTCAGGTGTCATACAACTTCAAGGCGAAACTTTGGTTGTGATTTAAGAAGAATTTTTGGGGGAAGTGGAGGAATGGTAGTTAAGAATGGGATAAGATCCCATGGAGCGGAGAAGTGCCGCTGTTGCCTTACTTGACATAGATCATGTAGCTACTTCATGTGGAGGTCAGTTCTAGTTGTATGATACCTGCCAGTAGTTGTATGATACCTGCTAGTAGTTGTATACCTGCCAATAGATGTATGAAGCCTGCCAGTAGTTGTATGACACCTGCCAGTAGTTGTATGATACCTGCCAGTAGTTGTGTGATACCTGCCAGTAGTTGTATGATACCTGCCAGTAGTTGTATGATACCTGCTAGTAGATGTATGAAACCTGCCAATAGTTGTATGACACCTGCCCGTAGTTGTATGATACCTGCCAGTAGTTGTATGATACCTGCCAGTAGATGTATGAAACCTGCCAGTAGTTGTATGATACCTGCCAGTAGTTGTATATCTTACAGTAGTTGTATGACACCTTCCAGTAGTTGTATGACACCTTTCAGTAGTTGTATGAAACCTGCCAGTAGTTGTATGATACCTGCCAGTAGTTGTATAATACCTGCCAGTAGTTGTATGATACCTGCCAGTAGTTGTATGATAACTGCCAGTAGTTGTATGACACCTGCCAGTAGTTGTATGATACCTGCCAGTAGTTGTATGATACCTGCCAGTAGTTGTATGACACCTGCTAGTAGTTGTATACCTGCCAGTAGTTGTATGATACCTGCCAGTAGTTGTATGACACCTGCTAGTAGTTGTATGACACCTGCCAGTAGTTGTATATCTGCCAGTAGTTGTATGATACCTGCCAGTAGTTGTATGACACCTGCCAGTAGTTGTATGATACCTGCCAGTAGTTGTATGACACCTGCCAGTAGTTGTATGGCACCTTCCAGTAGTTGTATGATACCTGCCAGTAGTTGTATGATACCTGCCAGTAGTTGTATGATACCTGCCAGTAGTTGTATGATACCTGCCAGTAGTTGTATGATACCTGCCAGTAGTTGTATGACACCTTCCAGTAGTTGTATGACACCTGCCAGTAGTTGTATGACACCTGCCAGTAGTTGTATGACACCTGCCAGTAGTTGTATGACACCTGCCAGTAGTTGTATATCTGCCAGTAGTTGTATGATACCTGCCAGTAGTTGTATGACACCTGCCAGTAGTTGTATGATACCTGCCAGTAGTTGTATGACACCTGCCAGTAGTTGTATGGCACCTTCCAGTAGTTGTATGAAACCTGCCAGTAGTTGTATGATACCTGCCAGTAGTTGTATGATACCTGCCAGTAGTTGTATGATACCTGCCAGTAGTTGTATGATACCTGCCAGTAGTTGTATGATACCTTCCAGTAGTTGTATGATACCTGCCAGTAGTTGTATGATACCTGCCAGTAGTTGTATGATACCTGCCAGTAGTTGTATGACACCTTCCAGTAGTTGTATGACACCTGCCAGTAGTTGTATGACACCTGCCAGTAGTTGTATGACACCTGCCAGTAGTTGTATGACACCTGCCAGTAGTTGTATGACACCTGCCAGTAGTTGTATGATACCTGCCAGTAGTTGTATGACATCTGCCAGTAGTTGTATGATACCTTCCAGTAGTTGTATGATACCTGCCAGTAGTTGTATGACACCTGCCAGTAGTTGTATGATACCTGCCAGTAGTTGTATGACACCTGCCAGTAGTTGTATGACACCTGCCAGTAGTTGTATGACACCTGCCAGTAGTTGTATGACACCTGCCAGTAGTTGTATGACACCTGCCAGTAGTTGTATGACACCTGCCAGTAGTTGTATGACACCTGCCAGTAGTTGTATGACACCTGCCAGTAGTTGTATGACACCTGCCAGTAGTTGTATGACACCTTACCCAAGTTCACCATCATTATAAATCTGAAGCAGATCGGTTGAAGTTTTTACCTTCCTTGGAGGAAGGTATAAGCAATAAGGCAACAATTTAAAGGTGTCATTTCGGGGATACCTATGATGATGATAATAATAATAATAATAATAATAATAATAATAATAATAATAATAATAATAATAATAATAACATGCCAAGCCAATGAAGAATACAGCAAGTTTGATATCTGTCTACTTAGTTGGTGCACCAGTTATAAGTGTTTTGCTAGCCATACTCTTACCAACACCATTGTGAGTGATCAGAGATATCTCTTGTTCTTGTAAGCTAGTTTTAATGCTTCAGAAAAATCCCAGTGAACAATTTTAGTTTTTTTTCAAGGAGTGTGTTGTATTAGAACCCGCGTGGCCTTAAGGGTATATCTGTTCTACTGTTCCCCTGTGGCACATGCTATCACAGGGCACCCATCCTCATTGTGGCTCAGGTTTCTGACATGTTTTGGGGCACGCGGACACTGTTTCATCTCTCCTCTGTCATTTTACATTATTGCCATTCATTTCTTGCTCATTTTTCTATCCCCTTGGTAGTGGTGCTGTTATATCAACTTCACTGGGAAAGGAGTTGTATGCAGTATGACTTAAGGCTCATAAGAGCCTAAAGTTATGTTATTAAAAAAATCCTAGTGAACTGGCTATAATAGGTCTTAGTTGTAACTTCTTGAGTGCCATGATGAGACCTACCACGCAAAAACAACCTTTTATTGTCAATCCTTTGCTTGTGACTACTAGCTTTATTCGTTTTGTGTGAAGTGTTTAAACCCACGTGGACTACTTATTTACTGGAGTAATTTAGGTTCCGCACACTACTTGCAAGATAGACACGCTACCTCCTTGTTTACTATGTCCTCAGACAATTTGATCAATTCTGTAAAATGGAACACCAACATACAAACCATTCTTATTGTGTCACGTATCGCTTAATTAGTACTCTAGTACCCGGGGTTAAGAGAAGCAAACGTTGAAAACGTTTTCGTTTATCCTCAACCGCCATGTTGTCAGACTTATCGTATGTTATAATATATGTTTTATGTTTGTGTAACCTAATCTAACCTAACGCAGCCTAAGTGCCTACCCTAATCTAAAATAAAGAAAACGTGATTTGGACGGGGAAAAATAGAAGCGCTTTGCTCACGTCAGCTAATATTATTAGCTAGGAAAAAACTGAAGTTTTAAAATGATGCTGTTTTACCGTGTCACGGAGGTAGCATGCTCATTCCATGCCCAGTGAGAGACGACTTTATCCTTACAAGTTGATGAATGAGACACGTGCAACACATATCTTTATTGTCGTAACGTTTCGCCTGCGAAGCAAGCTTTATGTGAATACAAAAGAAGGTTGACGCACATGCGATCGGAACGTATCTGGAACCGGTAGTGCACAGGTATGTCAGGTAGATGAGGTGGGTGGGAGGTTTAAGGCTTGGAACTTCTATCCACGACTGAAAATGGAAACTTGCAGTGGGACTGATGATGGGGATTATATTCTAGGTGTCGCAGAGTATGATCGAACTAGACCGAGGCCAAGAGGACACCAAGACCACCTTCATCGTAAGTTATCACTCTTGAGAAAGTCCTCACACAAGTGCTTGCTGTTCAACTGTGTATACACGTCTTCTTTACCTGTATGTATACATGTGTTTAAACACCTGTATACATGTGTTGACCGGTACTGCTCTCCACACCCGCTTACTCGCTACTCTTGTTTTTTTTTTTCTCGTTTTATGTAACAAGTACTCGCGGCATGTACCAGCGGTGTGCGAGAGAGCGGCACATTGGTTAAGCATGCTAGATACCATTCGTGTTTTTCCTAGTTAGCTTTTAGCTCTTTATGTTATTAGATAAGTATGTTTCTTTTGCATTATTATTATTATTATTATTATTATTATTATTATTATTATTATTATTATTATTGCTGTTCTCCCTAGTGTTTGATGATTTATGCTTATGAAAATTTATTGTGTATATTGATATTAAAGTTTGTTATAATATTTCTGCCTTAATTTTTGCATGAATGAGTGAAGGTGTGAATGATGAGGTGAGTCCATCACTTAAATGGTGGCAGCGGTGGGATGTGGTAGGAAGGTCAGAGCAATGGTGGCAGCGGTGGGATGTGGTAGGAAGGTCAGAGCAATGGTGGCAGTGGTGGGATGTGGTAGGAAGGTCAGAGCAATGGTGGCAGCGGTGGGATGTGGTAGGAAGGTCAGAGCAATGGTGGCAGCGGTGGGATGTGGTAGGAGGGCCAGTACAGTGCTGAGAAGTTACATTGGCACTACCTCTCTACCTTGATACTGATATTGATATTGCTGATATGGGTCGGCTGCCATATACTGGCATCCATAACAATACCAACAATATTACATAATACTATAACAAACTGTGATACATGATAGCAGCTTAAGCTTTCTTCCCACTTGTTGCTCTTGTAGTTATTGCATAAGTTTTTTTCATTTCTCGTAAATTTAACTTTACCATGCATTTCCTGTAGACGCTTCTTTGATAGGTGTCTTTATGCCGAGCCTCACGGTAGATGTCATGCATATAATGTTAGTGATGCATATATTTATACACGGAGTGACGCTGGTGTTGGTATGGTTGTACTCGCTAGTTCCAGGAAGTAAGTTCATTCCACTTGCTGTCACTCTTTATGTCAATAATCGAATCTTAATCCTGCACAGATTACAGGTTTAGTGACAAATGGATTGAAATCTTAGGCTATTCTTAAGTGACGTGTGAGAGTACTATGAGAGAGAGAGAGCCAGGGACCAGACGTGTGAAGATACTGTAAGAGAGACCCAGGGACTAGACGTGTGAAGGTACTGTGAGAGAGAGCCAGGGACCAGACGTGTGAAGATACTGTGAGAGTGACCCAGGGACCAGACGTGTGAAGGTACTGTGAGAGAGACACAGAGACCAGACGTGTGAAGGTACTATGAGAGAGACCCAGGGACCAGACGTGTGAAGATACTGTGACAGAGACCCAGGGACCAGACGTGTGAAGATACTGTGAGAGAGAGCCAGGGACCAGACGTGTGAAGGTACTATGAGAGAGAGCCAGGGACCAGACGTGTAAAGATACTGTGAGAGAGACCCAGGGACCAGACGTGTGAAGATACTATGAGAGAGAGCCAGGGACCAGACGTGTGAAGGTACTATGAGAGAGAGCCAGGGACCAGACGTGTGAAGATACTATGAGAGAGAGCCAGGGACCAGACGTGGGAAGGTACTGTGAGAGAGCCAGGGACCAGACGTGTGAAGATACTATGAGAGAGAGCCAGGGACCAGACGTGTAAAGGTACTATGAGAGAGAGCCAGGGACCAGACGTGTGAAGATACTATGAGAGACCCAGGGACCAGACGTGTAAAGATACTATGAGAGAGCCAGGGACCAGACGTGTGAAGGTACTATGAGAGAGCGCCAGGGACCAGACGTGTGAAGATATTATGAGAGAGAGCCAGGGACCAGACGTGTGAAGATACTGTGAGAGAGAGCCAGGGACCAGACGTGTGAAGATACTATGAGAGAGACCCAGGGACCAGACGTGTGAAGGTACTATGAGAGAGACCCAGGGACCAGACGTGTGAAGATACTATGAGAGAGACCCAGGGACCAGACGTGGGAAGGTACTATGAGAGAGACCCAGGGACCAGACGTGTGAAGGTACTATGAGAGAGATCCAGGGACCAGACATGTGATGGTACTGTGAGAGTGAGCCAGGGACCAGACATGTGAGGGTACTGTGAGTGAGCCAGGGACCAGACATGTGAGGGTACTGTGAGAGTGAGCCAGGGACCAGACATGTGAGAGTACTGTGATAGCCAGGGACCAGACATGTGAGGGTACTGTGAGAGTGAGCCAGGGACCAGGCATGTGAGGGTACTGTGATAGTGAGCCAGGGACCAGACATGTGAGGGTACTGTGAGAGTGAGCCAGGGACCAGACATGTGAGGGTACTGTGATAGTGAGCCAGGGACCAGACATGTGAGGGTACTGTGAGAGTGAGTCAGGGACCAGACATGTGAGGGTACTGTGAGAGTGAGCCAGGGACCAGACATGTGAGGGTACTGTGAGAGCGAGCCAGGGACCAGACATGTGAGGGTACTGTGAGAGAGACCCAGGGACCAGACATGTGAGGGTACTGTGAGAGTGAGCCAGGGACCAGACATGTGAGGGTACTGTGATAGTGAGCCAGGGACCAGACATGTGAGGGTACTGTGAGAGTGAGCCAGGGACCAGACATGTGAGGGTACTGTGAGAGTGATCCAGGGACCAGACATGTGAGGGTACTGTGATAATGAGCCAGGGACCAGACATGTAAGGGTATTGTGAGAGTGAGCCAGGGACCAGACATGTGAGGGTACTGTGATAGTGAGCCAGGGACCAGACATGTGAGGGTACTGTGAGAGTGAGCCAGGGACCAGACATGTGAGGGTACTGTGAGAGTGAGCCAGGGACCAGACATGTGAGGGTACTGTGAGAGTGAGCCAGGGACCAGACATGTGAGGGTACTGTGAGAGTGAGCCAGGGACCAGACATGTGAGGGTACTGTGAGAGTGAGCCAGGGACCAGACATGTGAGGGTACTGTGAGAGTGAACCAGGGACCAGACATGTGAGGGTACTGTGAGAGTGAGCCAGGGACCAGACATGTGAGGGTACTGTGAGAGTGAGCCAGGGACCAGACATGT
Organism: Cherax quadricarinatus; assembly: GCF_038502225.1. NCBI lineage: Eukaryota > Metazoa > Arthropoda > Malacostraca > Decapoda > Parastacidae > Cherax > Cherax quadricarinatus. Next base: position 19,613,479 of record NC_091341.1, read on the forward strand.
GAGGGTACTGTGAGAGAGACCCAGGGACCAGACATGTGAGGGTACTGTGAGAGTGAGCCAGGGACCAGACATGAGAGGGTACTGTGAGAGAGTGCTAGGGACCAGACATGTGAGGGTACTGTGAGTGAGCCAGGGACCAGACATGTGAGGGTACTGTGAGAGAGACCCAGGGACCAAACATGTGAGGGTACTGTGAGAGTGAGCCAGGGACCAGACATGTGAGGGTACTATGAGAAAGAGCCAGGGACCAGACATGTGAGGGTACTGTGAGAGTGAGCCAGGGACAAGACATGTGAGGGTACTGTGAGAGTGAGCCAGGGACCAGACATGTGAGGGTACTGTGATAGTGAGCCAGGGACCAGGCATGTGAGGGTACTGTGAGAGTGAGCCAGGGACCAGACATGTGAGGGTACTGTGAGAGAGACCCAGGGACCAGACATGTGAAGGTACTGTGAGAGAGACCCAGGGACCAGACATGTGAGGGTACTGTGAAAGTGAGGCAGGGACCAGACATGTGAGGGTACTGTGAGAGTGAGCCAGGGACCAGACATGTGAGGGTACTGTGAGAGTGAGCCAGGGACCAGACATGAGAGGGTACTGTGAGAGAGACCCAGGGACCAGACATGTGAGGGTACTGTGAGAGAGTGCTAGGGACCAGACATGTGAGGGTACTGTGAGAGAGTGCTAGGGACCAGTGTCTGCTGTGGGGCTTTGCGATCAACCGTTCTCTTGTATCCTCACTTTTAGAGAACCAGTCTTCGCAGTTTCCTCTTGATATTAACAGGAGTCGTGACGTGTGATGTGGTGAGGGTGTGAGGTATGGGTGGTGTGAGGTATGGGTGGTGTGAGGTATGGGTAGTGTCAGGTATGGGTGGTGTCAGGTATGGGTGGTGTCAGGTATGGGTGGTGTCAGGTATGGGTGGTGTCAGGTATGGGTGGTGTCAGGTATGGGTGGTGTCAGGTATGGGTGGTGTAAGGTATGGGTGGTGTCAGGTATGGGTGGTGTCAGGTATGGGTGGTGTCAGGTATGGGTGGTGTCAGGTATGGGTGGTGTGAGGCATGGGTGGTGTGAGGCATGGGTGGTGTGAGGTATGGGTGGTGTCAGGTATGGGTGGTGTCAGGTATGGGTGGTGTCAGGTATGGGTGGTGTCAGGTATGGGTGGTGTTATGTATGGGTGGTGTGAGGTATGGGTGGTGTCAGGTATGGGTGGTGTCAGGTATGGGTGGTGTGAGGTATGGGTGGTGTGAGGTATGGGTGGTGTCAGGTATGGGTGGTGTGAGGTATGGGTGGTGTGAGGTATGGGTGGTGTCAGGTATGGGTGGTGTCAGGTATGGGTGGTGTCAGGTATGGGTGGTGTCAGGTATGGGTGGTGTCAGGTATGGGTCGTGTCAGGTATGGGTGGTATCAGGTATGGGTGGTGTCAGGTATGGGTGGTGTCAGGTATGGGTGGTGTCGGGCATGGGTGGTGTCAGGCATGGGTGGTGTCAGGTATGAGTGGTGTCAGGTATGGGTGGTATCAGGTATGGGTGGTGTCAGGTATGGGTGGTGTCAGGTATGGGTGGTGTCAGGTATGGGTGGTATCAGGTATGGGTGGTGTCAGGTATGGGTGGTATCAGGTATGGGTGGTGTCAGGTATGGGTGGTGTCAGGTATGGGTGGTGTCAGGTATGGGTGGTGTCAGGTATGGGTGGTGTCAGGTATGGGTGGTATCAGGTATGGGTGGTGTCAGGTATGGGTGGTGTCAGGTATGGGTGGTATCAGGTATGGGTGGTGTCAGGTATGGGTGGTGTCAGGTATGGGTGGTGTCAGGTATGGGTGGTGTCAGGTATGGGTGGTGTCAGGTATGGGTGGTGTCAGGTATGAAACTTGAGAAATATTGAATTTTAATTCTAGGCATCACCTTTTACTTTGACAACTAATGACCACTCTGCCTCACACCTCCCACTCTGCCTCACACCTCCCACTCTGCCTCACATCTCGCACTCTGCCTCACACCTCCCACTCTGCCTCACACCTCCCACTCTGCCTCACACCTCCCACTCTGCCTCACACCTCCCACTCTGCCTCACACCTCCCACTCTGCCTCACATCTCGCACTCTGCCTCACACCTCCCACTCTGCCTCACACCTCCCACTCTGCCTCACACCTCCCACTCTGCCTCACACCTCCCACTCTGCCTCACATCTCGCACTCTCCCTCACACCTCCCACTCTGCCTCACACCTCCCACTCTGCCTCACACCTCCCACTCTGCCTCACATCTCGCACTCTCCCTCACACCTCCCACTCTGCCTCACACCTCCCACTCTGCCTCACACCTCCCACTCTGCCTCACACCTCGCACTCTCCCTCACACCTCCCACTCTGCCTCACACCTCCCACTCTGCCTCACACCTCGCACTCTGCCTCACACCTCCCACTCTGCCTCACACCTCCCACTCTGCCTCACACCTCGCACTCTCCCTCACACCTCCCACTCTGCCTCACACCTCCCACTCTGCCTCACACCTCCCACTCTGCCTCACACCTCCCACTCTGCCTCACACCTCCCACTCTGCCTCACACCTCGCACTCTGCCTCACACCTCCCACTCTGCCTCACACCTCCCACTCTGTATCACACCTCCCACTCTGTCTCACACCTCGCACTCTGCCTCACACCTCCCACTCTGCCTCACACCTCCCACTCTGCCTCACACCTCCCACTCTGCCTCACACCTCCCACTGCCTCACACCTCCCACTCTGCCTCACACCTCCCACTCTGCCTCACACCTCCCACTCTCCCTCACACCTCCCACTCTCCCTCACACCTCCCACTTTGCCTCACACCTCCCACTCTCCCTCACACCTCCCAGTCTGCCTCACACCTCCCAGTCTGCCTCACACCTCCCACTCTGCCTCACACCTCCCACTCTGCCTCACACCTCCCACTCTTCCTCACACCTCCCACTCTCTCTAACACCTCTCACTCTCCTCACACGCCCACTCTGCCTCACACCTTCCACTCTCCCTCACACCTCTCACTCTCCGTCACACCACCCACTCTCACATCTCCCACTCTGCCTCACACCTCCCACTCTCCCTCACACCTCCCACTCTCCCTCACACCTCCCACTCTCCTCACACCTCCCACTCTCCCTCACACCTCCCACTCTGCCTCACACCTCCCACTCTCCTCACACACCCACTCTGCCTCACACCTCCCACTCTGCCTCACACCTCCCACTCTCCTCACACGCCCACTCTGCCTCACACCTCCCACTCTGCCTCACACCTCCCACTCTCCTCACACGCCCACTCTGCCTCACACCTCCCACTCTCCCTCACACCTCCCACTCTCCTCACACCCCCCCCTTTCTCTCAGGTTTTCTTTTCTCTATCTCTCCCTCATAAATTCGGTGTCCCGTGCCTCCTCTTGTCTCCCCCTCTTATACCTCTCATTTCCTCTCTAACATACCCACCTTACCCTCATGACGACCCTTTATTCATCCCCTTCAGTATTATACTTTCCCCTCTACTTATCTTTCATTTTCCTTCAAATCCCCCTTCGTCTCCCTCTTTCATATTTCTCCCGCTCTCTTGTTCTCTCTCTCTCTCTCTCTCTCTCTCTCTGTTTCTCCTACCCCTTCCGCTCCTTCCCTCTCTACCCCTCCCAATTCTCTCCCATAGTCCTTTTCCTCTTCTCCCTCTCCTTCCTTCTGTTCCCCTTCCGTCGCCTCCCTTTTCTTTCTTCCTTTTCCTCCTCTACTCTGCCAGTCAGCGTCGCAGCAGTTACCCAGTTGCACCATAATTACTCAGAAGAATCTTAGGTCCATACAGTAACTAACACAGCACATGAGGAACACAGCACATGACCAACACTGCACATGATGAACACAGCACATGACTAACACAGCACATGACTAACACAGCACATGACCAACACAGCACATGATGAACACAGCACATGACTAACACAGCACATGACTAACACAGCACATGACCAACACAGCACATGACCAACACTGCACATGATGAACACAGCACATGACTAACACAGCACATGACCAACACAGCACATGACTAACACAGCACATGACTAACACAGCACATGACCAACACAGCACATGATGAACACAGCACATGACTAACACAGCACATGACTAACACAGCACATGACCAACACAGCACATGACCAACACTGCACATGATGAACACAGCACATGATGAACACAGCACATGACTAACACTGCACATGATGAACACAGCACATGACTAACACAGCACATGACTAACACAGCACATGACCAACACAGCACATGACCAACACTGCACATGATGAACACAGCACATGATGAACACAGCACATGACTAACACTGCACATGATGAACACAGCACATGACCAACACAGCACATGACCAACACTGCACATGATGAACACAGCACATGACTAACACTGCACATGATGAACACAGCACATGACCAACACAGCACATGACCAACACTGCACATGATGAACACAGCACATGATGAACACAGCACATGACCAACACTGCACATGATGAACACAGCACATGATGAACACAGCACATGACCAACACTGCACATGACCAACACAGCACATGACCAACACAGCACATGACCAACACAGCACATGACCAACACAGCACATGACCAACACAGCACATGACCAACACAGCACATGACCAACACAGCACATGACCAACACAGCACATGATGAACACAGCACATGATGAACACAGCACATGACCAACACAGCACATGATGAACACGGCACATGATGAACACAGCACATGACCAACACAGCACATGATGAACACAGCACATGACCAACACAGCACATGACCAACACAGCACATGACTAACACAGCACATGACCAACACAGCACATGACCAACACAGCACATGACTAACACAGCACATGATAAACACAGCACATGACTAACACAGCACATGACCAACACAGCACATGACTAACACAGCACATGATGAACACAACACATGACCAACACAGCACATGACTAACACAGCACATGATGAACACAGCACATGACTAACACAGCACATGACCAACACAGCACATGACCAACACAGCACATGACTAACACAGCACATGACTAACACAGCACATGACTAACACAGCACATGATGAACACAGCACATGACTAACACAGCACATGACTAACACAGCACATGACCAACACAGCACATGACTAACACAGCACATGACCAACACAGCACATGACCAACACAGCACATGACCAACACAGCACATGACTAACACAGCACATGACTAACACAGCACATGACCAACACAACACATGACTAACACAGCACATGACTAACACAGCACATGACTAACACAGCACATGACTAACACAGCACATGACCAACACAGCACATGACTAACACAGCACATGATGAACACAGCACATGACTAACACAGCACATGACTAACACAGCACATGACCAACACAGCACATGACTAACACAGCCCATGACTAACACACCACATGACTAACACAGCACATGACTAACACAGCCCATGACTAACACAGCACATGACTAACACAGCACATGACTAACACAGCACATGATGAACACAGCACATGACTAACACAGCACATTACCAACACAACACATGACTAACACAGCACATGACTAACACAGCACATGACTAACACAGCACATGACTAACACAGCACATGACCAACACAGCACATGACTAACACAGCCCATGACTAACACAGCCCATGACTAACACAGCACATGTCTAACACAGCACATGACCAACACAGCACATGACTAACACAACCCATGACTAACACAGCACATGACTAACACAGCACATGACTAACACAGCACATGATGAACACAGCACATGACTAACACAGCACATGACTAACACAGCACATGACTAACACAGCACATGATGAACACAGCACATGACTAACACAGCACATGACTAACACAGCACATGACTAACACAGCACATGACCAACGCAGCACATGGCTAACACAGCACATGACTAACACAGCACATGACTAACACAGCACATGACTAACACAGCACATGATGAACACAGCACATGACTAACACAGCACATGACTAACACAGCACATGACCAACACAGCACATGACCAACACAGCACATGACCAACGCAGCACATGACTAACACAGCACATGACTAACACAGCACATGACTAACACAGCACATGACTAACACAGCACATGACCAACGCAGCACATGACTAACACAGCACATGACTAACACAGCACATGACTAACACAGCACATGACTAACACAGCACATGACCAACACAGCACATGACTAACACAGCACATGACCAACTCAACACATGACCAACACAGCACATGACTAACACAGCACATGACTAACACAGCACATGACCAACACAGCACATGACCAACACAGCACATGACCAACACAGCACATGACTAACACAGCACATGACTAACACAGCACATGACTAACACAGCACATGACTAACACAGCACATGACTAACACAGCACATGACCAACACAGCACATGACTAACACAGCACATGACTAACACAGCGCATGACTAACACAGCACATGACCAACACAGCACATGACCAACACAGCACATGACTAACACAGCACATGACTAACACAGCACATGACTAACACAGCACATGACCAACACAGCACATGACTAACACAGCACATGACTAACACAGCACATGACTAACACAGCACATGACTAACACAGCACATGACTAACACAGCACATGACCAACACAGCACATGACCAACACAGCACATGACTAACACAGCACATGACTAACACAGCACATGACCAACACAGCACATGACCAACACAGCACATGACTAACACAGCACATGACTAACACAGCACATGATCAGTGCTAATAGTCATCTACATTTGCTTAATCTCATCTTGATTTTCCTTGTCTTTTTTTCTTTTCTTCTTTTTTCATGTGTCTCAAGTCAATTGTAGCGCTATTACTGAGGTGTATGAAGTAAGCACTCCAGCAGTGAGTGTTGGGGAGGACTGTGTGTTGGATGAGGGAAGGTGGGAGGTACTGTGTGGAATGTAACTGTGTTCCAGCCTGGGTAAGAGGTACTGTGTGCATTGTAATTGTTTTAGGCTGGGTAGAAGGGTGTTGTGTGTAATCTAACTGTGCCCTGTGTTTCAGGAGGGATACATCAGTGGGGACTCGCCTCATCCGGTGTACCTGGTGTCCAGCGTGGGGGGACTAGCAGCCACCGTCACCTCCGGCAACTCCACCCCCTCCCACGACGTCAAGGTGGAAGAGGAGGACCCCCTTGATGACAACAACTCGTTCAGCGATGACCCAGCCTCTGGCGTGGGCGACAACGACGAGTCGTCCATGGTAAGTCTCACTATAGTACCTCCATTGTCGTATACACGACAGACTGCAGACTCAACCAGGGTGGAGTCTTGTGGTGGTAGGCAGGAGGTTGTTTGAAGGTGGTGGCAGTAGGCCTAGCTTGAACTGGTATGCTGGGGGTTGTGTCTAATGTGTGGTCTTGTCGGTTTATAGGGCTTCTTGACAACTTACACCGTATCGAACCCTAATGTTGAGTGTTTACCTCCTGTGTACCTGCTTATTCCTCGGATCATCACCCTCCCTCCCGGTTCCAGGCCATACCTGGTCACTCAGACTTTTGTGGGTGCTGGCTACACACTGTTCAAAGTAGGCATCAGTAGTTGGGTGGTCAGGAATGTCATAAAGGAACATATCACATTTCTTTCTTAGATACGACTGTACTGAATTAATAACAGGTTGCGGAACAAGGTTTATCGGGACACAGTTTCCTCTTTGTGTAGAGCTTTATCAGTTTAGTGATTTGATAAAGTTCTCTACAGAGCAAAACGTTGTCACAGTAAAAAAAAAAAAACTTGTTGTGCAACCTAGATTGTTAAGGTTGTACTAGTTGAGGGTGTTGTAAGCTAACACTGCAGCAGCACGTGCGACTTGTGACACGGGGATGTGACCACAGCCTTCAATGTCACTGCTTCACCCTCACCCTGTCTAAGTTGTCTGTCTCTTTTTTTTTATTTTAGGAAAAGGAGAAGTTTTATGATCGTTCAGAGGTTTGAAAATAAACTGTGAATGGTTAATAAATTTTTTGGATGCTATGATGTATTGGAACTGGTTTGTTATATCCTTCATTTAAAGAGTAAAGAAAAGTGCACTTATTCTTACGCACACACACACACACACACACACACACACACACACACACACACACACACACACACACACACACACACACACACACACACACAAACACACACACACAGGAGCTCGGACTCGACCCTCGCAACCTCAACTAGGTGAGTACACACACACACACACACACACGATGTAGTGGAGGCAGGATCCATACATAGCTTTAAGCAGAGGTACGATAAAGCTCACGGCTCAGGGAGAGTGACCTAGTAGCGATCAGTGAAGAGGCGGGGCCAGGAGCTCGGACTCGACCCCCGCAACCTCAACTAGGTGAGTACAACTAGGTGAGTACACACACACACACACACACACACACACACACACACACACACACACACACACACACACAGAAGGGGCTCCAGAAAGACGGAGAGGTGGGGTACACCACCATGTGCTGGACACAGTACACACAACCGAGGAAGAAGTGAAGAGGCTTCTGAGTGAGCTAGATACCTCAAAGGCAATGGGGCCAGATAACATCTCTCCATGGGTCCTGAGAGAGGGAGCAGAGGCGCTATGTGTACCCCTAACAACAATATTCAATACATCTATCGAAACAGGGAGATTGCCTGAGGCATGGAAGACAGCAAATGTGGTCCCAATCCTTAAAAAAGGAGACAGACATGAAGCACTAAACTACAGACCAGTGTCACTGACATGTATAGCATGCAAAATCATGGAAAAGATTGTCAGGAGAAGAATGGTGGAACATCTAGAAGGGAATGATCTCATCACCAGCAGCCAACATGGTTTCAGAGATGGGAAATCCTGTGTCACAAACCTACTGGAGTTCTATGACATGGTGACAGCAGTAAGACAAGAGAGAGAGGGGTGGGTGGATTGCATTTTCTAGGACTGCAAGAAGGCTTTTGACACAGTACCACACAAGAGATTAGCGCAAAAACTGGAGGACCAAGCAGGGATAACAGGGAAGGCACTGCAATGGATCAGGGAATACTTGTCAGGAAGACAGCAGCGAGTAATGGTACGTGGCGAGGTGTCAGAGTGGGCACCTGTGACCAGCGGGGTCCCACAGGGGTCAGTCCTAGGACCAGTGCTGTTTCTGGTATTTGTGAACGACATGACGGAAGGAATAAACTCCGAGGTGTCCCTGTTTGCAGATGACGTTGATGAGAAGAGTTCATTCGATCGAAGACCAGGCAGAACTACAAAGGAATCTGGACAGGCTGCAGACCTGGTCCAGCAACTGGCTCCTGGAGTTCAATCCCACCAAGTGCAAAGTCATGAGGATTGGGGAAGGGCAAAGAAGACCGCAGACGGAGTACAGTCTAAGGGGCCAGAGACTACAAACATCACTCAAGGAAAAAGATCTTGGGGTGAGTATAACACCAGGCACATCTCCTGAAGCGCACATCAACCAAATAACTGCCGCAGCATATGGGCGCCTAGCAAACCTCAGAACAGCATTCTGACATCTTAATAAGGAATCGTTCAGGACCCTGTACACCGTGTACGTTAGGCCCATATTAGAGTATGCGGCACCAGTTTGGAACCCACACCTAGCCAAGCATGTAAAGAAACTAGAGAAAGTGCAAAGGTTTGCAACAAGACTAGTCCCAGAGTTAAGAGGTATGTCCTATGAGGAGAGGTTAAGGGAAATCAACCTGACGACACTGGAGGACAGGAGAGATAGGGGGGACATGATAACGACTTACAAAATACTGAGAGGAATTGACAAGGTGGACAAAGACAGGATGTTCCAGAGACTGGACACAGCAACACGGGGACACAGTTGGAAGCTGAAGACACAGATGAATCAAAGGGATGTTAGGAAGTATTTTTTCAGCCACAGAGTAGTCAGGAAGTGGAATAGTTTGGGAAGCGATGTAGTGGAGTCAGGATCCATACATAGCTTTAAGCAGAGGTACGATAAAGCTCATGGTTCAGGGAGAGTGACCTAGTAGCGACCAGTGAAGAGGCGGGGCCAGGAGCTTGGACTCGACCCCTGCAACCTCAACTAGGTGAGTACACACACACACACACACACACACACACGGGGCAAGAGCTGCGAGTCGACCCCTGCAACCACAAATAGGTGAGTACACACACACACACACAAGGGCCAGGAGCCATGAATCGACCCCTTGCAACCACAATTAGGTGAGTACACACACACACACACACATCTATATCTACTTGGAGTAGAGTTGCCAACTAGGTGTTATGTGCATGAGTCTAGTATTGATAAAAATAATCTGATTTGCCAGTTGCCTGCTGCATGGGTGGAGGTTCCAGTTACCATAATATTGTAGCAATTGTTTGCTCATTTAAGCATATACTAGTTCCTATAATGTTTCCACAACCAGTAACGTACAAATCTTAACGTATTAATTCCCTATTGATACTTGGCTGAGTTTTGCTTGTCCTCATCAATTACATTTTCTCATTTTAGCATAAAGAATGTAATCATAAAATAACTAACTGATAATAACAAATGTAACCTTGAAGCTAACAATGTAATCCTTGCCAAACTTGTAATGTTGTAGTGCTAGTCTGGCCTAACTAACAATTTTGCCCGCACGCCAAGTTAGTCGATGACAAGTTATTCTTTAGCTGGTTATTCAATCTCCTAAGTATTAATTAGCCAGGTAGCTAGTCTCTGATTATGACTACTGCAATTTGCATAAAGTTAATATGAATTACAATGTTAGTGATGTAGAGCCAGTTAGAACAAGACTCGGGGGATGTTAGAGACAGCAAGACTCAGGGGATGTTACAGTTAAAGCAAGACTCAGGTGATATTAAAGACAGAATAAGACTTGGGTGATGCTAGAGCCAGTAAGAACAAAACTCGGGTAGTAACTGTGAATCGTGAAATAGTTAAGAGCTGGTTTAAGAAAATTTACACTTATAGGATTGTGTCCAGGTGTGATGCAGTAGATGACCTGAGTGATATACGTACACAGCAGTGATGTACACAGATAATATTGTTGTACACATCTAGTGGTGGTGTTCACCCATTGCTGATGTTTGCAGACAGTAGTGATTTGTACAGATAGTACAGTTGTACACCATAACATTAAGATTTAGTGTAGGCATTATCAAACTTACTGATTGTTCGTTATGTGAAGAAGAGAACGAGGAAGTAAGGACACTTAATAAAGGTATCATAGGCTGAGTATGCCACTGTAAGAGATGTAGGAGATGCTAGGAGCCGGAGAGACCTTTGTAGCACTCTAAGAAAATAAGAGAATGTCTCCTTTGGGAAGGGTGGTGTCTTGAATGCCACTCCTGTTTATGAGCATTGCCTGTGCTGCTCATGATGTTATCATTGTAAATGCTTCACAGTAGAACATGACTGAGGTAATGGATTTTCCTAGGTTTCTGTTATTCGCTCTTTCTGTGACCTTTTCAAGCTTTGTGATCACTTACTGAGAATTAGGGATAATTACAGTTAAGCCTCAGTGGCAGATTGCAGTGTAGCAAATGGTGCTGGCCTGTATAGTGAGCTGAATCACAGTAGTATTGTTGGCATTGTTATTGACAGACACACCTGGGAACAATGAATACAAGCTTGTTAGAAGTTTATCACTAATTGTAGTAAATTTGGGATGGATAAAACTAGACCTAATTTTTATTAGAAGTAGGTAAAATAAGTTTTCACACAGAGCCTAGCTTATGAAGCATAGTAAAATTTGCAAGCAGTTCATGCCTTTGTTATGACTATTAAATATAGTAATATGGTCTCCTCAAGCCAGAACTGGTTATGAGTGAATAGTGTGAGCATGTCATGTAGAGGTTTAAGGAGTAGGTAGGTGTGGAGTAGGTAGGCGTGTGAAGTGGGTAGTAGGAGTGGCGTGCGGGCAGAGGTGGTGACTGTGGCGGTGGTTGCAGGCTGGCTGCTTCAGTGAGGACCTGCTAGGGTTGGCCAGGGACAAGCTGACCTACCCTTGTCGCTACTGTGGCAAGCGGTTCACGCAGACGGGCACCTGCCGACGACATGAGAGGCTACATACAGCACCCAACAGCTTCAAGTGCCCCATCTGCCAGAAGGGCTTCAACCGCAAGTACCGCCTCAAAGAGCACATAGTGGCCTCACATCCTCACCACTCTGAAGAAGGTGATATCTCCCTCATCATCAATACTTCTGCCACTACTTTGGCGTGAGGGCGCGGTCGTGGCCTGGGGAGGAGGGGTGCAAAACGACCCCACTTACGCTTCATCCTCCCCAGCCCTAACCTGCTCCCCACACAGCCTCCCCCTCCTGCCCCCCACCACCTAGCTGAGGCTGGAGGCTTCCTCATCGCAGCATGACATTAACACAAGTAGAATAAGTGCTGCTCTATCCAGCATTTCATCAAGTCCAAAGAGAGTACAGGTTAAAATGCTACCAAAGTCCCCTGTATGACTAACCTTTAACCACTAACGTTCCATTAATCACTAACCCATTGAGTTCAAACCAGTCATAGGTGTAATTATTAAAAACAATCATGCCGAGAATGATACCAAATGAATTGAGTCAGTGTTATGTACTTGCGTTGCAATGCTACACATTGCACTGGACGTTGCTGGCCCAAAGACTTTACCAAAGTTTGTGTACTTACAATGTGGAGGATCCTGAGTCTCGTGGAGTCGGCCACCTACTCACATCTGACACGTATTAGGGTTTTTTTGAGTAATGAAATGTTTTTTTTTTTGTATGTATTATATAATCTGTATATTTATTGATTTCCTTTTCTACAACACAAACTGTGATAGGAGAATCTTTAATTAGTTTATAAGTCTGCACCATTATTTACATTATTTTCTGTTTTATACATTTTTAAATAGTTTATTTTGTACCTTGTTCTTGAGTCTTGCTGAAAGAGTGAGGCTCCAGGAGTGTTTAGATATCTGTTGACCCCACTACCATGACCTGCTTGACCTCAGGTTAAAGCTCACATCATGAGGCTTGAGACCTGGTCTACTGAAGCTATATAATAATTTCGGTTGAGTTATCCAGTACGTATCTGCATGGTGTCTGCGGCATAAGAGGGCATCACACTTGTGTCCCCACCAATTTGACCACTACTGGACTTTGTGTTCCCTTCAATCTGCCCTCCTTGGCACCCAGTACAGTCAATACTAGTCAAAACAAAGGTCTCACCACCCAAGACTTAAGACAAACTTGGGCAGGAACCTTTGTACATCTAGGTTTTGACAGAGGAAAGTATTTTGAGCGAGGCAAGGTGAGGTTTAGGACCCCTGGCCTAGCTGTGTTTGCTTCCTCGCCACCTCTGAGTCCCGTTGTCTTGCCAACCATCCAGGTAAACTTACCTCCCACAAATACCCTACTTATGTTCTGGCTAAAACCTGCTTACTTTCCTCCTCCTGTTTATATTATTTACTTCATTGCTTTATCTTCCTTTCATATTGTCTAATTTGCTTATTTTTCTATGGGACATTGTATATTTTTGTGCCCTTAGTCTCGACTTTGTGTAATATGAACTATGTTTCTATGTTGTTGCTTCATGGGAGGTGCCTAGATGCTGGTGAAGGGCTTTTGATACAAGGAATTGGAGCTTCCCTTCCTTTCCTTGCATTGAACCTGAGTATCTCATTCCCTAGGAGCTGCTTGAACCTTACGGGTTTAGCATTACCCATCAGTGTAATAATAATAATAGTTATACCTGTATGTTATTGCTTAAGCCGCTCATGCAGTCTTTTCCCCTTTAGTTTCTTCCCCAGAGTGTCATCTCCAGTTTTTTCTCGTCACTTATTTGTAATTACCTATTTGAGTTAGAGGATGAGCTCTAGGTCTTGGTCTCACTTCTAAATATTTAAATGACTGATTTGAATTAGCCTTAATCACCTGTCACCATTTTCTTGCCATTTGTTGTCCACCAGCCAGTGGTCCTCAGTGCCCCAGCGTTGTCTGTTACCAGTTGTGGGACACGGGTTGGGCAGGGGGGTTCGATGTCTTGTGAATCTCAACAAGTGGGTAATTTAGGGCTTCCTTGGCCCTTCACTTGGGGCATGAGTAATGTAGGCCTCCCTAATCTGTCCCTTGTGCCTTAGGTAATGTAGACCCTCTTGGCCCAAAATTTTGGCCCCTTAGCCTGTCCCTTCACCCCTTATCATTTTTTATTCAATGCTGTTAGTATTATACTGACATCAAACAAAGGACTGAATCTCAGTCATGAACCTGAGGTTGGTCCCTAACCTGAGAACACAGTTCACATCATATCTGTCATAGTTCATATTGTGGATTCTTCCCCATAAATTACAAATACAGTGGACCCCCGATTCACGAAGTCATCGGTATCCGATAAATCCGGTATCCGAAGCATTATATCGCAAAAAATTTGCCTCGGTTCCCGTTACAAAACCCGGTATGCGATACGATTCGTACGAGACGTGTCCACGTGTGGCCTGAACTGCCCCATGTGTGCCAGTGTTTACAAGCCAGCCAGTGTGCGCGCATCTAAGGATACATTCGGTACATTCCATATTATCCATATTATCAGTTTTTGGTGCTTGTTTCTGCAAAATAAGTCACCATGGGCCCCAAGAAAGCTTCTAGTGCCAACCCATCGAGACCAAGGGTGCTAATGACTATTGAAATGAAGAAAGAGATAATTGCAAAGTATGAAAGTGGAATGCATGTGTCGGACCTGGCCAAGTTGTATAGTAAATCCCAATCAACCATCTCTACTATAGTGAGCAGGAAAATGGCAATCAAGGAAGCTGTTCTTGCAAAAGGTGTAACTGTGATTACAAAACAGTGATTCCCCTTCTAAACATTAAAAACTTCGACACTCTACCCTCCTCCCATCCCATCAATCATCACCAGATCTTCATTAAAGGTAAGTGTCAATTATTCTATTGTTATTATTGTTATTGTAATTATTCTATTGCATTAAACTTAATATTTCATGTGGTAAAAGTTTTTTTTTTTTCATACTTTTGGGTGTCTTGCACGGATTAATTTGATTTCCATTATTTCTTATGGGGAAAATTGATTCGCTTTCCGATAATTTTGCTTTACAATGAGCTCTCAGGAACGGATTAATAACGTGAACCGGGGGTCCACTGTATATAAGTGATAGATGAAGCTGATGATTGTTGTCTCAGAGACATACCTCATAATCACACTTGTTTTAACTTAACTTTTTCTCTGAGATTTGTGTACGTCATGCTTTTGTCCATATTTAAATGATTGTCATTTTACATTCTTTCCCTGCTTTCTGCCCCTCCTGCCTCTACCCATTTTCATAATGGCCCTACATCTGTCCAGAATTCCCCTACTCCTACCCATAATGCCCTTGTCGCAGACACCCTATGCAGTTGGCCACCAAACACACCAACAGATTGTCTTAATATATTTTTTTTGTCTTATGTTAATGCAGCATTTAGAATATTTTGAGTCAGGTTGTTATATGTTATGTTTTACTTTTACTGGTATAGCTATTATTTTGTGTACAGTATATTTGGTTATGTAAGTGCAAGGAGGAGGTGGGAATCCCCTGCCCCCTTCCCTTCCTTGAAGGTTCTCCTTGTGCACTGGGTGAGGCTACTGACCTGTCTGGCAGTTAACACACACACTGGGTTACTTGTGAGAGGCAGATGAAGGCCACCTGTATGGCGATGGGTGAAGGATGGTTACCTGTGGAGGAAGGTCAAGGAAGGAAGGAAGGTCACTTGTGTGGAGACAGGTGAAGGAAAGTCACCTGTGTAGAGGAAGGTGAAGGAAGGAAGGTCACCTATGTAGAGAAAGGCAAAGGAAGGTCACCTGCATAAGGTAGCAGGAGTGTCGTAGCCTCACCTGCCCGCAATATCTATGTATAGTCGCACCCATCTCAGTTGCACCCGTTAAGTTTAAGTCTTTCAGATTGCACGCTTTCTAAGTCACGGATCTCAGTTTTAGTGTGTGGGGGTTGCAGCCCCCGACACAGGCCAGAAGTGACCAACCGCACTGTGTGTGGGGTGTCAGAGCCCCCGGTACAGGCCAGAGGTGACCAACCACACTGTGTGGGGGTTGCAGCCCCTGGTG
This sequence comes from Cherax quadricarinatus, assembly GCF_038502225.1. NCBI lineage: Eukaryota > Metazoa > Arthropoda > Malacostraca > Decapoda > Parastacidae > Cherax > Cherax quadricarinatus. The sequence goes on from NC_091341.1 coordinate 19,629,741, forward strand.
CAGGCCAGAGGTGGGGTCGCAGCCCCTAGCCCAGGCCAGAGGTGACTCCCCACACACACTATTTATTAACATTATTGATGATGGAACCTATGGCAGCCTCCAACATTACTGTCAACAGTGAAGAATAAGCCACAATACCATGGCTGAAACAGTTCATGCTAATAACCCACACTTTGGGGAGGAAATTTTGGATGAGGTTTTCCAGTCTATCCAGGACCATTCTCAAGTGAAACCTCAACAAGAAAAAGAAAAAAAAACACCCCCTTCCCCTTGTTCTGTTAAACAAGACACATGTGCAGTGTTAGGATATTTTATGGGGGAAACATTTTGCCACAAATGTCTTCTTTAATTCTGAAGAAGCCATTTGGGGGAAAAATGATTCCTCAATAAATAACCTAACACTGTATGTGTCTTCTTTTACAAGTGTAAGTAGGTTTATTTAGGTACAGTTATACATAAATACAGTTACACAATTTATCATACATAGTAACATATGTGTAGATTACCTAGGATAACCCAAAAAAAAAAGTCAGAGACAGTGACTTATTTCCAATGGTGTCAGTATTATATACCAGCTCTTATCACCCCCTCCCACTACTCCTTGCATGTCAGTCTTATGAGTTCAACTTTTTCAATAATTTCTGAATTGATAATGGTGCAGAGCAGACTGAAACACCAAGCAAAGTTACCTCTTCTTAGTTATTGATGGGGTGTCAGAAATGTTGGTGTCACATGTGTATAGTGCACCGAGGCTGCGGCTTCCCTCATTATTTATGTGTTTACTGTATTATTTTGTTAATGTTTGATGGAGTGGGAATCAAGGGTTAGTCGAGAGAAGCTTAGAACAGGCGTGAGTGCTGCTGGAAGAGGTGTATCAGTTGTTAAACCCAGGTGAGAGATGCAGTAGGCCTGATGTAAGTCTAGGATGTGTCATGAGAAGTGTTCCCCACCCCAACAAGACCTGAAAGATGCAATAGGTCTAAGGTAGGCCTAGGATATATAGCAAAAAGTGTTCCCCCACCCTGGCAAGACCCGAGTGAGAGATGCAGTAGGCCTGAGGTAGGCCTAGGATGTGAGAAGTATTCCCCACCCTGGCAAAACCCGAGTGAAAGATGCAATAGGCCTGAAGTAGGCCTAGGATGAGTTGTGAGAAGTGTTTCCCACCCTGGCAAGATCTGAGTGAGAGATGCAGTAGGCCTAATATAGGCCTAACATGTCATTAGAAGTGCTCCCCACCCCAGCAAGCCCAGAGTGAAAGATGTAATAGGCCTGAGGTAGGCCTAGGATGAGTTATGAGTAGTGTTCCCCACCTCAACAAGACCCGAGTGAGAGCTGTAATAGGCCTGAGGTAGGCCTAGAATATGTTGTGAGAAGTGTTCCTCACCGCTACACCACACACTCACGCTGCCTTGGTACTTAAGCATTGTTTATACGACTTAACACTGGTTGTTACACAAGTTCCTCAGCCCTTAAGTTCACACTATGTGTAAACAACAAGTGTAGCACTAAATCCCACTGCAGATGGCAGAGCTGCATCAGCAGGACCTGCAGCCCACCAGGTGGGTCTTAAGTAACAGTGACCTGTAGCTCACTGGGTAGGTCATGGGTCTCAAGGACCTGCATCCCACCGGGTGGGGCCTAAGTAACAGGAGCCTGTATCTCACTGGGTGGGTCATGGGTCTCAAGGACCTGCATCCCACCAGGTGGATCCTAAGTAACAGCAACCTGTATCTCACTGGGTGGGTCATGGGTCTCAAGGGCCTGTAGCTCACCAGGTGGTTCCTGAATCTGAAGGACCTGTAGCCCACCAGGTGGTTCTGAGTCTGAAGGACCTATATCCCACCAGGGGGTTCCTGAATCTGAAAGACCTGTAGCCCACCAGGTGGGATTTCAGTCCTGGGAACCTGCAGTCTAGCAGGTGCATCTTGGGCCCCAAAGCCCACTATATAAACTTAATTTGTATTATTGTACGGAAGATAAATATCGATGCTGCCACATTTAGCAGCTGTTGCATGTGTTCTGGCCAGGTGTGTGTGTGTGTGTGTGTGTGCATGTGTGTTCGAGAGTCTATTTTGTGTACCTAGCAGGTGTCTGTGACGCGTGAACTAGAAGAGCGCGTCCTGCTCAACTACTGTAGGGACCCGCCTCTCGCCCTGACCCTCCCTACACTTCCCTCACCAACACAACCTCTACTTCAAACTCCCAGAAAAAATACAACCATACACCTATTCTTCAATCATTGTACTTAAACTGGACACCACAACCAGTCAGCTCTTGGACTGGGTGACCTGATATCACTGGGGCACTAGGAACAATGCCACCTATCACATGTAACCTTGTAACAGGTACAGCTGCATCCTTCACCTTATCTCTTAGGACAGTCAGGCTCTCATGATCTCCAGAAGTCTGACTGTGAACACCAGCACAGTGTTCACAACACCAGCAGCAGTGTTCACAACACTAACAGCAGTGACGAGAGGATTGTGTTAGTTCATTTTAAGTTTTCAGTATACTCTGGCAATTCCAGTTGAATACAGGTCTCCCTCAACATTTGCAAGGGTTAGGGGATCAAGAACCTCACAAATGTTGAAAAATCATGAAAGTTTGGTGCCCCAATATATTGGAGGGAAATACAGTACTGCTTCTTTAACTTGTAGAACCATGAGCAATCATAAAACACATGAAAACATCATAAAATATTGTACTAGTGCCAGCCCTTTGGTAAAGAAGGTGAGAAAAATTATAGAATTCAAGAAAGAACTTGTAGCAGAGTACCAAAGTGGAGGAGGAAGTAAGAGGGGAGAATGTGCCTTTTTCAGCGATTCAGTGATTCTGTGATATGTACGATACTAAAGCAGCATAAGCTGATAAAGGTTATAGTGCCAGCCAGCGATAAAGTGTAGCATTAACAGTGTAGCAAGTAAGTTAAGCGATTAATCCATAGAAAAAGGACAACACAAACCTAACTCCTCCAGTGTTGTTGGAGTTATACAGGGCAACTGACAACACCGCTGTCTCTGGTCTCTAGTCTCTCCTCAAGAAAGGTTCCTTGATGCTGGTGAGGGGCTCTTGATCTAGGGAATTGGATCTGTTCTCCAGTTCCCTGAATTAAACCTGAATACCTTCCACATCCCCCCCCCCCTCAGGCGCTGTATAATCTGACGGGTTTAGTGCTTCCCCCTTGATTATAATAATAATGTCTCTAGTCTCTACTGCCTCTGATGCCGCCTCCACCGCCTCTGATGCCGCCTCCACCACCACTATGTATGGCTTATGTCTCAGTGGCCCTTATACACCCAGCAACAAAACACAGCAACACTCGTGACATAATGACGTATTTTATTCATTTATATGTCATGTTTCTATGTTATTAATATTGTTTATTATGTCATATTAGATCTCTGCCATGGCCACAATTCCTAAGATATGAAATAACATACGTATTTTGAATATGATTGGGCGGCTGGGAATTTGCGAATGTTCGAAGCTCACGAAAGTGGAAAATGAGAATGTTGAGGGAAACCTGTAAGTCTTTCCATGCTGATAAGTCTATCACTAGCAATGAAGCATTCCAGCAGCAAAATTCCAGTAGAATAGGTTGTTTTAATTGAGAGTCAGTGTTGTCAGTAGGTCATTCCAGTTATGCATTCCAAGCAAGAAGCTAATAAGTCATTCTGGTGGAGTAAATCATCCTGGAAATCATATTATTCCAGTTAATTGAGTCATTTCAGCTGAGTTTGTCATCCCAGTCAAGTAGATCATTCCAATTTAACAAGTCATTTCTTTTGAGGTCATTCCAGCAGAGTATACCGTCTGCATACTGTAAATCATTCCATTTCAGCTCATCATTCTAGTCTTAATTAGCCCTCCCAGTTTGACTGGTTACTCAACTGGTAGCATTGTTTGTGTTGCTCAGGACATTTAAATTTCTGGCCTTGTGTTGCAAGCCTAAGTGGACATCACAACAGGAAGTTCTCTCTTCATCTTCATGAACATGATAAGTCTTACCGCTAGGCATTTCATAGATGCTAGGAAGGCACGAGTGATGGAGGCCTGGATAGATGGATGAAAGAAGGGAAAGGGTAGTAATATGGACTGATGGAGGATAAAGCTAGATAGCCTGACCATTACCAGGCCACAGCTCCTTCCTTGTACCAGCAAGAGCAAGGAATTGCTGAAGAATTTATGGAAATGGTGATATAATATTTTTTTAACACATCAGCCATTTCCACCCAGGCAGGGTGACCCGAAAGAGAAGAAACACTTTCATCATCACTCACTCCATCACTGTCTTTCCAGAGGCATGCCGATACTTCAGTTCATAAACTGCAACATAAATTAGTGGGAGGAAAAGGCAGTGTTTGTTGTTAGGTAATGTTAATGTTGGCTGGTGTTGATGCTGATTGTGTTGTGAAGTGTCTGCTTTAGGTGTTACTTTCAGTCTTCTTGGTCCTCTACTTATGAGACTTAAAGTGGACCTGAATGCCTGCCAACTTTGGTCCCATCATGGTTTAAGGCTCTAGTGGTGCATAATCCACAACTTCATGGTCCCCTAGCTATAGTCTTCAACTTGATCGTCTCAAATTTGATGATCCTCATCTTGAAGGTCACCATATTGAAGGTCACTGTCTTGAAGGGCCTCTGCTTGAAGGTCACCATCTTGAAGGGCCTTTGCTTGAAGGTCCCCAACTTGAGGTCTGAGACTGAAACCCAAAAAAATGTATGACCAGAGGCTCTGAAAATTTGAAGACTTCAACACTTGTAGACTTCAACACTTGTGGACTTCAAGATCTCAGAAGGTTTAAACTTAAAAACTTGTTTAATAAGTCTAATTAAGAACCTGAAAATCTTTAAGATCTGCAAACTGAATAAGACCTGACAACACTAAAAGACCTAAGTACAGTAAGTTCTCACTCAGTGTCATTTCGTTTGTCATTTCATTATAACATTGTTGAGAAAAAAAAAATTGATTCCTGGCTGGGGCCACTATGTGGAGTTGGCATGTTCGTTTTTGAACTGCGTGGTGGTAAAAGGTGCTCCTTACAGTTTTTGCTTTGCAAACATTTATTCCTTGATTTAACCCTGTTCAATGAGTGCTTAAGGTGCACTGACTGTGCAACCCTGATGTTTATATCAATTAGCCTATGGTAAAAATTGATTTTGTTATATATTTCGCTGAAAGTTCGCAGTTTCCAAGAGCCCATTGATGACATTAAGTGAGGACACTGTATACCATAAAACTTGAGAACATTTTAAAACCCTAGTACACTGTAAGACCTAAAAATACTATTGGAACATTATAAAGACCTAGGAACTCTTCAAGATCTAAGAGCTTTATATAACATAAGAATTTGATTAGCCCTTCGTATATCATAATACCTGACACTTCTGTAAAACCTTTTGACTATAGGAAGCATGGGTTACATGGGTTAATGGGAGAGGAAGGTTAGAGGGAGGGAAAAGGGGGGGGAAAGGTAGGGGGAGAGGCAGTCATGTGAATCATCATTTGTAATCAACATTTCTGAAAGAGACAAATAAACTGTGCTTCCAGGAGCTAATGACTGAGGATTTTATTTACCTTAAATAACAAACAGGAAGTGCCAAGAGGCAGAGGACACATTCATGCCAAAAAAAAAAAAAAAATAGATACAGTAACATCTTATAAAGCTAGTCTGTAATGTGATGTGTTTACAAATGCGATTGTATGAGCACATCCAGAATTGACTGGCTCGCACTATGAACGCCTTTTCACATGTTTTTAAATTTTTGATGCACTTTTTTCAATTGCATTTGAAAAGAAAAATTTCACTTTATAGAGGAGTTTTATAAGAGAGTTAACCCATGAGGGTATGATCATCTGAGGATACAAAACTATGTTGTTATTATTTTTTGGATGAGGTATGAATTGTAGCTCTGGTAAGTCAGCTGATGCCTAACCAATTAATGGGTCATAATGTGATCAAGATCTGTTTCAGGGAACACTGTTCTTAAGAACAAAAAGGCGCAGTACTGTGACTGGAACAATACACAAATAACCTGCACATAGGAGAATGAAAAGCTTATGATGGTCTATCTTGGACCATTCACATATCACAATGTGACTTGTGAATAGTTCAAGATGGTCCAAAATGTCGCCATAAGCTTTTCTGTCTCCTGTGTGTGGGTTATTTGTGTACTGTGCTGTTTCTTGATGAAAAATCACCATCATGCCCAAACACAGAGTGGTAATGGGAAGACCAGAGAGTCCATAATTTTGCCAGAGATGTAGAATGGTGAAATAAAATGACACCACAGCATGGAAAACTGCAGAAAATGGAGGATGACACAAAACAGAGAAGTGTGAGAAGAGAAACAGACATGTAAACTAAAAAGAACTTTTTGATGAAGTCATACAAGTAAAGCATAACAGAGTTTATTATTATTAATATTACATTCACTTAAAGCATAAACTCAGTAAGAATGGATAGACTACATCTTGATGGACTGCAAGAAAGCATTTGGACAGAGTACTTCCACTAATCCACAAACTTTATATAATGAGCAAAAATAAGAGGTAAGGTTATCCAGTAGATGAAGGAATACCTGAAAGGCAGATGCTAACAGTAAGGGATGAGACATCAGAATGAGAAACAGTAATGAGTGAGGTTCTGGAAAAAATAAAAAAAAATCCACTATGTACTTTAAAAATGTCTTCAATATATCTTACAGAAGCTCTTGTTTACAGACCTTCTGATGAAACACTTTCACTTTCATTACTGAACTTGAATGAGATAACTAGCAAGAAATTCCTGTGCAACTGTCACCCAGAGGAGGTACCTGTCATTGCAACCTTGCTCATTATCTCATATTTGTATTGTATTGTTTTCATCTTGTAAATAAAATAATAATTTTTAATATTTCTCCTTCATTTTGACATATCTCCCTCTTCCTAGGGTAAATCATCCAACTGTCCCCAACTATTAACTTAATGTTCTTTTTTATACAGTGTTAAGGTGAAAAATAAGTCTCGACTGATAAAATTCTGTTGTAATTTTAAACTTCCTTTATTTTTCATATTAACCTTCAAGTGCTTTAGATTCCTTGCTCATTTTTTTTGCCTTGGCAGAGTACCCCCATGGAAGGAGCAGCGGTAGGCGCATTTATTGGCACTGCACCTTTGTCCTCTATTCAAACTTGCATCAAGACTGAGCCCATGATGCCTTCCAATCCTCAGTGGCATCCTTCAACCTGCACCAGCCAAGTTACTGGCCACACTTGTCACTCGGAGTCTCAGTGTGTAGAATCGAGGAATCTCCAGACTGATACTGTGTCTTTAGAGAAATATGATGATGATCTCCCATCTTCTAAAATCTGTCATTTCAGTACCTCATTGTCAGGAATTTCTCATCTCAACTATTCATCAGAAATATCTGATCATGATTCATTATCTTCACAATATTCTTCCCATGATCCATTATCATCCGGGAACTTCCATACTGATTCCTTATTAACAGGTAATTCTGAGCATGATCCTTTATCAGTAAGAAATTTTCATATTAATTCCTTATCATCAGAGACCTCTGATAGAGAAATTTCCATGTTGAATCCTGTTATAGAAACTGATTGTGGGTCTGGACAGGAAGATGTGAACGGTCCGTTGTCTCAGGAGGACTCAGGCCAGCTGGACATAAATCTGGAAGACAGCTTGGCAGAGGACAGACTGCCAGGACCAACATTTTCCCCAGGAGTGTTGAGGTCACTGCCCTTCAGCGGACCTGCTTGGACAGCACTAGAGAATATAACCAAGAACAGTGGTGGTATTTGTAAGAACCCACAGGCAGTCAAGCAGCTGATCAACAAGGTGAGGGAACACATCCAACGACAACACCTGCGGGAGAGTGAGAAAGCTGCCACCAATACCCCAGGCCATGCTGATCACACTTACAATGCCCACAGCCAGAAGCAGCCTGCCAAAGAATACAAATGTGAAATATGCAAAAAAATCTTTCCTAAAAACCGACGTCACAGGTATTTATCCCATATCCGCATTCACACTGGGGAGAAACCTTTCAAGTGTAGTGTCTGTGGCCGAGGTTTTAACCGACAGGATCATGTTCAGGTGCACATGAGACTTCACACTGGTGAAAAGCCCTTCCACTGCACCTTATGTGGTATTGCATACACACACAAAGTCTCTCTCAAGAATCACAGGTGTGAGAATATACAGAGTGGAACCAATGATGGACAGTCACAGCCTTCCTCAGGAGAACCACCTACTGCTTCACCCTCAACACCTGCCATCTCTCGTGACCCTTTAAAGATAGACTTAGTTTCTCAGCATACAAAGAAAAATTCCACTACATTGATAGAAAATAATTCATCAGTGAACCAAGATAGTTGCAAGAGGGCAAGTAATCACTGTGCTCAAGCTAAGCCACCCCAAGACCGTCCTCCTGATTATCAGACTAACCCAAACACTTCCTCTGATCTCAACAACACACCTGACTCAACTGGGCAATCTTCCTTGAGTTTGCAACCTTCCCCTGACATCAAATCTTCACTAAATATTAAATCAGTCTTCAACTTGCCAGATACTCAGCTTGCTCAAAGTAGCCAACCTTTCCTTAATGTTCAGCCTGTCACAAAACACCAAGATATATTTAACTCTCATTCTTCCTGTGTCTCTGAGCCTGATGGGAATACCTCACTTTCCCCCCACCATCACTCCACATCGGTATTTCAGAATCTTGCACCATCACTATCACTCTCAACACCAGAGACCAGCACTGCCAGAAAGGGAAAATTGAGGATCTGTGATATAGGTAAGTTCATTGCTGAAAATAACGTAACTGAAAAAGATGATACAAGAGACCACTTAGATTTAGATGCATCAACACCAAATAGTGACATGAGTAAGCTACAGTGTTCCAGACAAGGTGCTGCTAAGTATCTGAAGAGCGCTTCAGGAAATTGTAACTCACGAGATTCTGTACAAACCACTTCGGATTTTTTTAATAAAGATGCAGAAAGTCTTAAGGATCCTTTGCGAGGATCCCCAGAAGTTTCACAAGAAGTCTTGGAAGAGATAAATACTCAGCATTCTTTGGAAAAAAATTCAGAAGCTGTGAAAGGTGATTCTGAAAGCAGTAGTACCAATGATTATTCTCGAGTAACTTTAGACGATGTGAAAGGTATTAGTACTGACTCGAGGCCAACAAACTCTGCAAGAGTCATCAGTCCCTTCAAGAGGCTACTGGTGGAGAGTTCCTCATGTGGTCAGTCAGCAGTAGAAGGCAGCAGCCGCCACACAATTCCCAGTTGGTGGGGACGACCTCAAGTCATGCCCCTACGGCTCAGATCTAACAAAGTTTCCTCTAATTAATGCTGTTGGAATCGTTTGACCTAGCAGATTCTATATCATACTTCCTGAGTCTGTTAATTCCAACTCAATTAAATTTAGGTTTATTGTGCAAAATTTACAGCATTAATTACAGGCGGCCCTCCACATTTGTGAGGGGTTAGGGGGATCAAGAACCTAACGAATCTTGAGTAATAGCATTTACTTAGCCTAACAATACTACTTCCTTAACCTCTTGAACTGCGAACAATCATAAAACACATGAAAACATCGTAACATAGTGTATATACTACATGTTATGATTGGGCGGCTGGACATTCGCAAATGTTCGAAGCTCGCGAATGTGGAGGGCTGCCTGTATATGTTATTATTTTCATTCAGAATGGGTTATGTAAAGTCCATCATCATTGTAGACAACCAAAAGTATTCAAGTTTGATTCCTGGGAGAACCAACATGTACTGGCAAGTCTCCATACACCTGCATCTGTTCATCTGGCAGCAAATAAAAACTCCTTAGGTGGTGGTTGACTGCTATAGGTGGCTGGTGGAGGACAACCCACAATGAAACAAACAAGCAAATTTTATTTCTTTGCAAAGGTTACAATGTGTGATTTATATTTTATAAAGTGTTGTTACATACAAAGAAAGCCACTAGCATGCCAGGGCATTTCAGGCAGACTAATCCTAATACTTACAGACTACTAAAAACTAGACATAGGTTATAGAGTGGTAAATTTTAATTATTCATTATTTTACCTTATTATTAAAGTGAGGTAGCCATATTTTTTTATAACTAATAAGATTTATAGTAGAGGTAGTACAAAACAAATAACATTTTACAATTAGTACAGTTTATAATGATACAACAATACAATTTTAAGTATGTATTGTTTTAAATTAATTAAGGTCATAATTTTTGGGATATTTTGAGTCGTTTCAAACTGGTTGAATGATTTAGCATAGTGTTGATATGGTTAGTTTTGGGAGATGAGATGATTTTTAAGTATAACCCTAAATTGATTTGCAGACAGGGGACCTTTTGCTGGCTCAGGCAATGAATTCCAGATCTTAGGGCCCTTTATGTGCATTGCATTTTTGTACAGGGCGAGATGGACATGAGGTATGTTGAAGAGTGTTATGCCTGTGTGTTCTGTTGTAGCTATCAAGGAGAAGTTTGAGTGGAGGGTTTATATTGGATTTTAATGTTCTGCATATATAGTAGGCACAATAATATGAGTGTATATTTTGTATATTAAGTAAGTTCAAGCTATTGAAGAGTGGTGGGGTGTGTTATCTGGTGCGGGAGTTGATAATCTGCACAGCAGCTGAGGTAAGGGTACATTAGAGAGTGGTATAGTGTAAGTCATGCCGTTTCAAGTACATACTACCGTATCTTGGAAAGGATGCCTACTGTTTTGGATACTTTCTTGGATATATGTTGGATGTGGGTCTGAAATTTAAGGTTGCAGTCAAGGTGAAGACTTAAAAATTTGCCCTCAGTGTGTCTTGTAATGGGGGAACCATTAATCGATATGTTAAGTTGGACATTTAAAGCTCTGTTTCCAAGCAGCGTGAAGTAGGCTTTATCTATATTGAGAGAGTTTGTTGGTTGCCATCCACGTAGATATTTTTAGTAGCTCATCATTAACAGTGTCTGTAAGCATAGTTGGGTTTGAGTGAGAGTAGATCTAAGTAGTGTCATCTGCGAATAGAACTAACTGGTTTAAGGAGTTTAGATGCATTGGGGAGGTCATTGATATCAGTGAGAAAGAGTTTTGAGCCAAGGACACTACCCTGTGGCACTCCAACAACCACAGGCTGACTAGTTGAGGTAATGCCATTTGTGTAGATATACTGGTGTCTATTGGTAAGATAAGATTTTAGGTATTAAAGGGACTGTCCTCTGACCCTGTAATGTTCTAGTTTAAGGTGCAAGAGATTGTCATCCACTGTATCATATGCTTTCCATAGGTCTATGAAGAGCCCCAGAGGATATATGTACATGTTTTTTGAGTGCTGCTTATAGCAGTTCAAGCATTTGTATAATTGCATTATTTGTACTTTTTTCAGCCTAAACCTAAACTGGGAGGGGTTAAATATGTTGTGAGATATTAGGTTGGAGTAAATTCGCTTGTGTATTATTTTTTCAAAGATTTTAGATAGTAAGGGCAAGTTTGATGTAGGTCTATAGTTATTCAATTCAGTTGAATCGCCTCCTTTGAGGATCGGGGTAACCCTTGCTATCTTGAGTATGGATGGGAAGGTTGAAGCTTCCACAGATTTGTTAAACAGAGTTGCAGTAATGGAGGACAGGACATGAGCTGCTTTTTTGTACATGAGTGGTGGCAAGTTATTTATGTCTCATGCCTTGTTTTTACATGGTTTAATGATGGGTGAGACTTCAGTAGGATATGTAGGAGCTAGATATAGAGTATTCAGGTAATTTCCAGTGAGGTAGTCTTTCGCCTGAGTATTTGCGTTTGGGATTTTGCTAGTTAGTTTTGATCCTATAGTAGAGAAGAAGACATTAAGTTTGTTGGCAATGTCTGTAGGCCGGATAAGAGGTTCATCTGAACAGTTTGCTAGAGGCTAAAATTTCAGAGAGAGTTTTCCAGGTCTTTTTCATATCTCCATTTATTTTATTAAATCTGATTGAAGAATACGTACAGTTGTTTAAACTTCCGTATTAGATTAGTAAGTATTGATGTGTATTGTTTTGTATGTTCTTTTGTTATTAGACCCAGCCTAATCTGTTTTTCATATAGATGTTTTTTATCAGTGGATTTGAAGCTACTACAGTGGACCCTCGACCAACGATGGCATCATCTAACGTTAAATCCAACTAGCGATACATTTTAACGCTAACATTTTGCCTCGACTAACGCTAAAAAAACTTGACTAACGATATCCGTTCTCGGGTACCAATTAATATCGTTATTCGAGGGTCCACTGTATTTGTAAGCCATGGGCTGTTTAGTCTCTTTGCTGTGATCTGCTTCGTTTTAATTGGCCAATTCCTGTTATAGAGTTTTTTTTTTTTTTTTAAATTTTTGACATCAATATCGTGGCTGTCTGTTAGCTCTCTCCACCAGTCAGTGTCACTTAATGCTGAAATAAAGTTATTTACCAATGACTCATCATGTAGTCAAAAAGAGATCTTACCCGTGTCTTGAGGCAATTTACTTATGTTGGAAAATGTAAGTACATATGTAGTATTAATAATAGATAAATAAAGAATAAAGCTTACCTGGAGACCTGGAGAGAGTTTCGGGGGTCAACGCCCCCGCGGCCCAGTCTGTGACCAGGCTATTGTAATTATTGAAATGGAAAGTAATTACGTATATGTAACTACTAACAAGATGAATATATGGGTTGAGACTATTATGTAAAGCAAAAAAATTATGATGTGCTGAGTATAATACACTAAACTAAAATTAGATATCACTGTGGCACCTTATTTAGCTCCTGCTTTAGCACCTGATAGTGCTAAATAACATACACTGGAAACAAGCCACATTACAAACCTTTTTTTTATAGGTGATCCTGGATTAATATTCCTCAGCATTTCCTGTTCATAGTTTTATATCCTGTCAGAGAATGTTGTGTTAATGGTATGCCGTATTTTTTTTTTCAACATGCCCACTGCCTCCCACCGAAGCAGGGGCCCCCCCCCCCCCCAAAAAAAAAAAAAGTAACACTTTCACCATTATTCAACACAAAGGAAACAGTTGAGTACATCTATTTAACCTAAAAACATTCTCTCTCACCTTGTAGTTTAATCCAGTACAGATGGGCTATACCATCTATTTGCTGATTTCTCAGTTAAAAGTGTTCAAGCTTTTGGAGATTTAAAGAATGAATCAAGTTTTGTAATTGGTCCTGATCTGGCATTATTACAAACTAGATTGATATTTATTGGTTAGGATCTGGCAATATCACAAACTATGTAGATTGGTATTTATTGGTTAGGATTTGGTAATAATCACAAACTAGGTAAGTATTTATTAGTTAGGATCTGGCAGTATCATAAACTAGGTTGGTATTTATTGGTTAGGATCTGGTGATATCACCAGACATGATTACAAGTTGAAAGGAAAACGTTTACACATCCAATGCCATGGCATTAGTGGGCAGAATTAACAAGGTAGTGGATCACACTGTGGTGATCACATTATTATTATATTCTCAGAAAAGCTCTAACCCATTTGTGGTACAAGTGCAGTTTGCCTTGTGGTACAATCTGAGCTAATGTGTTCAGTTTATAGTGGTATAATGAGAGTTCATATTTTAATTCCAAGATACTGTCATTATATTATTATTATTATTATAATCAAAAAGAAGCGCTAAGCCACAAGGACTATACAGCGCTGCAGGGCAGGAAGGAAGCGAGGGCATCAGGTGGCAAAAGGGAGATGGATGAGCAACAGGTTACGGATAACAGCGGGGCAGTGGATGGTGAAAGGGTAAAGGGCAGCAAGAGACTGAACCAGAAAGGGCTGAGGGGAGTGCGAAAAGTATCATCAGAGTTTGTGGAGTAAATCAGTCGTTGTCAAGAAGTCAATGAGAGAGTCAGGATTAAAGGAGGGTCCATCAGCAAGAAGGGAAGGTAAAGAGAGAGTAGGAGAACGAAGACGACGTTGGAGGTAAATTCTGCGTGCTCGTTGATAGAGAGGGCAGTCTAACAGAATGTGGCTAATCGATACTGGAACTTGACACTGCTCACAGAGAGGAACAGGGTGCCTCTCCATGAGATACCCATGAGTAAGACGAGTGTGGCCAATGCGAAGGCGGGAGAGAGTGGTCTCCCAACCTCGGCACTGATGACAAGAAGACGGCCAGTAACCTATGCTCGGTTTAATAGAATGAAGTTTGTTACCGAGCAGAGTTGACCAACGTTGTTGCCAACGGGTGCGAAGGTGGGTAGCTATTGCAGCAAAATAGTCCAGAAATGGAACACCTCGATAGGAAATTGGTAGGTCATATACTGCTGACCGCGCAGCAGTGTCTGCCTGTTCATTGCCCTGTACGTCGACATGACCAGGGACCCAACAAAAAACAATATCTTTATGTTTGGTAGAGATACGGCGTAGCCAAAGTTGGATACGGAGAACTAGGGGATGAGATGTATCAAATTTTCGTATAGCCTGTAGAGCACTAAGGGAGTCTGAGACTACTACAAATGATGACACAGGCATAGATGCGATACGAATAAGTGCTGCAAGAATGGCATACAGTTCAGCAGTAAAAATGCTAGCTGAAGATAGTAAATGCCCTCGTACGACGCTGTCCGGAAACACTGCTGCGAATCCGACGCCGTCTGAAGACTTAGAGCCATCTGTGTACACAGCGGTGGCATGAGAATGAGAGTGGAAGTGATCAAGAAAAAGAGAGCGGGAAGCCACCGTAGGCAGTTGAGCTTTCGAGCAAGGGAGTGAGAAAGAACAGACCCGAACAGCTGGAACTTCCCAGGGGGGTAGGGAAAAGTGAGATGCTACATGAACATATAAAGGTGGTAACTGAAGGGAAGACAAGAGTGAAAGTAGGCGAAGAGAAAAGGGACGGAGCAAACAGGGGCGGCGAACGAATAAAGAATGTCTACTAATATCGGTGACCATTCTATAAATGGAAGGATTGTGTAGATCGTGAGAGCGTACATAGTAACGAAGGCAATGGGCATCACGGCGATCAGACAAGGATGGAACATTTGCTTCTGTATAGAGGCTCTCAACAGGGGAAGAGCGAAAAGCACCAAGGCACAAACGTAAGCCTTGGTGATGGATAGAGTTAAGGCTAGAGAGAGTAGCAGGAGAGGCCGCGGAATAAATCTGGTCACCATAATCGAGTTTCGATAAAACGAGGGCTGAATGTAGGCGAAGCAGAGTTCGACGATCAGCTCCCCAGGAAAGATGAGCAAGGGTTTTAAGAAGGTTTAGCCGGCTGTGACAAGTTGCCTTCAGAGAGGTAATGTGAGGTTTCCAGGTTAACCGACGGTCAAAGAGAAGGCCTAGAAACCTGACTGTATCACGTTCGGGGATACGGGAGCCATAGAGATACAAAGGATGATCGGAGATAACAGAGCGTCTAGTGAAAGTAATTTGGTGAGTTTTGGTACTTGAAAATTTAAACCCATGTGTGGTGGCCCAAGTGGAAACACGGTCGACCGCATGCTGGAGAGAAACTGCAATAAGGTGACAGTCAGCGCCTGCACAAGCAATAGCGAAGTCATCAACATAGAGTGATGACCAAATATTGGGTGGAAGAACAGAGGCCAAATCATTTATAGCAAGGAGAAAAAGTGTTGTGCTTAGAACACATCCCTGAGGGACATCTTCAGCTTGGACGAAGTCCGGGGAAAGAACATTATTGACTCGAACACGGAAATGTCTGTCAGTTAAAAAGTTCTTAAGGAAGGATGGTAGATTGCCTCGGAGGCCTAAGGAATGGGCCTGGGCCAAAATATTATACCTCCAAGTTGTGTCATATGCCTTCTCAAGGTCAAAAAATATGGCAATAACTGAGTGATTATTCGCAAAGGCATTACGAACATACGTATCCAAGCGTAGTAAGGGGTCTATGGTAGAACGACCCTTACGAAAGCCATATTGACTAGCGGAGAGACTGTTGTGAGTCTCTAAATACCACATTAAACGTCGATTTACGAGGCGTTCCATCACTTTGCAAACTGCACTTGTAAGAGCGATGGGGCGATAGTGGGAGGCATCATGTCCTGTAGTACCCGGTTTGCGGAAAGGGAGAACAATGGCAGATTTCCACAGCTGGGGAAGAACTCCTTGTGCCCAAATAAGATTGAAGAGGTGTAAGAGGACTACAAGGGCTGACCGATGTAAATGTTGTAACATACGAATATGAATGTCATCAGGCCCAGCTGCCGATGATCGGCAAGCTGAGAGCGTTGCCTCCAGTTCTTGAAGTGTAAAAGGCACATTATACTGTTCTTCTCCGAGAGAAGAAAAGTCCAAGGGTACTAACTCTCTGGCAGACTTTGAGGAAAGAAACGAGGGGCATAGATGGAGCCCTCGGGAAATACGGACCAGATGTGTGCCAAGTTCAATGGCAACGTCGAGAGGGTTTGCTATATCAACACCAGTGACCCGTAGAACAGGAGCCGGGTCAGGAGAGTATTTACCACTCAATTTCCTCACTTTTTTCCAGACTGCACTCATAGAAGAAGCAGAGGTGATGGTGGAAACATAGTCTCGCCAACAAGTGCGTTTAGCTTCACGGATGACACGGCGAGCGATCGCACGCTTCTGCTTAAAATCAACAAGTCTCTCAGCGGTTCTATTGTACCGGTACCTGCCCCATGCAGCACGTTTCAAACGTACTGCACGAGCACAAGCAGGAGACCACCAAGGCACGCACTTCTGAGAATGCCTGCCTGAGGTTTGGGGTATAGAATGAGAAGCTGCGGTATAAACTGATGTCGAGAAGATGTGTAGGAGCTCATCAATGGAGGATGAAGAAGGAACCTCACTAAAAGCAGTGAGGTGTGAGTAAAGATCCCAATTTGCCCGATCAAATTGCCAGCGAGGGCTACGGGAAGGTGGTGAATAGGAAGGAGAAGTAAGAATGATCGGAAAATGATCGCTGTCATGTAAGTCTGGTAGAACAGACCAGGTGAAGTCTAGTGCAGTGGAGGAAGAGCAGACTGATAGATCGATGCAAGAGAGAGTATGAGTACGAGGATCAAAATGGGTGGGAGTACCCGTATTTAAAACATGGAGGGGGTGAGAGGCAAGAAAAGCCTCCAACTGAATGCCACGTGAGTCACAATGAGACCCCCCCCAGAGGAAATGGTGGGCATTAAAATCACCAAGTAACAGAAGTGGTGGTGGTAAGGATGAAACAAGAAAGGCAAAGTCTGGGATAGAAAATGCTCGAGAAGGAGAGAGATATAAAGAACATATTGTAAACCACTTATTCAAGTGGATACGGGCTGCAGTGTAATGCAGCGAGGTATGGACAAATAGTTGACAGTACGGAATATCATTGCGTAGAAGAAGGGCACTTTCATTAAAGGTCCCATCTGAGAAAGGATCCGAAGAATACAATAAATTATAGCCTGAGATAGGTTGGAAAACAGCCGAGTGTAATTTTGGTTCTTGTAAGCAAGCACCAACAGGGGAAAACCTGGAAAGCAACATCTGAAGCTCACCCCGATTACCCCTGAGGCCGCGGATATTCCACTGTAAATAGGCCATGATTGGCGATGAAGAAAATATCAGGAATCTGTAGGTAAAGGCACCTACGGACTAGAGGGGTTAGAAAAGTCAACGTGTGGTGGCATTGGAAGATGTTCAAGTAGCGAAGGAACGGAGCGTTGCGAAGAATGGGGTTGTGAAGATGGAGGAGAGGGAAGAGAAGGAACAGGAAGTGAATCAGTGTCCATTGAAGGTTTAGTCTCTGCAATATATTCTGAAATGGCTTCAAGTGTTTCTGAATTCAAAGATGTATGGGAAACCATATTGGAGATAGGAGGAGGAGGGTGAGTAAAGATTGGGACAGTAATGGACTGTACCAAAGTAGAGGGGGAGGGAAAAGTGTAAGGGACTGGAGATGAAGTGTGGGGGGGGACAGAAGAGGTAGAAACCTGGGAGGTGACAGAAGAGGGAGAAACTTGGGAGGGGACGGGGGTGGAAGGCATAGTACGAGGAGGAGGGTGAATCTCCACACTTGTAATAGAGCCAGAGAGAGGGGAAGAACTAGGTACAGAGACTGGAAAGGTAACGTGTGGAGGTGGAAGAAGGGAAGGAAGGGGCAAAGAAGATTTGAGCAATGTGGATTTTTTGGACTTCTGAGTAGAGGGGCGATTGGTATTAGGTGTCGTACGAGGTCTTGTCGATACTGGGGCTTGTGAGGAAGGACGCGAAGATGCGAGAACAGACTGAGTTGTAGTCGGGACGTCAGAGCCAAGGACAGCAAAAGGATTAGATGCCGTAATGGCTATGGGAGGGGTAACAACAGAGGAGGCTGCAGAAGATGGGACCCCAGAAGTGGGGGGATGTTTGGAAACACGAGAATAAGAAACACGGGGTAGTCTCCCTTGGAGGCGGAGATGAGTAACTGCCATAGCATAAGGGAGACCTTCTGCCTCTTTGAGGCAACGGATTTCACGTTCATTTAAGTAGACCTGGCAACGGCGGGAGTACGAAGGGTGAGCTTCATTACAATTAAGGCAAGATGGAGGTTGACTGCAAGATGTATTAGAATGGTTGTCGGCACCACAGACTGGGCATTCGGCCATAGATCTGCAATATTTCGCTGGGTGACCAAAACGCCAGCAATTTCTACATTGTTGCGGTGTAGGTATCACCTTTCGAACTTGTAACCGATGTCCCGCGACATATACAGAGGACGGGAGTTCTCGGCTGTCAAAAGTTAAACGAGCCACATTGCAAGGGTAACGTCTCCGCCCCCGGGCAGGAAGGACATAAGTGTCTACTTTGAGGATTGGGAGATCCTGGAGTTCCAGCTGTTCAAAAATGTCATTGCCACATGACTGGAAATTCTGTTGGACTATGGTATGGGGCAGAATGACAGTACCACTACAAGAATTGAGAGAAAGATGTTTTTCAATAGTGATAGGAGTAGTATCGATATTCGAAAGGAGAGAAAGATCATGAGCTTGGGTAGCATTCTGGACAGTGACGATGCGCGTACCGCTCTTGAGAGCGTGAAATGAAATATCTCTGCCAACATGACGCAGGAGCGCTTTGGCAATACTATGGTCAGAAAGGTAGGCAGAAGAAGAAGTTGGTCTTAAAGTAAAGAATTTAGTCCATTGTGTGGTCCGAAATTGAGCGTGGAGAGGGAGTGCTTGACGTGTCGGTCGTTTCCGAGTAGAATGGGAAGGTAACGACGGAGCATCATCAGGAGATTGACGTTGGCGTTTAGGAGTAGGACCGGAGTTGGTCCGGCATGAAATGGGTGGGCGATTCGAAAATTGCCGTACCGTAGAGGGAGAAGCCGGAAGCATAGTCAAAGGAGAGCGGAGTTCAGACAAATCGAAGGAGTCAGTCGAAGCCCCGGTACCTGAAGCGGGTGAGGAAACAGCACCAGCAAGAGGTACAGGGGCATCAGGAGTGTCCGAAGAGTGGTCTAAACACAAGGCAGGGTCAGAATGGGGTGCGGTATCAAGAAGGGGCCCGGGGGTAGTGGTTTCATGGACTAGGGCTGCCATGGTTAGGTTACTCCTTTGCTTTTTGTTTTTAAGAAAAAAAAAGAAAGAAGAAAAGAAAATAAAAACAAAAAAAAGAATAAAAAAAGGGGGGAGCGGGGAGGAATAGTTCCCAGGAGGAATGAAAGGGCCGGAAATCTCCCTCCGCGCCCAAGAGGACTCGACACCGCTAGTAGCGCAGATGCAGCATGGAACCCGTGCCATACCCTACCCTTCATGCCAGTAAACCAGCAATCCGGGATAGCAACCTCACATCTGCCGAGCTACCTCGGTGGACAAAAGAGAGGGCGGCCGGATATCCGCCACAAAGCATACCTCCTTCAGCCACCACCCCCGGAATCCGAAAGGTGGCTTCCAGAGATACACCCGTCGCCCAAAAGACACCCAAAGCTACTCCGGGATACCGGAGAGGGATCGGGACATCCCTAGGCAATCCAGATTCCACGGCAAACTACGCCACCGCCAAGAAACCTCAACGGAATGGGATCGACCCCGGTGTCCTTTCCCCTACCTAGGAACTAGCGCGCCTGTGGGAGAAATCACGAAGGCTAAAAAGAGGAAGGGCAAAAGGGAGGGGTGAGGAGGAGGAGGAGGAATGGAAAAAGGGGAGGATGGGGAGGATGGGATAGGGGAGGGGAGAATGGGGGGTAATTAGGTTCGGTCTGAGGAAGAAGACCGACAGGGCTAATTCCTCAGACCAAGAGCCTCTTCACCACGCCAAGGAGCCCCCCTTGAAGAGGACTGTCATTATAGAACATCATTGTATAGCATCAACAAATTTCACACCAGTAGCTTAATCCTCACTCTACACAATATTCTTTTAATATATAACCCTAATTTTTAAAGGGGTGGACTGGTAACCCAGGAAAAGGACTCAGTCAGATGACCAAAAGCTCCAGCAGTGGGTCGTCATATGACTAAGACCTGACCTAACCTATCCTAAGATTCTTTTAAGTAGCATTTCTAGATTTTTAATATTATAATCACAAAGTGCCAAACCCATGTGGATTATTAAGCACTGCTAACATTCTAAAAGTCTGAGTATATTTTTTTTTTTTTTAGTGCAATATCCCCTCAAGGTAGGTTCCTTGATGCTGATGAGGGGCTCTTGATCTTGGGCATTGGATCTGTGCTCCGGTTCCTTGAATTGAGCCTGAATACCTTCCATCGCCCCCCCCCACATGCGCTGTATAATCCTATGGGTTTAGCACTTCTCTGTGATTATAATAATAATAATTCAGTGCAATATATATTTGCACATTCAACAGGTTTCTAAAGTTTATGTTCTGCAGATACTGTATGCTCAGAATGAGGAGTATGTTTTGTGAATGCAGAGAGTGTACACTACTTATTATTAAGTCAGTTTCATAGTCTTGAAACCTGTCACCTGAATGTGAGTCATTAAGACCATGACTCACCTCTACATTAATCCCAGAATTAGGGATTAAACTCTTGCTTTATATACAGTGAAAGATACACACCTTTCCATATACATGTATATACTCTAATACAGTCAGTCAAAACTGAGTGTTAAACCCACAAATGTCATATAGATAATCCAATGTATTAGTATTATTAGAATTAGCTTTATCTGTATATTAGTACAAGTTAGTATACAACACAGTAATATGTTAATCCTGAGAATATTACCTATAATATACCATATATTTACAGTATATTTGACTAAGTTGTTACTTTGAATATTTAATAAAGCACTGTAAAGTATCACAGGCTCTCTTCATGTGAATACAGTGTCCCTCATTTTATGCAATAGATGTGTTCTAGGCTCATGAGAGCTGTCCTAAGATAAATCAGGCATTAGCACTTAATTCTGCATAATATGAATTTTCAGTATGCTTAGCAAACAGTTTTGACAGCATATGGCAAATGTATATTTCATGTACAGAATTTCTGACTGAAGGAGGATACTGCATAATATTGGATCCATGTTAACCAGGAATTGAGAGTTACCTCTGGCAAGTGATAGTGTGAATGATGGTAAAAGTGTTTCTTTTTTGGGTCACCTTGCCTTGGTGAGAGACGATCAGCATGTTAAAAGAAAAGAAGAGTAAATTAATATGTGAGCTGCCTGTCATTTGGCAACAGTGACAGAAAGGGCATGGCATAGGGTGGGTTATTTGTTTGAACGAGTATATTTACAGTAATAGAGAAGACTTCGTTTAGTGAAAACAGTAGTAAGCATGAAATATTGTCTAATGCACAGTAATAACAGAACCGCTGTATAACCCTATGGGTTTAGCGCTTCCCTGTGATTATAATAATAATAATTTCCACTTCTTCAGATCAAACCTTAGTGCCTGCCATTACTCAGGAGCTGTATGATTGTTATGGGTTTAATACATCCTTGACCTGTATGATTTATGCATTGAACACATCCTTGAGTAGTATGACTATTATGGGTTTAACACATCCATCCTTGAGCTGTGTGATATATGGGTTTAACACATCCTTGAGCTGTATGAATATTATGGGTTTAACACATCATTATAAATATAATAATGATAATAATTCTATACAGTATTATAACACAGGCTAAGCAAAAATTGTGCAGGTTCAATTATAGAAGTAGGTAGTCTGCATACAACATGATTTATTGCTTCTATAACACTATTTTACTGTAATTTGTGCAAAGAAGTTGATAAAACTAATCAAACTTATGTAACCTGGCCTAATATACAAAGATCCAGCAGTGATCCTGTTAGTAAGCAGATCTAGCAGTTACTGAATATGTTTGTAATTATCCAGCAGAAATCAATAGAGGTCCAGATCCATCACTTACTCATCCTTTTAATTAGAGAAGTGATAACAGGAAGATCAAATGAGACTTTCAAAGTTCTTGACCTTGAACAAAAGTAATCGTCAAGTTGTCAATATTATGCTGCACCTTCACTGACAAAATCGTCTCTTCAGCCAAATTTCTTACTGTCTGTAAAATAGATTAAATAAAATTAGGACTTTTGTATATGTAGTCATGTCAGTACTAAGCTGTTTGGAATTATCATCATATTTAGGGGTCAACACTAAACCCCTAGGAGTCATGTGTTTTGGAGATGGGAAGCAATCTGGTTCAGTCCAAGGGAGGACATGTCCAATTCCTTGAATCAAGAACCCCTTCACTGGCATCGAGGAACCTGCCTTGAGGGGAACTGTTTGGAAGAGTAACTGCTGGTTATTTTGAACGTTTATATCCTTCACTCCTGTGGAATTCATGTAGACACAAGTAATAATATGGAGAGTATGTGTGTGTGTGCACAGTGATACACTTGGCGAAAGAAGATTTTGAATTAAAAGCCTCAGATGCTTCATAACCATTCCTCAGGCTCTATGATCCCTACAGGTTTAGTGCTTCCCCCTCATTAACCCTTGTAGGTTTAGCACTCAGTTATGATTATTATATTATTAACCCCTAATTAAAAATGTAAGTAATGCATGATAGCCCTAGTGAACCAAGAAGCATGATTTATTTCTGTTGAGGGCCTTTGTCTTCTTCCCCAGAATGTGACTTGCAACAGTAACCTAACATCCAAATACAGTATCAATCTAAATGCCCCTCAAGGAAGGTTCCTTGATGCTGGTGAAGGGCTCTTGATCTAGGGAATTAGATCTGTGCTCCAGTTCCCTGAATTCAGCCTGAATACCTTCCATCCCCTCCACAGGCGCTGTATAATCCTACCCCTCGAGGGGAGTTCCTTGACGCTGGTGAGGGGCTCTTAATCTAGGGAATTGGATCTGTGCTCTGGTTCCCTGAATTGAGCCTGAATACCTTCCATCCCCCCATGTGCACTGTATAATCCTACGGGTTGAGTGCTTCTCCCCTTGATTATTATAATAATAATCAACCTAAATGCTAAATGAATTTTGTATGAAACAGTTTGGTAACAGATAATACCACATATTTTAAGAAAACAGAATAAGTAGGTAGTGTATATGAAATATGATATAGTGCACAGTGATAGTAGTTTGCTGGACAGTATAACTAGCTAAAATTCTGATGGGTAGACTTCTGGATGTGCATGTCTATAAAGGTGAGATTGATATGTCAGATTATTTAGTGGTAGCTAATAGGAAGATGCCTCTTCAAGGGGGGCTCCTTGGCGTGGTGAAGAGGCTTTTGGTCTGGGGAATTAGACCTGTCGGTGTACTTCCTCAGACCGAACCTAATTACCCCCTAATCCCCCGTTCCCTATCCCATCCTCCCCTTTTTCCTTTCCTCCTCCTCCTCCCCACCCCTCCCTTTTGCCCTTCCTTTTTTGGCCTTTGTTTTTTTTTTTTTTTTCCCACAGGCACGCTAGTTCCTAGGTAGGGGAAAGGGTACCGGGGTCCATCCTATTCCGTTGAGGTTCTTGGTGGTGGCGTAGTTTGCCGTGGAATCTGGATTGCCTGGGGATGTCCTGATCCCTCTCCGGTATCCCGGAGGGTGGCTTTGGGTGTCTCTCGGGCGACGGGTGTATCTCTGGAAGCCACCTTTCGGATTCCGGGGGTGGTGGCCGAAGGAGGTATGCTTTGTGGCGGATTTCCGGCCACCCTCTCTTTTGTCCACCGAGGTAGCTCGGCAGATGTGAGGGTGCTATCCCGGATTGCCGGTTTACTGGCATGATGGGTAGGGTATGGCATGGGTTCCATGCTGCATCTGCGCTACTTGCGGTGCTGAGGTCCTCTTGGGCGCAGAGGGAGATTTCTGGCCCTTTCATTCCTCCTAGGAACTATCCCTCCCCGGTCCCCCCTTTTTTTTATTTTTTTTTTTTATTTTTATTTTCTTTTCTTTCTTTTTTTTTTTTTCTTAAAAACAAAAAGAAAGAAGTAACCTAACCATGGCAGCCCTAGTCCATGAACCTGCTACCCCAGGGCCCCTTCTTTATACCGCACCCCGTTCTGACCCCGCCTCGTCTTTGGACCACTCTTCGGACACTCCTCATGCCTCTGTACCTCTTGCTGGTGCTGTTTCCTCACCCGCTTCAGGTACTGAGGCCTCGACTGACTCCTTCGATTTATCTGACCTTCGCTCTCCTTTGACTATGCTTCCGGCTTCTCCCTCTACGGTGTGGCAATTTTCGAATCGCCGGCCCGTTCCACGTCGGGCCAACTCTGGTCCCATGCCTAAACGCCAATGACAATTACCTGCTGATGATACTTCTCCACCTCGTTCTTCTCAGAAAAGATCGACACGTCCTTCACTACCTTTCCACTCTCAGTTTCAGACTGCACAATGGACTAAATTCTTCACTTTACGACCGACTTCCTCTACTGCCTATCTTTCTGACCACAGTATTGGCAAGGCACTCCTACGCCATGTTGGTAAAGATATTTCTTTTCATGCTCTTATGAGCGGTACACGCATCGTCACCATACAGAATGCTACCCAGGCTCATGAGCTTTCTCGTCTTTCCCATATCGATACTGTTCCTGTAACTATTGAAAAGCATCATTCCCTCAATTCTTGTAGTGGTACCGTCATTCTGCCCCATACCATAGTTCAACAAAATTTCCAGACATGTGGCACTGACATTCTTGAACAGCTGGAACTCCAAGATCTCCCAATCCTCAAGGTAGACACTTACGTTCTTCCTGCCTGCGGGCGGAGACGATACCCTAGCAATGTGGCTCGTTTAACTTTTGACAGCCGTGAACTCCCATCCTCAGTTTATGTAGCAGGATATCGGTTACAAGTTCGAAAGGTGATCCCTACACCGCAACAGTGTAGAAATTGCTGGTGATTTGGCCATCCAGCGAAATATTGCAGATCTATCGCCGAATGCCCAGTCTGTGGTGCCGATGACCATTCTAATACATCTTGCAATCGACCTCCCTCTTGCCTTAATTGTCATGAGGCTCACCCTTCGTACTCTCGCCGTTGTCAAGTCTACTTAAACGAGCGGGAAATCCATTACCTCAAAGAGGCAGAAGGTCTCCCTTATGCCATGGCAGTTTCTCATCTCCGCCTCCAAGGGGGACTACCTCGTGTTTCTTATTCCCGTGTTTCAAAATGTCCCCCTACTTCTGGTATCCCATCTTCTGCACCCACCTCTGTGGTTACCTCTCCCATAGTCACTCCTGTAGCTAATTCTTTTGCTGTCCTCGGCTCAGACGTCCCTACTTCAACGTCTCAGTCTGATCTCGCTTCTTCGTGTTCTCTCTCACAAGCCTCAGTAGCGACGAGATCTTGTATGACACCTCCTCCCAATCGTCCCTCTACTTCTCAAAAGTCAAAAAAAGGTCCGTTAACACCTACCCATCTTCCACCTCCTCATTTTCCCTTCCCTGTCTCTGTACCTGGTTCTTCCCCTCTCACTGGCTCTGTTACAAGTGTAGAGGTTCACCCTCCTCCTCGTACTGTACCTTCCTTCCCTGTTCCCTCCCAAGTTTCTTCCTCTTCTGCCACCTCCCAGGTTTCTGCCTCTTCTGTCCCCTTCCATGCTTCTCCAGTGACCTCCACCCTTTCGCCCCCCCCCCCCTACCTTGGTACAGTCCATTACAGTTCCAATCTTTACTCATCCTCCCCCTACCGTTTCCAATATTGTCTCCCATACGACGTCTCTGAATTCCGAAACACTTGAAGCAATCTCTGAATATATTGAAGAGACCAAACCATCAATGGACACTGATCCACCCACCGCTCCTTATCTCTTCTCTACTCCATCTGCGCAACTCCTTTCTTTACAGCGCACCGTTCCTTCGCTGCTTGAACGTTTTCCACTGCCTCCGCATGTGGACTTTTCTAACCCCTCTAGTCCGTAGGAACCCTTACCTGCGGATTTCAGGTATCTTTATCATTTCCAATCATGGCCTATTTACAGTGGAATATACGCGGCCTCAGGGGTAATCGGGGTGAGCTTCAGATGTTACTCTCCCAGTTTTCCCCTGTTGGTGTTTGCTTACAGGAACCAAAATTACACTCTGCTGTTATCTCTCCCATCTTAGGCTATAATTTATTGTATTCTTCAGATCCTTTTCCTGATGGGACCTTTAATGAAAGTGCCCTTCTTCTATGCACTGATATTCCGTACCATCAGCTATTTGTTCGTACTTCGCTGCATTACACAGCAGCCCATATCCACTTGCATAGGTGGTATACGCTCTGTTCTTTATATCTCTCTCCTTCTCGGGCATTATCTATTCCAGATATTGCCTTTCTTGTTTCGTCATTACCACCACCGATTCTGTTACTTGGTGATTTTAATGCCCACCATTTCCTCTGGGGGGTCTCACTGTGATTCCCGTGGCATTCAGTTAGAGGCTTTTCTTGCCACCCACCCCCTCTATGTTTTAAATACAGGTACTCGCACCCATTTTGATCCTTGGACTCACACTCTCTCTTGCATCAATCTCTGTCTGCTCTTCCTCCGCCGCATTAGACTTCACTTGGTCTGTTCTTCCGAACTTACATGACAGCGATCATTTCCCAATCATTCTTACTTCCCCTTCATATTCACCACCTCTTCGCATCCCACACTGGCAATTTGATCAGGCAAATTGGAACCTTTACTCACACCTAACTGTTTTTAGAGAGGTTCCTTCTTCGTCCTCCATCGATGAGCTTTTACACCTCTTCTCGTCCTCCGTTTTCACCGCAGCTTCTCATTCTATACCCCAAACTTCGGGCAGGCATTCTCAGAAATGTGTGCCTTGGTGGTCTCCTGCTTGTGCTCGTGCAGTACATTTGAAACACGCTGCATGGGGCAGGTAATGGCACAATAGAACCACAGAGAGACTTTTTGATTTTAAGCAGAAGCGTGCGATCACTCGCCGAGTCATCCGTGATGCTAAACGCACTTGCTGGCGAGATTATGTCTCCACCATCACCTCTGCCATTGTTCTCCCTTTCCGCAAACCAGGCACTACGAGACATGAAACCTCCCACTATCGTCCCATTGCTCTTACCAGTGCAGTTTGCAAAGTGATGGAACGCCTAGTAAATAGACGTTTAGTGTGGTATTTAGAGACACAACAGTCTCTCCACTCGTCAATATGGCTTTCGTAAGGGACGTTCTACCATAGACCCCTTACTATGCTTGGATACGTATGTTCGTAATGCCTTTGCGAATAACCACTCAGTTATTGCCATATTTTTTGACCTTGAGAAGGCATATGACACAACTTGGAGGTATAATACTTTAGCCCAAGCCCACTCCTTAGGCCTTCGAGGCAATCTACCATCCTTCCTTAAGAACTTTTTAACTGACAGGCATTTCCGTGTTCGGGTTAATAATGTGCTCTCCCCGGACTTTATCCAAGCTGAAGGTGTCCCCCAGGGATGTGTTCTGAGCACAACACTTTTTCTCCTTGCTATTAATGATTTGGCCTCTAGTCTTCCATCAAATATTTGGTCATCACTCTATGTTGATGACTTCGCTTATTGCCTCTGCAGGCGCTGTCACCTTATTACAGTTTCTCTGCAGCATGCAGTCGACCGTGTTTCCAATTGGGCCACCACACGTGGGTTTAAATTTTCCAGCACTAAAACCCACCAAATTACTTTCACTAGACGCTCTGTCATCTCCGATCATCCTTTGTACCTCTATGGCTCCCGTATCCCTGAACGTGATACAGTCAAGTTTCTTGGCCTCCTCTTTGATCGTAGGTTATCCTGGAAACCTCACATTACCTCTCTGAAGGCAACTTGTCACAGCCGGCTGAACCTTCTTAAAACCCTTGCTCATCTTTCATGGGGAGCTGATCGTCGAACCCTCCTTCGCCTACATTCCACCCTTATTTTATCGAAACTTGATTATGGTGACCAGATCTATTCAGCGGCATCTCCTGCTACTCTCTCTAGCCTTAACCCCATTCATCACCAAGGATTACGTTTATGCCTTGGTGCTTTTCGCTCTTCCTCTGTCGAGAGCCTCTATGCAGAAGCAAACGTTCCATCCTTATCCGATCGCCATGATGCCCATTGCCTTCGCTACTATGTACGCTCTCATGATCTCCGCAATCCTTCCATTTATAGAATGGTCACTAATATTAGTAGACATTCTTTATTTGTTCGCCGCCCCTGTTTACTCTGTCCCTTCTCTCTTCGCCTTCATTCGCTCTTGTCTTCTCTTCAATTACCACCTTTCTATGTACATGTAGCATCTCACTTTTCCCTACCCCCCTGGGAAGTTCCAGCTGTTTGAGTCTGTTCTTTCTCTCTCCCTTGCTCGAAAGCCCAACTGTCTATGGTCACTTCCCGCTCTCTTTTTCTTGACCACTTTCACTCTCATTCTCATGCCATTGCTGTGTACACAGATGGCTCTAAGTCTTCTGACGGCTTAGGATTTGCAGCACTGTTTCCGGACAGCGTCATACAAGGGCATATACTATCTTCGGCTAGTATTTTTACTGCTGAATTGGTTGCTATCCTTACAGCACTTATCCGTATTGCATCTATGCCTGTGTCATCATTTGTGGTTGTCTCAGACTCCCTTAGTGCTTTACAGGCTATACAAAAATTTTATACACCTCACCCCTTAGTCCTCCGTATCCAACTTTGGCTACGCCGCATCTTTACCAAGCATAAAGATATTGTTTTTTGTTGGGTCCCTGGTCATGTTGACGTACAGGGCAATGAACAGGCAGACACTGCTGCGCGGTCAGCAGTACATGACCTACCAGTTTCATGTAGAGGTATTCCATTTACGGACTATTTTGCTGCAATATCTTCCCAACTTCACACCCGTTGGCAACAACGTTGGTCTACTATGCTTGGCAACAAACTTCAATCTATTAAACCGAGTATAGGTTACTGGCCGTCTTCTTATCACCAGTGTCGAGGCTGGGAGACTACTCTCTCCCGTCTTTGCATTGGCCATACTCGTCTTACTCATGGATATCTCATGGAGAGGCGCCCTGCTCTTCTCTGTGAGAATTGCCAAGTTCCATTATCAGTCAGCCACATTCTGTTGGACTGCCCACTTTATCAACGAGCACGCAGAATTTACCTCCGTCGTCGTCTTCGCTCTGCTGCTCTCTCTTTACCTTCCCTTCTCGCTGATGGACCCACCTTTCATCCAGACTCTCTCATTGACTTTTTGACAACAACTGACTTACTTCACAAATTCCGATACCTTCAGCCCTTTCTACTTCAATCTCTTGCTACCCTCTACCCCCGTACTATCCCCTGCCCCGCTGTTTTCTGTAACCACTGATCATCCCTCCTCCCTTCTGCCATCCAATACCCTCGCTTCCTTCCCTACCCTGCAGCGCTGTATAGCCCTTGTGGCTTAGCACTTCTTTTTGATTATAATAATAATAGGAAGATGGAGTGCAAGGAGAAGAATCAATGGTAAAGACAGAAGTTAAACCAAATGAACTTAAGGAGTTAGTGGAAGATATAATTAACTGTTGGAAGGTCAGAGGTGTGGGACAGCTTTAAAAGATAATGAAAATTTAATATGAGGTGGGAGTTATGATAGCTGCTCTTTGCTGATGAAAAGAAATTGCAAAGTTTGTTCGAGGAATTTGGGAGCATATGTAAAGGAAGTAAATTAAAGAAAAACAAAAAGAAAGGAACAAGGCAAGGAGAATAACAAAAAGTCTAGGCAGTGAATGGCTGGAAATCAGATGGAAGAGAAGGCATATAGAGGAAGTGAATGTATTCAGATGTTTGGGAGGGGACATGTTAGCAGATGGGTCTATAAAAGATGAGGTAAACCTTGGAATATACGAGTGGAAAAGGTGAATGAAATATTATGGCTTCTGTGGAAAGAAAAAGTTTATTTGTGGAAGCAAAAGGGAAAATGTACTAGAGTATAGTGGTGTGGAAAATTTTTAATTTTCCGAAACTATAGTGCCTAATAGGTGTTTAATGTGTCGATATGAGTCAAAAATATATTTGACAATAGGATAGAACCAAGAGTTCCCTTTGTGCATGCGCGGATGTGCGGGGGGAGAGGTCGACTAGGGCCATGGGGGAGGCGGGAGTGTTTTGAATATAGTGAGGAGGCTGGGAAAGCATGGAACCAGGAAATTGGCATTCACGGCGGCCTAAGGATTAATATAGGCCTCATTTCATAATAGGAAGTGTCGTAACTGTGAATAGTTAAACAGTCAAGGTTAATGTTTTAGTAGCTGACCTATATTCAGCTGACCAGTGTACAGTGAGAGAATCATAGCAGAAAACGCCAAATATATCTATAAACTCAAGGAAAGTCAGGTTGTAGGTGGCGTTACTCCCCTCAGTGTTTTAAAAATGGCTGAGTCAGCAGAACAGGTCAGGAGACAACACCACACAACCCCCGATAAATGGAAGTGAGGGGGATTTGGAAGGATAAAACCATGGATTAAACCTTTCTGATCTACCAGAATGGAAAGGAGTTAGAAGTTAATTGAGGAAGCCAGACTGTGAAGTGAGATGGGAAGGGGAGTGTGTAATAAGGGGTTAACTGTAAGGGTTTTGTGAAGTTAAGGGAAAAGTGAGCAGTGAAGAGGGTTTTGAAGAGGAAATTTTACTAGTAATTCAGTGTGATTGCTAAAGCAGATACTGAGTGTACTAGGGACTGGAAAAGAGAAATAAATATTATTGTATATGAGTAAAAGAGCGAAGAGTGAAAATGGCAAGCATTAGGGGGGTACAGGCTGCCATAATTATATTTATATTTCTTCTACTAGGCAAAGCACTACTGCTCAAAAATTGAAAAATATAAGCATAACCCCAGAAAGCTCTGGCAACAACTAAAACAGTTGGGGTATAGCCATAAGCCAGTAGATAGGTCTAACATAGTACTCACTATCGATAATGAGGTATGCCATGAAACATCTAAGGTGGCAAATTGCTTTAATTCATACTACACATCTGTTGCATCAACACTAGTAAGTAAACTACCAGCTGCATCAAATACCCTCAACACAGACTCTGATAAGTTTCAAACATACTATACCAATAAAGGGGTAACCCCAAACAGTTGTCAACTAGTAAGTGTATCTCATGACTTTATTCAAAAAGAACTAAGCAGGTTAAACCCAACTAAGAGCACAGGCCCTGATAACATCCCGTCTAAGTTCCTAAAAGATGGTGCTTCTGAACTGTCAATCCCTATTGCTCACATAATAAATCTATCAATCACCACTAATACCGTACCGGAGGGGTTCAAGGAGGCCAGAGTTACTCCTATCTTCAAGAAAAATAGTAGGTCTGATGTAAGCAACTATAGGCCTGTTAGTATACTCAGTATAATATCTAAAATTCTAGAGGGCGGTGTATTCTCAAGTAGTTAAGTACCTTAATGACAACAACATTCTCCATAGCTATCAATCGGGCTTTAGAAGATCCTACTCAACCCACACCTCCCTTATTAATCTGATGGATTACCTGAGAACTGAAATGTCAAAGGGGAACCTCATAGGTATGGTAACCTTAGACCTGCAAAAGGCCTTCGATACTGTCAACCACAGTATATTATGTAATAAACTTCAAGCTATCGGTATAGGTTCTGTAGACTGGTTTAAGTCCTACCTTAGCAACAGGAGACAAATAGTCAAAATCAACAAAACAGAATCAGAACCCCTGCCGATAACATGTGGAGTTCCCCAAGGTAGTATTCTGGGTCCCTTATTATTCTTATGTTATGTCAATGATATGCCTATCAGTGTCAAGTGCAAACTCCTACTGTATGCAGATGACAGTGCTCTGTTAGTGTCAGGTAAAGACCCACAAGATATTGCTAATGTTTTAACACTGGAACTGGAGTCCTGCAGCAAATGGTTAGTAGACAACAAACTATCATTACACCTAGGGAAAACTGAAGCCATTCTCTTTGGCACGAAACATAAACTGAGAAGGGTAAATAACTTTAATGTTCAATGTAATGGGGAGCCCATCACTTTGGTATCATCAGTAAAATATTTGGGAATTTCCTTTGACCCATGCATGTCAGGAGAATTGATAGGGAACAGTGTAGTAAAGAAAGCGAATGCCAGACTGAAGTTCCTGTATAGACAAGCACAGTGTCTACCTACTGAGGCTCGCAGGACCCTATGTCTAGCCCTTATACAATGCCATATGGATTACGCATGCTCTTCATGGTACTCTGCCTTGACAAAAAAACTGAAAGATAGACTGCAAATCACCCAGAACAAAATCGTAAGATTCATCCTGGGGCTGAGACCAAGAGAACATGTAGGCCAGGATGAATTACAGCAGTTGGATATGCTGAATGTTGAAGACAGAGTAAAACAACTGAAGCTAAATCATGTTTATAAAATTGCTCACAAACAGTGTCCAGAATATCTTGCTGTCAATTTTGTCAAGGTTGGGAACCATAGCAATCATCGCACTAGGGGGAGAGAGCACAACTTTGTAGTATCCACAGTCATTGGCCAGGCTTCAAACACCTTTTATTGTACAGCAATAAAGGAATGGAACAGACTACCCGCACCTGGAGTTTACCTGGAGAGAGTTTCGGGGGTCAACGCCCCCGCGGCCCGGTCTGTGACCAGGCCTCCTGGTGGATCAGCCCCTGATCAACCAGGCTGTTGCTGCTGGCTGCACGCAAACCAACGTACGAGCCACAGCCCGGCTGATCAGGAACTGACTTTAGGTGATTGTCCAGTGCCAGCTTGAAGACTGCCAGGGGTCTGTTGGTAATCCCCCTTATGTATGCTGGGAGGCAGTTGAACAGTCTCGGGCCCCTGACACTTATTGTATGGTCTCTTAACGTGCTAGTGACACCCCTGCTTTTCATTGGGGGGATGGTGCATCGTCTGCCAAGTCTTTTGCTTTCGTAGTGAGTGATTTTCGTGTGCAAGTTCGGTACTAGTCCCTCTAGGATTTTCCAGGTGTATATAATCATGTATCTCTCCCTCCTGCGTTCCAGGGAATACAGGTTTAGAAACCTCAAGCGCTCCCAGTAATTGAGGTGTTTTATCTCCGTTATGCGGGCCGTGAAAGTTCTCTGTACATTTTCTAGGTCGGCAATTTCACCTGCCTTGAAAGGTGCTGTTAGAGTGCAGCAATATTCCAGCCTAGATAGAACAAGTGACCTGAAGAGTGTCATCATGGGCTTGGCCTCCCTAGTTTTGAAGGTTCTCAAAACTAGGGAGGCCAAGCCCATGATGACACTCTTCAGGTCACTTGTTCTATCTAGGCTGGAATATTGCTGCACTCCATGTCAAAGCTAGTCATAGCATGAACCAGTTTAAGAAGAGTGCCAAAAGGTGTCTGATGAATGTAGCTACAGAACGGGAGGGGAATGATTTTCTATTTTTTATCTAACATACGTGTAAATTTTACCTTATTCCTAGTAATGACCCTCGTATTGTAGATAGTCTTAATGACCCTCGTGTAGTAGATAGTCTTTTTAGTATGATAATAAGATGTTATCTTCATTATAGAATAATAAGAAAATATTATAACCTTTATATTATAATAATAAGGTAAAAGGACCCCAATGGAAATAAGTCACTCTGTCTGACTTTTTTGGGTTATCCTAGGTTCTCTACACATATGCTGCTATGTATGATAATTCTATGTAACTGTATTTGTGTATACCTGAATAAACTTACTTATTCCTGGTGGAGAGTGAGGGAACGTGATTTATGGGACCACAGTAATAAAGTGGTAAAATGAGTGAATAAGGGTAGGACCGGGTGACTGGCGCATCACCATGGACTGTGTCCCGGGGAAAATTACCCTTGGTTTAATCATCACTCATCGGTCTCAGATCTTAATGGAGTGATCTCTAATGTGTATAATAATTATGAGACATTAAATCGTCTTGTGAATTGTAATGTAATTAATGATAATAACACTAAGTTAAGAGAATGCGTGAAGTGAAATAAGTCGCCTTGCTCCGAGTGAACACGTTAGACCTCGTTCCCGGGACGAGGATAATGAAGTTCATTGAGTCACGACTTCTAAACCGGGACAAACCAACGGATACCTCGTCCTGCTGGAATGAGAACCGTGTCGGTGAACATTAAAATGGTATAAAATACCGACAGGTTGTCAGGTAAGACACATATGCAACAGTTAGGTATCTTTATTGTGAAACGTTTCGCCTACACAGTAGGCTTCTTCAGTCAAGTACAGAAAAGTTGATAGAAGCAGAAGATACTTGAAGACGATGTAATCAGTCCATCACCCTTAAAGTTTTGAGGTGGTCAGTCCCTCAGTCTGGAGAAGAGCATTGTTCCATAGTATGAAACAATATGGACCCATATGGACCCATATTGTTTCATACTATGGAACAATGCTCTTCTCCAGACTGAGGGACTGACCACCTCAAAACTTTAAGGGTGATGGACTGATTACATCGTCTTCAAGTATCTTCTGCTTCTATCAACTTTTCTGTAGTTGACTGAAGAAGCCTACTGTGTAGGCGAAACGTTTCACAATAAAGATACCTAACTGTTGCATATGTGTCTTACCTGACAACCGTGTCGGTGTAGCAGGACATCGAAATGAGATGGTGAATGGAGGAAATGAGTATCAATCACCCACAGTTAAGTAA
Source organism: Cherax quadricarinatus (assembly GCF_038502225.1). NCBI lineage: Eukaryota > Metazoa > Arthropoda > Malacostraca > Decapoda > Parastacidae > Cherax > Cherax quadricarinatus. The sequence goes on from NC_091341.1 coordinate 19,664,725, forward strand.
CCCTTCTAGTTATAGCAGACTGATACTGGCCAGTTAGGTATGTTGTAATTGGATAGGTTATGAGTGATCCAGCTACATCAAGTGACCACCAGAGAATATCTGGTAAGTGGAGAGATTATGTACAAGTGTTTTTCCTTGATGGATATATCCATGTGTAACCTACCCCCCCCCTTCATTCAGTTACACTAATATAATCTATACAGTCCACAATTAATTAGTAGCACCGTACTTGTGGGTGCTATCCAATCCATACTGGTCTCGGATAGATATGGATAAGATTGTGAGGTCGAAGGGACCACCTGCCGTGACCAGGGGTGGTTAAGTTTTCTCACATGTCTACACGGGGTGACTACGGTAAACAATACGGTTGTCTCCCAATGAGATTACTTGTATGTATATAATGTTGAGGTACATACAGGTAATCACCCCTTGAAAATTTTCCATAAGTGGCATCAACACTTTCATGTGGGTGTGAGGCATGATTTTTAAGACTAGTGAGAAGGCTAAAGGTAGTAGAGATGTCATGTGGTGTGAATATTATGTAGAAAATTCAGAGCACAGAGATTAGAAGACAGCATGGTGTTATGAAAGATATAATTCAGAAGGCAGAGGATGACTTTTTCAGGTGGTTTAGGCATTTTGCGAGGATAGAGAAGATAGGATGATTTAGAGTGTGTAAATCTGGGGTGGAAGGAAGGCAGAGTAGCAGTCATCCCAGGAAGGCTTGGGGAGGGAGATAAGAGGGTTTGAACACTAGTGGCTTATGCATTTATCAGGCTTATGTGAACATGGTAAATCAGAGTGGAGGCCACTGGTTTTTATGGTTTGAGGTGGTGCTGGGGTGTGAGCAAGATAATATCTATGAAGGGATTTATGGGAACCGGTTAGCAAGACTTGAGTCCTGGAGGTGAGAAGTACAGTGCCTACACACTGAAGAGTGGGGATGTTAGTCAGAGTCATTTGAATTGTGATGTTTGTACTCTTCTGGTAGGACAACTTTTGAATGAAGGAAAAAGTATTTGTTTCGGGCATGATACCTTGGTGGGAGATGGCCGGTGTGGTACAAACAGTACATTATAAAATCGCTTAAAAAACTCTCAGTTAAGTTCCGCTGGTATGATATGTTGTTTTAAAATCTTTGTTACTTATACTGAGGTAAATGAAAGAAATTTCTGCCATAAGAAGCACATTTCTCATGACATTCTATACTTGTTTCACCACACCTGGTAACAATTACATATACCGCCAGTATATGTAATCATCGATATATCATGTAATCATGAAATATCATGTAATCATCGAAATATCACCAATTGTTTTAAATTATGTATAATGACAATAATGTAAATTTTGGCTTCCTACAGATTTATTAAATTTATAAAATATAGAACATGTAAGAAGATAAGACAAAAATACTAGTGTAGGAAACAACACCATGACGTGTTATGAGTGACGCTATGACAGGTGCTAATGTTATGATGGTAATACCGTGGCAGGTATTTGTGTTATGACATGCTATGACAAGTACTAATGTCATAACAGTAACACTGGCATGTGGTGGTGATGTGACTGATGCTATGATAGATGTCATGACAGTAACACTGGCTGGTGTTGTGAAAAACGCAGTAACAGGTGTTGATGTCATAACTAATGCCATTATAGGCGTTTGGTCATGATAGTGACGTCATAACATGCTTGTGTGCATGACTGCGCACAGAAATGTATCATGATTTGCCCCAGATATCGTCTGATCATTACGGTTGATAATATACCAGCTGGTGTGTGATCCACGCAGCATCAGCAGACTTTAACATCATCAGCTCAGCTAAGATCTCTAGATTTTCCCTAGATAGAATCCTTTCGTAACCTACTACTGATAATAGTAACTAACCCACAAATATGGGCTTTTATATGTAAGTTTATTTAGGCGCAGATACACATAAGTGCAATTATTATACATAGTGTAAGTTACATAAGATAACCCAAAAAAGTCGAAGTAGCCTTCTGGGCCGGTTATAAATTTTGCAGTTCTGTTTGTAACACCTAAGATGGTGTTAAATTTCCTTACAGTGAATTAATGATAAAAGTTATCAAGTATGCAAGAAATAGATTTCCTGTAATATTTAAAAAGTTAAAACAATTCCCATGGGATGTCTCTCAGCATTGACTGTATACAGGGCCGGATTCCCACATAGGCAAACTAGGCATTTGCCTAGGGCTCCGCGCATTTGGGGGCCCCGCGGTCCAAGGGGTTCAGGGGCTCATCCAAGACTGTGCACATGGTGCAAGTGCAAAGGGGTCCCTACCTAAAAAGTTCAAGTGTTTAGAGAGTAAAATTGATTTTTAAAAATTAATCAAAACAAAAATAAATAATGAAATAAAATAAAATAAAAATAAATAAACCTAACCATAGATGGCAACACTCAACACGCCTTTGTTTACATCAGAACAGCTGTGTTTTCCCGCTAATGGGTGAGTATGGGAGATTCCTCTCCAATTTTCTGTAGTAATTACACGTTATCTAGACTTGTACTGTGACAAATTAACTGAAGTGTTGTTGATAGACATTGATGTGTATGGATAAATGTTTGTTTTCGCCTCTAAATGTTAAGGGATGAAGCTTTTGAAATGTTTGAAGAGAAAGCTAAACTGCTGGTGAAAGACTACAGTTACGGGGCTGATCATCAGCGGTCAAGGAAGAGGAAACGCAATTTTGAAGAGCCAAACAATGAAATTGTGTTGCTACCAAGGCAGAAATGTAAGACAGCTACATACTTCGTCATTCTGGATTCACTGATTACAGAATTGGTGAAAAGAAAAGAAATCTACCAGAATCTCAATGACAAGTTTGGATTTCTGTTCAAAATTACTACTATGCCAGATGCAGAATTGAGAGAAGCTGCATTAAAGTTGCAACAACACCTTTCAGCAGATGTTCAGGACACATTTGTTTAAGAAATAGTTCATTTTTCTGGGCATATGAATCAGATTAAAACTCCACCTGAAAAATGTGCGCCCTCAGCTGCTTTGAAACATTTAAGAAATGCAGGTATCTCAGAAACCTTCCCTAATGTTGACATAGTGTATCACCTTTACCTAACACTTCCAGCTACTAACTGTGAAGGAGAACGTTCATTTTCTGTTTTGAAAAGAGTGAAAAACCAGCTCCGTTCAACAATGAGCCAAGACAAATTGTGTAACCTAGCCTTGTTGACCATTGAGTCTGATCTAACAAGAAATATTGGTTAGGTTAGGTTAGGTAAGGTTCGTCAGGAAACAGGACAAATGTTTCCTGACGCGGGTCTTAGTCAGATGATGACCCGCCTTTGGAGCTTTTGGTCATCTGACCGAGGCCTTCCGCTGGCTTACCGGTCCACCCCTTTAAAAATTATGGTCATTTATAACCATTGTTATATACAAGAAATATTGATTTTCAGAATATAATTGATGATTTTGCCAATATGAAATCCAGAAAAAAGTTTATTTAAGAAGTGCCTGTGAATATAAACAATTCTTTACTTTCTTGAGTTTATATGATTTGATAGTCTTATGCATGATGCAATGATAACAATAATGGTCAGTGATTTATTAAGGGAATAATAGTGCTGTAGTGATTATGCTGAATATAATAGGTACATGATGTCACTACTTTAATAGCCTAATCTAGTAATACTATGCTGTCTTGAGTTTATTCTCTTTAAAATGCATGATTTAACAAGATAGTTATAATGGCTGTTGGTAAATGGTTTTGGTTGTCTTGATGTACTTTCCCTATTAAATTTAATCTAAATAGCCAGAATGTATTTAATTGGGCCTTAAACAGGCTCACACCGACCCCCCCCCCACCCCCAAGCTGGAAGGGGTCGCTTCGCTTACCCGTAACTCAAAGGGGCCCCGCCAATCTGAATAGCCTAGGGCCCGGAGACTTCTTAATCTGGCCCTGACTGTTTATATGCTTACAGAGTTTACTTAGATCTCTATGCCCCTCAAGGGAGGTTCCTTGACATTGGTGAGGGGCTCTTGATCTAGGGAATTGGATCTGTGCTCCAGTTCCCTGAATTAAGCCTGAATACCTTTCACATCCCCCCTCCCACAGGCGCTGTATAATCCTACGGGTTTAGCGCTTCCTTCGATTATAATAATTAGATCCCTATATTTATGTATATGCACCCATTATTCAGATCCCTATTTTAAGGATTAAAGTATGCTTGTCTGGTGGGGAAAAGTTCACGTGCAGATATTAATAAATGACCATAAGTGTAGTTGATAGACTTATAAATCCTATCAACCAATCAATGACCCTAGTGTAGTCAATAGACCTATAAATCCAATCAGTGACCCTATTGTAGTCGATAGACTTGTGGAAAATTGCATTTAGCTGAATGTATCATTATATACATAACAGTAAATGAACAAAGAATTATTATTTATCAGTTAGACAAGTAGGAATTTGGGACACCTAGGTCGCAAAAAATGTCCCCCTTCGATACCTACCACTGTCATATCCACAAGTTGCTCTGGACCTATTAATTAAATGAAATATACATACACCAGGAATGTTGGTAAATATATAAATTTGTGGACTATATTAAAAATAAACGGTTATATATACACAATTACATAACAGAAGGAAAATATATCTTAATATTACTCACCAATTTGACTGGAGATTAATGTGTATCATACTCAGAAAACCTCACTCTTAACTAAATCTATGAAAATAATGCTGGCCAGAATTACACACAAATCTAGAGAGCTTATCTGAGGTTCCTGGAGCTGTCTTGTCCAGTCGCCTGATATCTCAAGTTATGCAGGAATGCATATCCACCAATTTCGCCTCCTATTTGAGAGGTGTCAGCACAATTTTAACCTCTAGAGCACGAAAAATTCTTCCCCACTCACCGTTTCTAATACAAATTCAAAACCAAGATGGCGAGTCCCCTGCCCAGCCGCAGGCTTTCCGTTTTCTATGACATAAATATTATTAAATACAGTATGGCCATCTATTTACATATAAATACTGAATTTCTGGAAAATATATACAGTATTTTCCACAAGACTTATAAATCCAGTCAATGACCCTCGTATTGTCGATAGACAGTTGCATCAAATGACTAAATGATAACCAGCTGTCAAGGTTTTCCCAGGACTAAATTTCAACTATTTTCACTGATCAAAACAAGTTTAGTAATAAAATTATAGCCTAGTGTTTACTGATGCTATGATATATTTTATTTAAATATTGACACCTGACGCCTTTACTCAGCACTAACACAGAATTTGTGTTGATCCAAAATGCTGTAAATTTCCTATGTTAGATTGTTAGAAAAACTGAATAATTTAATGCGAGAACAATTTGGATAGCAGAAGACTGCAGGCGGTGCAACATCCCCCCCCCCCCCCCCAGTTAAAAGCAGAGGCGCCATGAATACGCTAAGAGACAACGCAGTGTCAGGGGCCCAAGACTGTTCATCTGTCTCCCAGCATATATAAGGGGGATTACCAACAGAGACTCCCTGGCTGTCTTTATGAGGGAGTTGGATAGCCTGGCTGGTCAGTACCTGACCAACCAGGCTGTGATTCGTACGTTGGTTTACGTGCGGCCAGCAGTAACGGCCTGGTTAATTAGACCCTGATCCACCACGAGGCCTGGTCACACACCGGGCCGCGGGGGCGTTGACCCCCAAAGCACCCTCCAGGTATTATATATTAATTTTATATTCACAAGTAAGAGATAACCGCGTATAGGTCATACTACACCTGGGAAGTGGGAGGTGCTTACACTTCTTGAAATAAATCCTAGTAATCTATTAGCTTTATTGCACATACTTAGACATTATTCAAGGAGGGGAAAGCAGCTCCAATTCTATATATATATATATATATATATATATATATATATATATATATATATATATATATATATATATATATATATATATATATATATATAAACCCTAATGAATAGACTTTTCCAGAAAAAATATAGTGATAGATATGTTTTTCATTGGCAATGATATAAAATATTTTATTTTTCTACCAAACCTAACTTAAAAACCTCGTCTAACCTAACTTAAAACTAACGCAATTTTCTTTTAGTTAAATTCTGCTATGTATAGCATAAGTCAGTTTAAATTTATTTAATATTACTTAACACCAATGACATTTTTTTTTCGTTATGTTCAGATTGGTTTCCGCTGACTTACAGCAGACAAAATTTTCATTCTGCTAATTAGGCAGAGAACACCCGTGTCGAATTGGCCAAACTCTCCGGTTCGGCTTATCGGCACGACATAAGCAAGTTTATTCAGGCACAGGTACACATGAATACAGTTACACAAATTATCATACACAGTAACATATGTGTAAATTACCTAGGATAACCCAAAAAGTGACTTATTTCCATTCGTTAGATGACTTTCAGCGACTACTAAATTAGCAACACTAACCTGGTTTGTAAGAAGTGCAGGTGTGCTAGGGTGGTGGTGAAGGTAGAGACGGTAATTAAGACCTGAAGGGATACCCATCAGACGTAAGACTTTCTTGGCCAACTCTTCAGCAGTTCGTTGACGGAGGTAAACAGCGTAGTAGTGGGTGTGCTGGGAGCTTAGACGTACATAGATCTTCACCTGCATGCTCAGCCTGTTCGGAACAGGTAAATAAGTTTATTTAGCCACAGGTACACATAAATACAGTTATTATACACAGCGTAAATTACCTAGGGTAACCCAAAAAATGTCATGACAAAGTGAACACCACCCACGGGGTGAGAAGTCCAAAGTTCTTTAACCAGAGGTTTGGTAAGCTGGGGGAGGTAGGTATTAGGAGGTAGGTATTACATGTAGGTATTAGGAGGTAGGTATTACATGTAGGTATTAGGAGGTAGGTATTACATGTAGGTATTAGGAGGTAGGTATTACATGTAGGTATTAGGAGGTAGGTATTACATGTAGGTATTAGGAGGTAGGTATTACATGTAGGTATTAGGAGGTAGGTATTACATGTTGGTAATAGGAGGTGGGTATTACATGTAGGTATTAGGAGGTAGATATTACATGTAGGTATTAGGAGGTAGGTATTACATGTAGGTATTAGGAGGTAGGTATTACATGTAGGTATTAGGAGGTAGGTATTACATGTAGGTATTAGGAGGTAGGTATTACATGTAGGTATTAGGAGGTAGGTATTACATGTAGGTATTAGGAGGTAGGTATTACATGTAGGTATTAGGAGGTAGGTATTACATGTAGGTATTAGGAGGTAGGTATTACATGTAGGTATTAGGAGGTAGGTATTACATGTTGGTAATAGGAGGTGGGTATTACATGTAGGTATTAGGAGGTAGGTATTATATGTAGGTATTAGGAGGTAGGTATTACATGTAGGTATTAGGAGGTAGGTATTACATGTAGGTATTAGGAGGTAGGTATTACATGTAGGTATTAGGAGGTAGGTATTACATGTAGGTATTAGGAGGTAGGTATTACATGTAGGTATTAGGAGGTAGGTATTACATGTAGGTATTAGGAGGTAGGTATTACATGTAGGTATTAGGAGGTAGGTATTACATGTAGGTATTAGGAGGTAGGTATTACATGTAGGTATTAGGAGGTAGGTATTACATGTAGGTATTAGGAGGTAGGTATTACATGTAGGTATTAGGAGGTAGGTATTACATGTAGGTATTAGGAGGTAGGTATTACATGTAGGTATTAGGAGGTAGGTATTACATGTAGGTATTAGGAGGTAGGTATTACATGTAGGTATTAGGAGGTAGGTATTACATGTAGGTATTAGGAGGTAGGTATTACATGTAGGTATTAGGAGGTAGGTATTACATGTTGGTAATAGGAGGTGGGTATTACATGTAGGTATTAGGAGGTAGGTATTACATGTAGGTATTAGGAGGTAGGTATTACATGTTGGTAATAGGAGGTAGGTATTACATGTAGGTATTAGGAGGTAGGTATTACACGTAGGTATTAGGAGGTAGGTATTACATGTAGGTATTAGGAGGTAGGTATTACATGTAGGTATTAGGAGGTAGGTATTACATGTAGGTATTAGGAGGTAGGTATTACACGTAGGTATTAGGAGGTAGGTATTACATGTAGGTATTAGGAGGTAGGTATTACATGTAGGTATTAGGAGGTAGGTATTACATGTAAGTATTAGGAGGTAGGTATTACATGTAGGTATTAGGAGGTAGGTATTACATGTAGGTATTAGGAGGTAGGTATTACATGTAGGTATTAGGAGGTAGGTATTACATGTTGGTAATAGGAGGTAGGTATTACATGTAGGTATTAGGAGGTAGGTATTACATGTAGGTATTAGGAGGTAGGTATTACATGTAAGTATTAGGAGGTAGGTATTACATGTAGGTATTAGGAGGTAGGTATTACATGTAGGTATTAGGAGGTAGGTATTACATGTAGGTATTAGGAGGTAGGTATTACATGTTGGTAATAGGAGGTAGGTATTACATGTAGGTATTAGGAGGTAGGTATTACATGTAGGTATTAGGAGGTAGGTATTACATGTTGGTATTAGGAGGTAGGTATTACATGTAGGTATTAGGAGGTAGGTATTACACGTAGGTATTAGGAGGTAGGTATTACATGTAGGTATTAGGAGGTAGGTATTACATGTAGGTATTAGGAGGTAGGTATTACATGTAGGTATTAGGAGGTAGGTATTACATGTAGGTATTAGGAGGTAGGTATTACATGTAGGTATTACGTGCAGGTAATAATTCAGATAGTACCCTGTAAATCTCCTGCAGACAATTTGCTCACATAATAATTCACAATTTGAATGATTTTTAGCGATGCAAAATACATTGTGAAAATTAATGTAAACCCCTACAGAAAAACTTGGATAAATTGAGCAAATTGTATGGTAGATGGAATTTATTATGTAATACCTGGAGAGAGCTTCTGGGGTCAACGCCCCCACGGCCCAGTCTGTAACCAGGCATCATGGTGGATCAGGGCCTGATCAGCCAGGCTGTTACTGTTGGCCAAGCACAACTCGACGTATGAACCACAGCCCGGCTGGTCAGGTATTGACTTTAGGTGCCTGCCCAGTGCCTTCTTGAAGACAGCCAGGGGCCTATTGGTAATCCCCCTTATGTAAGCTGAGAGGCAGTTGAATAGTCTCGGGCCCCTGACACTTATTGTTGTCTCTTATCGTGTTAGTGGCACCCCTGCTTTTCATTGGGGGATGTTGCATCATCTGCTGAGTCTTTTGCTTTCATAGGGAGTGATTTTCGTGCGCAAGTTTGGTACTAATCCCTCTAGGATTTTCCAAGTGTATATAATCATGTATCTCTCCTGCCTGCATTCTAGGGAGTATAGATTGAGGAACTTAAGCGTTCCCAGTAATTGTGTTGTCTTATTGCAGTTATGCGCGCCGTGAAGGTTTTCTACATTTTCTAGATCAGCAATTTCACCTGCCTTGAAAGGTGCTGTTAGAGTGCAGCAATATTCCAGCCTAGATAGAACAAGCGACCTGAAGAGTGTCATCATGGGCTTGGCATCCCTAGTTTTGAAGGTTTTCATTATCCATCCTGTCATTTTTCTAGCAGATGTGATTGATACAATGTTGTGATCTTTGAAGGTAAGATCCTCTGACATTATCACTTCCAGGTCTTTTACATTATTTTTTTGCTCTATTTTTGTGTAGTTGGAATTTGTTTTATACTTCAATACAGTTTTAACTTCCTCACGTTTTCCATATCAGAGTAAGTAATTGAAATTTCTCATCAATGAACTTCATATTGTTTTCTACAGCCCATTTAAAGATTTGGTTGATGCCCGCCTGGAGTCTTGCAGTGTCTTCAATAGAGGACGCTGTCATGCAGATTCGGGTGTCATCTGCTAAGGAAGACACGGTGCTGTGGCTTACATCCCTGTCTATGTCAGATATGATGATGATGAACAGGATGGGAGTGAGTACTGTGCCTTGTGGAACAGAGCTTTTCACTGTAGCCGCCTCAGACTTTACCTGTTTACTACTACTCTTTGTGTTCTCTTTGTTAGGAAATTATAAATCCATCTACCAACTTTTCCTGTTATTCCTTTATCACGCTATTACACTATGGTTACACTTGTCAAAGGCTTTTGCAAAGTCTGTGTATACTACATCTGCATTTTGTTTGTCCTCTAGTGCATCCAGGACTTTGTCATAGTGGTCCAGTAATTAGGACAGGCAGGAACGACCTGCTCTAAACCCATGTTGCCCTGGGTTGTGTAACTGATGGGTCCCTAGATGGGTGGTGATCTTGCTTCTTAGAACCCTTTTAAAGATTTTTATGATGTGGGATGTTAGCGCTATCAGTCTGTAGTTCTTTGCTATTGCTTTACTTCTCCCTTTGTGGAGTGGGGCTATGTCTGTTGTTTTTAGCAGCTGTGGGACGACCTGTGTCACTGCTCCCTCTCCATAGGATGTTGAAAGCACATGATAGGGGCTTCTTGTAGTTCTTGATGAACACGGAGTTCCATGAGTCTGGGCCTGGGGCAGAGTGCATGGGCATGTCATTTATCGCCTTTTCGAAGTCATTTGCAGTCAGGGTAATATCAGATAGGTTTGAGTCTATCAAATTCTGTGTCTCGCCCATAAACAAATTCATTTAGGTCTTCTACTCTCAGTCTGGTTAGCGGCTCGCTAAAGACCGAGACATATTGGGACTTGAGTAGCTTACTCATTTCCTTGCTGTCATCTGTGTGGGACCCATCTCGTCTAAGTTGTTGTTCTCGACTCTGATTTGTCATATGGTTGTGATGTAATCATAACCATAATTTTTAAAGGGGATAAGCCAGCGGAAGACCTCGGTTAGATGACCCAAAGCTCCAGCTGTGGGTCATCATGGACAAAGACTCGCGTCAGGAAACATTTGTCCTGTTCCCTGACAAACCTTACCTAACCTAACCTAAGAGTAAAATATAGATCCGAATATAGATTGTGATAAAATATTACAAGCGTCAGACAGTGAGCTCATGATCCAAGGAACTGGACTTATTCTCCTATTCTTTAGATCGAATCTGATTATCTCCTATTCCCAGGCACTATGATTCGTGTAGGTTTAGTAATGTGCTCATAGCACCTTTAATATGACCCTTATGGGTTTAGCGCTTAGTTATGATTATTATAATAACAGAATTCTTCCTCCGTAAGCCATGCGTGTCGTAAGAGGCGACTAAAATGCCAGGAGCAAGGGGCTAGTAACCCCCTTCTCCTGTATATATTACTAAATTTAAAAGGAGAAACTTTGGTTTTTGTCGTTTGGGCCACCCTACCTCGGAGGGCCACCCTGCCTCGGTGGGCCACCCTGCCTCGGTGGGCCACCCTGCCTCGGTGGGCCACCCTGCCTCGGTGGGATACGGCCGGTTTGTTGAAAGACGAAATACCTTTAAAGGCAAGAAAGATGTCAGTGCTAGAAAATGTACAGAGATAGTTTATTGCCATAATATAAATGAAAATCCATTGAAAATAAACACTACCAGGGACACTTTAAAGCTCATGGAATGTACTCTCTCTAGACTGAAGAAGAGAGATACTGTATTTGATATATACATGGAAGAAACTTGATGGATATATTCCCAATAAGCACATTGTCATCACAACTTCATGGAGTGAGAAATATAGGAGGAGGAGGCACAATATACTTAGCGGAAAGCAAAGGCATCATAGGCACAACTAGAGAACACTGTGTTAATATTAGTGGTCCATAACTGCAATCTACAAACAGCAAATATAAAAAAAAAATTGCCGCAACAAATTCTTATCATAATGGGGGGAGCGTTAAGTCGGTTGGGATTATACAGCTTCTGTGAGGAAGGGGCAATGGAAGGCATTCAGGCTCGGGTCAAGAAACTGGAGAACAGATACAATTCTTTAGATCAAGAGCCCCTCTCCAGCAACAACCCTTGAGGGTTGTCGCAACAAATACAGCTACACACACTAGTAGCGACCAGCAAAAAGGCGGGGCCGGGAGCTGTAAATCGACCCCTGTAATCACAAATAAGTGAGTACACACACAAGAAGAGATACGATAAAGCTCACTGGTAGCGACCAGCGAAGAGGCGGGACCAGGAGTTGTGACTCGACCCTTGCAACCACAAATAGGTAAGTACACACACACACACACACACACACACACAAAATACTGAGAGGAATTGACAAGATGAACAAAGACAGGATGTTTCAGAGATGGGACACAGCAACAAGGGGACACAGTTGGAAGTTGAAGACACAGATGAATCACAGGGATGTTAGGAAGTATTTCTTCAGCCACATAGTAGTCAGGAAGTGGAATAGTTTGGGAAGCGATGTAATGGAGGCAGGATCCATACATAGCTTTAAGCAGAGGTATGATAAAGCTCACGGTTCAGGGGGAGTGACTTAGTAGCGACCAGTGAAGAGGCGGGGCCAGGAGCTTGGACTCGACCCCTGCAACCTCAACTAGGTGAGTACACACACACACACACACACATATATATACAAGCACGCATATACAACAGGCCTAGTGTCTAATCGACATGTGCCCAGGACAAAATGGTAACTAACACACACACACACACACACACGGAAAACCAGAGATCTGGTGGACGAACCAGGGAGGAAAGACTGGGAGTTAGAGCTCCAAAAAAGGGAGGAAGAGTGAGGAAGGAAGATAGTAGAGCTTGGTAAGAAAATGGAGGAGAGGATAGCTGAAGAGTGCAGGAAGTGGGAAGTACAGGTCTTAGCAGCAGAAGCTAGGATACAGTGCTTAGAAGAGAAACTGCAAAGCCTGAAACAGATTAGAGAGACAAATGACAATTCAGATGTGACATCAGGAAATTCAATGTCAGGCGCAGACAAGGGGACGGTAAGCAACAAAGGAGACATGCCGTACGCGAAGGCCCTATCAGACCCATGTGGGGCCAGGGAAAAGACGAGGAGCACACTAAGATCAAATGACAGGTCCGAAGACAATGAAGGTATGCTATATGCAGAGATTCTAACAGCCAACTGCAGTAGCAAGGGACAGCTGGTCATGAAAGACAGTTCACTGAGAATAGAAGTTTCAGATATGACAGGGACTGAAAGCAAGAACATGTCAATGGAAGGAAATAAAATGCCTCAGAGGAAGCAGAAGGAGACTCAGTGGGAGGAGGAAAGGGCGAGGTCAGTTTTTGTGTACGGGCTCCAAGAAGCCAAGGGGGGACAACTTCGAAGAAATAAAACAGGAGGAGAAAAAAATGATTGAAGGCATCATGAAAACAATAGGTGAGGGCGATATGACCCAGGTGACAAATTTTCAGAGAATTGGGTGGTTTGCAAGTGGAAGGATACGGCCTGTCAAAGTAATTTTCAAGGAAGAATCAGTTCGAACCAGGATTCTGCAAGAGAAAGCAAGACTGAGGGACAAACAGGGGTACCAGAGAGTATACCTCGACCGCGACAGAACACAAGAAGAAAGGACTACACTGAAAGAGAGGGTACAGAGACGCAAGGAGGAACGAGAGGCAATGACGAAAATGAGCAGGACCCAGACACAGGAGGAAGGGCAAACACACCCCACAGAATCTCCCACCAAAAGGGAGATCGACTGGGAAAACCTGGAGCCACATGGGGGTCCCAAAACATGGAGAGCCAAGATGATGGATGTGGTACTTGAAAACCTCATGCATCAACATGTCAGGGACACAACCAGAGAGAGAGGGGAGGATGAGCCAGAAAGACTATATCTTGTGTTCACCCTGAGCAGTTCAGACATTGAGGACATCACTTACGAGAGGCCCCTTGGAGCTAGCGATCACGTGGTTCTGAGTTTTGATTATATAGTAGAGTTACAAGTGGAGAAGGTAACAGGAACTGAAGGGGACAGGCCAAACTATAAAAGGGGGGACTACACAGGTATGAGAAACTTCCTGCAGGAGGTTCAGTGGGACAGAGAAATGGTAGGAAAATCAGTAAACGAGATGATGGAATATGTGGCAACAAAGTGCAAGGAGGCAGAGGAAAGGTTTGTTCCCAAGGGAAACAGAAATAATAGGAAGACACCCGAAGGTGTAGGGAGGCAAAAACTAAGTGCAATAGAGAATGGAAAAGGTACAGGAGGCATAGGACCCAGGAAAACAAGGAGATTAGTAGAAGAGCCAGAAACGAGTATGCACAGATAAATTCAAATTCAAATTCAAATTCAAAGTTTATTCTCCATAAAGATTACAATGTTGAATTTACAGAATTTGGTTGTTGTGTGGTTTACATGTAGTTAAATAATGATTACAGAGTGTACTACTAGAATGCCTAGCATGGCTAGGCATTTCGGGCAGAAATCCACGACATAGCATCGAAACTCAAATCTGACCCGAAACTGCTGTATAGCCACATTAGAAGGAAGACAACAGTCAAGGACCAGGTGATAAGGCTGAGGAAAGAAGGTGGAGAATTCACAAGAAACGATCAAGAGGTATGTGAGGAGCTCAACACGAGATTTAAGGAAGTATTTACAGTAGAGACAGGAAGGACTCTGGGGGGACAGACCAGATGGGGACACCAGCAAGGAATACACCAACAAGTGTTGGACAACATACATACAAATGAGGAGGAGGTGAAGAAACTGCTAAGGGACATCGATACCTCAAAGGCAATGGGACTGGACAACATCTCCCCGTGGATCCTTAGAGAGGGAGCAGATATGTTGTGCATGACACTTACCACAATCTTCAACACGTCCCTGGAAACTGGGCAACTACCTGAGGTATGGAAGACGGCAAATGTAGTTCCCATTTTTAAAAAAGGAGACAGAAAAGAGGCACTAAACTATAGACCTGTGTCATTGACGTGTATAGTATGCAAAGTTATGGAGAAGATTATCAGGAGGAGAGTGGTGGAGCACCTGGAACGGAACAAGAGTATAAATGCCAACCAGCACGGATTCATGGAAGGCAAATCCTGTGTCACAAACCTTCTGGAGTTTTATGATAAAATAACAGAAGTAAGACTCGAGAGAGAGGGGTGGGTTGATTGCATCTCCTTGGACTGCAAGAAGGCCTTTGACACAGTTCCTCACAAGAGATTAGTGCAGAAGCTAGAGCATCAGGCGCATATAACAGGAAGGGCACTGCAATGGATCAGAGAATACCTGACAGGGAGGCAACAACGAGTCATGGTACGTAATGATGTATCACAGTGGGCACCTGTGACGAGCGGGGTCCCACAGGGGTCGGTCCTAGGACCAGTGCTATTTTTGGTATATGTGAACATGATGGAAGGGTTAGACTCAGAAGTGTCCCTGTTTGCAGATGATGTGAAGTTAATGAGGAGAATTAAATCAGATGAGGACCAGGCAGGACTTCAAAGAAACCTGGACAGACTGGACACCTGGTCCAGCAAATGGCTTCTCGAATTTAATCCTGCCAAATGCAAAGTCATGAAGATACGGGAAGGGCACAGAAGACCACAGAGTATAGGCTAGGTGGCCAAAGACTGCAAACCTCGCTCAAGGAGAAAGATCTTGGGGTGAGTATAACACCGAGCATGTCTCCGGAAGCACACATAAATCAGATAACTGCTGCAGCATATGGGCGCCTGGCAAACCTGAGAACAGCATTCCGATACCTTAGTAAGGAATCGTTCAAGACACTGTACACCGTGTATGTCAGGCCCATACTGGAGTATGCAGCACCTGTTTGGAACCCGCACTTGATAAAGCACGTCAAGAAACTAGAGAAAGTACAAAGGTTTGCGACAAGGTTAGTTCCAGAGCTAAGGGGAATGTCCTATGAAGAAAGATTAAGGGAAATCGGCCTGACGACACTGGAGGACAGGAGGGTCAGGGGAGACATGATAACGACATATAAAATTCTGCGTGGAATAGACAAGGTGGAAATAGACAGGATGTTCCAGGGAGGGGACACAGAAACAAGAGGCCACAATTGGAAGTTGAAGACACAAATGAGTCAGAGAGATATTAGGAAGTATTTCTTCAGTCATAGAGTTGTCAGGCAGTGGAATAGCCTAGAAAATGACGTAGTGGAGGCAGGAACCATACACAGTTTTAAGACGAGGTTTGATAAAGCTCATGGAGTTGGGAGAGAGAGGGCCCAGTAGCAACCGGTGAAGAGGCGGGGCCAGGAGCTAAGACTCGACCCCTGCAACCACAAATAGGTGAGTACACACATGCACACGCACACACACACACACGCACGCACGCACGCACGCACGCACGCACGCACGCACGCGCGCATATACAGCAGTCCTAGTGTCGAATCGATATGTGCCTAGGACAGAATGGTAACTAACACACACACACACACACTAGCTAGCGACCACGTGGTTCTGTGCTTTGAATACATAGTAGAGTTGCAAGTGGAGAGAGTAACAAGAGTTGAATGGGAAAAGCCAGACTATAAAAGAGGGGACTACATAGGGTTGAGGAACTTCCTGCAGGAGGTTCCGTGGGACAGAGAACTGGCAGGAAAGCCAGTAAACGAAATGATGGAATATGTAACAACAAAATGCAAGGAGGCAGTGGAAAGGTTTATTCCTAAGGGCAACAGAAACAATGGGAAGACCAGAACGAGCCCCTGGTTTACCCGGCGGTGTAAGGAGGCAAAAACAAAGTGCAATAGAGAATGGAAAAAGTAGAGAAGGCAGAGTACACACGAAAATAGGGAGATCAGCTGCAGAGCCAGGAACGAGTATGCACAGGTAAGGAGGGAGGCCCAGCGACAGTATGAAAATGACATAGCATCGAAAATCAAGACTGACCCGAAACTGTTGTATAGCCACATCAGGAGGAAGACAACAGTCAAAGACCAGGTGATCAGATTGAGGACAGAAGGTGGAGAACTCACAAGAAATGATCAAGAGGTATGTGAGGAGCTAAACAGGAGATTTAAGGAAGTTTTTACAGTAGAGACAGGAAGGGCTGTGGGAAGACCACAGAAGGGAACATCAAGAGGGAATATACCAACAAGTGTTGGATGGCATACGAACAACCGAGGAGAAGGTGCAGAAGCTGCTAAGTGACATCTCCCCATGGGTCCTTGGAGAAGGAGCAGAGATGCTGTGCGTGCCCCTAACCACAATCTTCAACACATCCCTTGAAACTGGGCAACTACCTGAGAAATGGAAGACAGCAAATGTAGTCCCCATATTTAAGAAAGGAAACAGAAATGAGGCACTAAACTACAGACCTGTGTCTCTGACATGTATTGTGTGCAAAGTCATGGAGAAGATTATCAGGAGGAGAGTGGTGGAACACCTGGAACGGAACAAGATTGTAAATGAAAACCAGCATGGGTTCATGGAAGGCAAATCCTGTGTCACAAACCTCCTGGAGTTTTATGACAAGTTAACAGAAGACACGAGAGAGAGGGGTGGGTTGATTGCGTTTTCCTAGACTGCAGGAAGGCCTTCGACACAGTTCCCCACAAGAGACTAGTGCAGAAGCTGGAGGATCAGGCGCATATAACATGGAGGGCACTGCAATGGATCAGGGAATACCTGACAGGGAGGCAGCAACGAGTCATGGTACGTGAAGAGGTATCACACTGGGCGCCTGTGACGAGCGGGGTCCCACAGGGGTCAGTTCTAGGACCAGTGCTATTTTTGAAATATGCGAATGACATGATGGAAGGAATAGACTCTGAAGTGTCCCTATTCGCAGATGATGTGAAGTTGATGAGAAGAATTAAATCGGATGAGGATGAGGCAGGACTGCAAAGAGACCTGGACAGGCTGGACATGTGGTCCAGAAACTGGCTTCTCGAATTCAGTCCTGCCAAATGCAAAGTCATGAAGATTGGAGAGGGGCAAAGAAGACTGCAGACAGAGTATAGGCTAGGTGGACAAAGACTACAGCCCTCACTCGGGGAGAAAGACCTTGGGGTGACCATAACACCGAGCACGTCACCCGAGGCGCACATCAACCAAATAACTGCTGCAGCATACGGGCGCCTGGCAAACCTGAGAATAACGTTCCGATACTTTAACAAGGAATCGTTCAAGACACTGTACACTGTGTATGTTAGGCCCATACCGGAGTATGCAGCACCAGTCTGGAACCCACACCTGGTCAAGCACGTCAAGAAGTTAGAGAAAGTACAAAGGTTCGCAACAAGGCTAGTCCCAGAGCTCAGGGAAATGTCGTACGAGGAAAGGTTGAGGGATATCGGACTGACGACACGGGAGGACAGAAGGGTCAGGGGAGACATGATAATGACATACAAGATACTGCGGGGAATAGACAAGGTGGACAGAGATAGGATGTTCCAGAGAGGGGACACAGAAACAAGGGGCCACAACTGGAAGCTGAAGACTCAGACGTGTCACAGGGGCGTTAAGAAGTATTTCTTCAGCCATAGAGTCGTCAGGAAGTGGAATAGCCTAGCAAGTGAAGTAGTGGAGGCAGGAACCATACATAGTTTTAAGAAGAGGTATGACAAAGCTCAGGAAGCAGAGAGGGAGAGTGACCTAGTAGCGATCAGTGAAGAGGCGGGGCCAGGAGCTTGGACTCGACCCCTGCAACCTCAACTAGGTGAGTACACACACACATATACAAGCACGCATATACAACAGGCCTAGTGTCTAATCGACATGTGACTAGGACAAACTCGTAACTAACACACACACACACGCACACGCACACCTGCCTTTACTGGCAAATTGGCTGTAAGAGTATAGTGTCTGTCTTATCATTCGAGAATCCAACAGTTATTGCGTTGAATGTTAGGTTTAGCGCTTAGCTTTACATTATTATTATTATTACTTCCTATAATTATAATCAGGAATGTGCAAATGTATTGCTATCGGCAAAAATTATGGTATCGTCCTATACTTAACAGTAATAATACTCATACAAGGTAGAGGCTGTCTAGCTCAGACTTACCGAGGGTTGAGAGTGTTGAAGATCTCGGCACCGTCAGTCTGGCCGCAGATATCCACAAAATCCGAGGAAGAGAAATTGAGCATGTCTGTACCTGTGAAGCTCTTGAAGGTGTCGACGTGTTGCCGGAAGCCGTTTGCTGTGAGCCAGTTGACTGTCTCTTGTGGGGTGGCAGACGCAGGCAAGACTCTCTCCCAGTACTGACACCAGGGACATGTCCGAACACAAGTGTTACTCACAAAACGCAGAAGCATAAATCAGGACATTTAATAGAGGAAAAGATTCCTCTAATAAATGTCCTGAACTGTACAAAAATGTCTTTTTCCACATCTTGTCAGTATCACCATAACAGTTTTCACATAAACAGAATTATTATTATTGCTGCACGTGTGACAGGTACTTTTAGCTCTCAAGGATTAGGCTAAAATGACAGTGAATGAAACTGAGGTAAATAGAACACAAAGTAGAATAATATCATACATAGCAGCCACCGAGATGAAAATATTTGTATAGGAACATATAATAAAAAAATGTAATCAAATATCACTTGAAAAGCGTATAAAGATGTGGAAGGTGTTAGTTGTGAAGGCTTGCTTGAATAAAATGCTGGAAAAATTGTTATGATAAATTAACTGTACCAGCCACAACAACTGACAACAGTTGACGTATAGTAGGTAAGATTTAGTAGTCTTATTATGCACCCTATACCCATATATTGAAAGTTAGTAAAATGATTACAAAAATACATAAAGAGATTATGTACATGAATAATATATAATACCGACAAGATGACGAATTTGACACATGTGCAGCATCTGGGAGTCTTTATTTGTAGACGTTTCGCCTCGTGAAACTTCTACAAATAAAGTTACCCAGATGTTGCACATGTGTCTAATTCTTCATAAAGGGATTATAACTGAAATCCAATAAATACAAAAACTGAAGCTCACCTGATCCAGCTCGTCCATGCTACAGGAAATACTTTTATCTGTCTCTGCTTTTTCATCTTCACTCTGTACAGGAACTGTTTTAATACTTCCTGTGTGGTCTTCACATTGTAAATCTTTGTTGTCATCATTATGCAAATAGTTTTTTCTATTATTTGCGTCTCTACTTTTACTGGATAAAACTATGTCTTTGAGATCCTGTGTACCTTTCCTGTATACATCGTGGTGTTGGGAAGTGTTGGAGACTGTAGTGTTGGAGACTGTAGTGTTGGAGACTGTAGTGTTGGAGACTGTAGTGTTGGAAGAAGTGGCGTTGGAGACAGCGGCATTGGAGATTATGGTGGTGAGGTTTGTAGTGTTGTAGGCTGTAGTTGTAATTTTCCTCACACTCATGTCTCGACTCTCACCCGAATCACTTCTGCAAAGTTAAAATCTATTATTACATGTTGGTTCACAAGTGTGTATTCATACACGTGTACTTATCTGTTTCCATGCCACTTACCGCGGTCATGCTAGCTTGATCAAACTCAACAACAAAAACGCACAGTACTGCGACTAGAACAATAAGTAAGTTTATTTAGTTATACACAAATACAGTTACATAGACTACCATACATAGCAGCATATGTGTAGAGAACCTGGGATAACCCAAAAAAGTCACACAGTGACTTATTTCCATGGGGGTCTTTACACAAATGGTCCAGGTCAGACCGAAACGTCGTCGTAAGCTCCCCTCTTCTGTGTATACCTGGGGAAGCTTTCGGGGACCAACGCCCCCGCTGCCCGGTTTGTGACCAGGTCTCGTGGTGGATCAGGGCCTGATCAACCAAGCTGTTACTGTTGCCCGCACGCAACCCAACGTACGAACCAAAGCCCTGCTGGTCAGGTAATTTAGGTGCCAGGTTATTTGTGTATTGAGCTCGCTAGATCCAGTCCCCGAGCTCTGGAGTCTGCAATCACCGAGTGGTGCTTCTTATTGTCTTCATTATATTATTGATGATGCATTAACTTCAACTCTTCCATGCTGATAAATTAATAATGCAGTTTCTAAGCTGTTTCAGGCCTAATATGATTGTGTATATTAGGGGACTGTTCTCTTTCTTATCTGAAAAGTTCCAATTAGATTTAGGCTGTGTGGAAAATTTTGAATTTTCCTAAATTCAGCACGGGTAAATTTGAATACAATAATTGTGTAATAAAATATGATGCTGATTTGACCCTTTCGAGAAATTTGGCGTGAGGGGGTGTAGAACAACTGGGGAGGAGACGCCATATTGAGTTTAATGTGAACACTGGTCTTTTAATTGTGCAATGCAATCAGGCGTTCTCGAAGGCAAAATTGAGTTGTTTCGGCCTGGATTTGTAATAGGAACCCGTGTTAATGTTCCCTTCTGAAGAATTGGAACAGAAAATTTGCGGAACCTCAAGAATTACGAGTGGATGGCGCAAGATGAGGGATGCGGACATCACTCACAGTGAAGTACACCATTTGTCCTTGCATTTAGATCACTAGCTGGCCAGTTTGTTGTCCTTGTTAGGCAGGTGTTGTGGTGTGATCCATCTACAGTAATTAAATGGTAAGTGTTAATATGAATATTTTGTGTACTTGGCAAGTAAACCAAAATCCTATATAGTCCACATAACTTTAATTACCAGAGTAGCTGGTGTTAATATTATAATTATTAATTTAATGTCAGGTCTAGCTTTTTGTGAGTGGTGAGGAAGTGGGTATTCAAGAGAGTTACGGTTCTGCAACCTACTGTGACTAGGTCCTACATACCTCACCCAAATTACTTGCAGGTAATAATTCAGGTAATACCCTGTAAGTCTCCTGCAGGTGATATGCTCATATAATAATAATAATAATAATAATAATAATAATAATAATAATAATAATAATAATAATAATAATAATCATAATCATAATAATAATTTTCACAGGCTGTGAATGGCCTAATTGTCATTTTTTAGGGAAGAAATTTGCATATTAGTTTGCTTATGATACTTCTGATATGCCTCTTCTGATTCCCTTCATATCCTCAACGCTTATATTCAGTTGCATTATCAACTTATGCAGTACTCTGTTAAGAGTGCGTATACACACACACACACACACACATAGGGGTCAGTCCTAGGACCGGTGCTGTTTCTGGTATATGTGAACGACATGACGGAATAGACTCAGAAGTGTCCCTGTTTGCAGATGATGTGAAGTTGATGAGAAGAATTCAGTCGGAGGAGGACCAGGCAGAACTACAAAGGGATCTGGACAGATTGCAGGCCTGATCCAGAAACTGGCTCCTGGAGTTCAACCCCACCAAGTGCAGAGTCATGAAGATTGGGGAAAGGGCAAAGAAGACCGCTGCCTCCCAGCACACATAAGGGGGATTACCAACAGACCCCTGGCAGTCTTCAAGCTGGCACTGGACAAGCACCTAAAGTCAGTTCCGGATCAGCCGGGCTGTGGCTCGTACGTTGGTTTGCGTGCAGCCAGCAGCAACAGCCTGGTTGATCAGGCTCTGATCCACCAGGAGGCCTGGTCACAGACCGGGCCGCGGGGGCGTTGACCCCCGGAACTCTCTCCAGGTAAACTCCAGGTAAACCGCAGACGGAGTACAGTCTAGGGGGCCAGAGACTACAAACCTCACTCAAGGAAAAGGATCTTGAGGTGAGTATAATACCAGGCATATCTCCTGAGGCGCACATCAACCAAATAACTGCTGCAGCATATGAGCGCCTAGCAAACCTAAGAATAGCATTATGACATCTTAATAAGGAGTCGTTCAGGACCCTGTACACCGTGTACATCAGGCTTATATTGGAGTATGCAGCACCAGTTTAGAACCCACACCTAGCCAAGCGTGTAAGGAAATTAGAGAAAGTGCAAAGGTTTGCAACAAGGCAAGTCCCGGAGCTACGGGGTATGTCCTACGAGGAGAGGTTAAGGGAAATAGACCTGACGACGCTGGAGGACAGGAGAGATAGGGGGGATATGATAACGACATATAAAATACTGAAAGAAATTGACAAGGTGGACAGAGACAGAATGTTCCAGAGATGGGACACAGCAACAAGGGTCACAATTGGAATTTGGAGATTCAGATGAATCACAGGGATGCTAAGAAGTATTTCTTCAGTCACAGAATTGTCAGGAAGGAACCCAATGGAAATAAGTCACTGTCTGATTTTTTGGGGTTATCCTAGGTTCCCTACACATATGCTGGATGTATGATAATGTATGTATTTGTGTATACCTGAATGAACTTACATACAAATAGTCTGGGAAGTGATGTAGTGGAGGCAGGATCCATACATAGGTTTAAGAGGTATGATAAAGCTCATGGAGCAGAGTGACCTAGTAGCGACCAGTGAAGAAGCGGGGTCAGGAGCTGTGAATCGACCTCTTGCAACCACAACTAGGCGAGTACACGCACATAGAGCGAACTTTAATGAAAAAATATGCCCTTATTTGAAGTAAAATACTATTGATTGGTAGTGAACAGGTAACAAGCAATTTTAATGATCCGCATATATCAATAAGCTTTAAACCGAATTAATGAATCAACCAGGAGTAAGAAAAAAGTATTACATTCCTGTTTAGTCGACCCTTTAAAGTTTTCTATGAAAAATCAATTTGTGTTAGAGAGAATTATAGCTTTAGGCAACAAAATTTGTCTGTTATCTTAAGTACTGGATGACCATTACGGGTTTGGCGCTTATTTTTAATGCAGTGTAAACTTTAGTAAGTAAGTAAGTAAGTTTATTCAGGTATACACAAATACAGTTACATAGAATTATCATACATAGCAGCAGCAATGTGTAGATTTTAGATTTTGCCACCGAAGTGGCTAGTTTATTGTGCACCCCATATCCATCCTGTGGACGGTAGCGCGAGAGCATGTGGATACACAAAAGGCCTAGGAACTAGGCCCCAAAGGGTTAACAGGAATACATATGGATTTATATCTACATATCTATAGTTCACTTATCTGTTACAAGCAAATTTAGGAAATTTGCTTAGTATATCTGGTATCTTATTTTCATTAATAAGATATCTTGACATGTCACATAGGTTATTATACTGTCTGTCTCTGTATTCCTCAATAAGTGGACAATTAAGCACATAGTGTTCAAGAGAGTGACCATATGCCTGATCACATAATTTACATTTAGTTTGATCATCATCTGTGTGTCTCCCAAACTGCCAGAAGTACTTGTAACCAAGCCTAAGCCTGGCCACTACAACATCAGTCAGTCTGTTCACATTGCAAGTTGCTCCATAAACATACTTATCTACGTTCATGTTATCATAGTGGGTTATAGATCTACTCAGGCTTCTAACTGCATTCCTATAACAATCATCTTCATTATTTACTTCTCTCCTAATATTATTCCTAATGCTAGACACAGTTATACCAAAGTTATATTCTACGTTCTCCTTCTGGATACTCTTCTTGGCTAACATATCAACTTTATCATGAAGAAGTAATCCAATGTGTGATGGGATCCATAGCAATTGTACATTAATTCCTTTGTCCCTAATTTTTGAGTATCTATACCTGGCTTCCCCAATGAGCATGTTGTTGGAGTCATTATATGAGCCAAGAGCCTTCATTGATGACATAGAATCAGTAATGATGATAGAGTCAAGCTCAGTGTCATAGGTTAGCTTTAGCGCCATTAGGATTGCAAACAATTCAGTTTGCAGTGTAGACGCCCAGTTGTTAATTCTTATGCCTAACTCAACAAATTTATTATCGTTCTTAACTAGGGAGGTGGCAACAAGAGCAGATGCAGCCCTGCCAGAAGACTCCTGTTTAGATCCATCAGTGTATATAACTTGTGATAACTTATTACTACCAGCTAGGCGAAAAATTTCTTCTTGAGCAGTTGCTCTAACAAGAGATTTAAGGAAGGGATTACTAGCAATGAGCTTCTTGGGAGGGACTTGTAGGTATGTGATATTAAATGAACACATCTTCCATGGAGGGGTGAAATGCTCTTGTTGCCTACAGTGATACAGTTCATGCAGGTTATAAAACTTAATGCAATTGCACGTTTTCACAATCCATTTAGATATGTGTGTATTTACCTCTAGACACTTGGTAAGATTCACTGTGACAGTGTCTGGTTCGTTTCTCAACATTCTAATACCGAGTACAGTGTTAATTTCAACAATCCTATCACTGATACTAGAAATACCAAGCTCCTTCCTCATGTTAAGAACTTTTGTAGATCTGGGACAGCCAAGAATAGTCCTGAGAGCTTCATTTTGCATTAACTCCAAGGGTCGGAGGGAACTTTCTCTAGCTAATATCAGCATGGGAGCAGCATAATCAATTAAGGACCTAACATAGGCTATGTACATCATTCTCACGATTCTCACATTAGCACCATAGTTGGGATTGTAGCCAGCAACAGCTTTGAGAGCATTTAGCCTAGCTTTACATTTCTTGTTTAGTTGTGGTATAGTGAATTTGTTAAAGGGTACATCTACACCAAGATATCTGTAAGTTTTAACGTAGCTAATGATTTCACCCTGCAAATAGATGGGTGGGGGATGTCGTTTGCTTGTTAATATCTTTGTTTTAGAGGAAGATATTATGAGGCCTAGTCGATTACAAATTGCTTGAACTTCATTAAGAATGGTATTCATCTTCTTATGCCCTGTTGTATGGATCATGATATCATCAGCATAGCTTATAGCTGTATGTTTAGGTGAGGCAGGTAGAGCATTTAGGAGAGCATTAATCAGAATATTAAATAGCATGGGACTAAGAACTCCTCCCTGCGGTGTACCTAAAGACATTTCTTTAGAATCACTTCTGAAGCCTTGGTAAAGGACAGAGGATACTCTATTTGACAGGTATCCTATTATCCAGCAGAGTAAGCTACCACCAATATTCATTTTGGCTAGTTCATGTAGTATAACGGTTCTGTTTGCAATATCAAATGCAGATTTTAGATCAAGAAAAGTGGTAAAACTAGTAGAGGTGTGTGCAGTGAGAAAGGTGGAAATACAGTTCTGCACACTTTTACCTTTCATGAACCCATAGAGGTAGGGGGAAAGTTGATGTCTGATTCTGTAGTACAATCTGTTAAGCATCATTCTTTCAAAAGTTTCGCAAAGACAACTAGTTAAGGAGATCGGCCTAAATGTATCAGGCTGTTGGGGCTTAGGGATAGGCACAATGAGACTATTGGTCCAGGAAGTAGGAAGAACGCCCTCAATGTAACTGAGATTATACAGTGCCAACAAAGGGTTATCAGGCACGTGCCTTAGAGTTCTGAGAATATCATAGGTTATACCATCCTCTCCAGGAGCAGTTGATCGACCTTTGGTTAATGCATTATCTAATTCATACTCGGTAAAGATGCAATCACTCTCATCAATATTTTGGCTCATAAAATTAATCAGTTTCAACATTTCTTCAGAAGTACTCTCTAAATTTTTTCTAATATGAGATGGAAGGCTTTCATGCCTGGATGTTTTGGACCAGTCATTTATGAGGTCATTTGCTTTTTCAAGAGGAAAGGGATGAGCAACATTGCCAGTCTTTTTCCTGGTTATTTTATTTATACCTTTCCAAGCCAAACTCAAAGGGGTGGACCTATTTAATCCACTAACAAACTGTTCCCATTCCTGTTGCCTAAGTTCTTCCTTTCTATTCCTTGCATTTGTTAGTGCAGCTTGGAACGTTCTGAGCAGGTCTGGGGTTCTACATTCACGGTATGCTTTACCAATCCTCCTAGCTGCATGTGTTAGATTGCGCAGCTGTGGATCATTATAGTATTTACATTGGTTTTTATTGTTATTTATAGTGGAGGGTCTTTGTTTCCTATCCCTGCCCACTTGATCTGTGAGAACACTCTCAATAGTGGTAATTAAATCATCATTAAATTTTTGTGTGCCACTGGGCTCGTAATTCTTATACCATTGATCCAAGTGGTTAATAAAGTTGTCTCTGTGTTCTGGTTTGAGAATAAGTTTCCTCCTTCTGTATTTAGCTCCTTGATTGCTGGAGATGTGATCAAGATTGACAGTTGTTAGTCTTGGGAAGTGATCAGATAGAAGATCATCAACTATGACAGAGTCATGCATCGTATATGATGTATTAAATCCAAGACAGATCTAGTATGCCACCATATATGTGAGTAGGCTCAGTAGTGCCCACAATTCGAACATTATCATGCTCATTCAGCAATCTCACTAGTTTAGTTCCATTGGTGTTTGTAATAGACCCACCAATATTCTTATGTCTGGCATTAAAATCTCCAAGAATGATGGTAGGTTCACTATTGATGCGATCTGGTAAAGCATCAGGTCGAAGCTGGTTCGCTGGGGCATAGAGATTAAAAATGTTTATGGAAAAATCGCCTGCATATACTTTGACACCATGATACTGCATGTTAACTCGACTCTGCAAGGAAAGGAGTGAATGTGGCAAGTTCTTTCTGACATACATCACACAACAGTTGGTTGACCTTAGGTTATAAGCTGCATATCCAGGCAAGTTTGGTGGAGGTGCTCCATCTTTCAATCTACATTCCTGCAAACAGATGACATCAATATTCTTGGTTGCACTAATATGATGTAAGTCAGGCAACCGCTTCCTGATGGAAGCAATGTTCCATGAAAAGATTTGTAATGTATCCATTGTAGTGAGTTATTGCAATCTCTTGCTCATAAGATGGTAAAACTATTATACTTTGACTGCAGTGTGCAGATACTTAAGAGCAAATAGCATAGTTTGTACGTCTTTATCTTCAGGACCTTTATTTTTAAGCATTTTTCGGCATTTTGGCAGCCAGTTATAAGGCAATTTTTGAAGGCAAGAGTTATGGGCTTCTTTCTCACAAATTGCTGGAAGCTGAACGGAGATTGCTGCACTTTTGACATCATCACCATGCTCAAGAGCATCATCCTGATTACATATATTTATTAAACTTGTCAGGATCTGTTCAAGATGCTCAATTTTTTTTCTGGAAATTTCTTATAATATGAGGAAGGTCAGGCGAATCCAATGCCTCTCCGGAGGATGGCACTTCTGGGTTAGTGCTTTCTTTAACACCTATCACCTTAACAGGTACCATGGTTACATTAGTGTTCTCTGTTTCATCATTCATTGCAGGTAGGTCCTGTGCATCTGACTCATCTCCAATTTCCAGGGAGGTTACCTGTGTGGTGTCCGTCTGACTGTTGTAGTTGTGTGTATTGGGAGAAATGACAAACTCATCCCCATATTCAGGTGTAGCCATAGGTATCTGTAGTGGCAGACCAGTAGTTCCATATGTGCTAGCAGGGATGGCTAGCTCCTCCACAGCTGGTGTGTGTGATGGCATTCTGGTATCACCAGAATTGTTTGCAGTGAGGTGGGGTTCTTGCACACTTTGCAGAGGTTCAGTCTCAGATCTGGCTGTGGTAGACTGGATGGCCCCATCCTCAGTTACCATTAAAGGACTGTTATCAGGTTTACCTCGAAGGTTGTTTGGGTTCTGACTGCAGTCCTTGTGGGAAACTGTAACCCCAACTTCTTTACAGTTAATACACTTAAATTTTTGGCTGTCAGGGCCTACTGTGCATTCTCTAGTGGAATGTTTCCCAGCACACTTACCACACCAAGAATGTAGTATTCCACAGTCTACTGCAACATGGCCATAGTGCTGGCATTTGTAACACCTACGTTTAGGGGGTAGGTACACTTCGATGTTTAGGAAACGTAAACCATGCACCCAGATATTCCGGGGGAGGGGCACAGGACCCACCCAACTGGCAATAATTTGGGATTTTCCTTTAAGTCTTTTAGGCTTGATGATATGCTCACTTAGAGTCAGATGGGATGGGTCCATGCAGAGAGGGTATCCAAAGATTATGATACTGACCCATTTTTTAAAGTGATGAGTGTCTGATTGAGGTCGGAGCAGCTTAATATCCCCATAAGGTGTACTAAGTAGATCATTGATCAGCTCTTTATTCTGTTCTACAAACACAAAGTTGTGTGTGTTTTTCCTAAATTGGATCCTTGAGTTAGGATGCTTGTTTACAGCTTCCATTAGCCATGCACACTTAGCAGGCAGCAGGGTGTTGTCAGGGAAGTTCAGCTTAACACATTCTTCCTTTGAAGAAAGACTTCTTGCAGCCTCTGTGCACCAAGGACGTTTAGTATCACATTGTGTACGAGTCAAGTGAGTCTGACTACGTCGACGCTCTAGCCCTTTCTCACTTTTTCTCTTTTGTTTACTTTTAAAGGTCTGGAAGCTATCATCATTTCCATCACCTGCAGAAATAGGTTCCTCTATGACAGTTGCCATGTTTGCCAGTGATGATATCTGGTGTAAGACTCACAACAAGAATTCCTCGCTTATCTTTCCCTTATAGCTTATGCAAGAGCAAATATTCACTACAAAGTCAGAAGTCCAAAATAGATCACAAGACACAAGTGCTCAAGTTCAATGAACACCTCCAACCATACTCAACCCAGACCACCACCACTCAATACGACACACACCCCACCAAAAACACTCAGAGACCTCTTGTATGTGTGTTAATAATATGGTACATATAATGATATAATGGATGGTACAGGCGAGGTCTTACACCATATCACAAATTACAAAGATGAACAGAGAGAGAGAGAGAGAAAGTAGGTAATATTGAGCATAAAATTAGAATTCTGACATACATCACATTAAACATGAGGTTCAAATGATAAATTCCACTTGAGATAGTTCAGGCTACTGCCACCTAATGTACCTTACTGAAATAATAATATAGCAGACATCACAATGAACGCTGAAGACAACCTCTTACCCCAACCATAGATTGTAAACAGAATTACTAAAAAAAAATAAAAAAAAAAAAAAAAAAAAAAAAAAAAAAGAAGGTAATGTTACAATGACAATGAGATAAATCACTCTGGTTGACTTTCTTGGTCCATCCTGGGTAACTCACACATTACTATGTTATACATGTATGCAAGCATAAGTGTGCAGCTGTAGATAGATGAACCAGTACCTAAACAATCTCGCTTACACACGCGTTACTATGTATGACAAGAGTGTTACCAAGTACACCAAGTGTACACTTTATCACTTAGAATACACTTTTGTTGATGTAAATATAGGTGAGAGTGGTACACCGCTGGTCATAATAAACACACTCAACTTCTCAAGGTCACACACTAGGCCCAGCTTCTGGAGTTACCAGCGTTTTAATGTGTTTATTATGTGTCAGTGCGTGTCTGCAGTCATTAAATTGGTGTATCAGAAGTTAAACACTACAATCCAGTTGATCAAATAGTCTAAAACAATTTACACAATGTATAACTAGAAGTATAATGATTGCAAATTGTTACTATTACAATTTTAACTAGGCGCTAGACCCACTAGATGCGATGGCAAGGAACATAGATGTTAACAGGCTGACTCTTGCTTAACACAGTTGAAAGGTAACCGAATTACTCAAGTAAGAAAGTATTCATGAAACTGAACATTATGCAGCAGTAGTTGAACAATTTTGGGCCCATCACACTTATTGTATTGTCTCTTATCGTGCTAGTGACACCCCTGCTTTTCATTGCGAGGATGTTGCATCGTCTACCGAGTCTTTTGCGTTCATGGGGAGTAATTTTCGTGTGTAAGTTCGGTACTAGTCCCTCTAGGATTTTCCAGGTGTATATAATCATGTATCTCTCCTGCCTGCGTTCCAGGGAATACAGGTTCAGGAACCTCAAGTGCTCCCAGTAATTGAGGTGTTTTATCTCCGTTATGCGCGCCGTGAAGGTTCTCTGTACATTTTCTAGGTCAGCAATTTCACCTGCCTTGAAAGGTGCTGTTAGTGTGTCGCAATATTCCAGCCTAGATAGAACAAGTGACCTGAAGAGTGTCATCATGGGCTTGGCATCCCTCGTTTTGAAGGTTCTCATTATCCATCATGTCATTTTTCTAGCAGCTGGGATTGATACAATGTTATGGTCCTTGAAGGTGAGTTCTTCCGACATGATCACTCCCAGGTCTTTTACATTAGTTTTTTTTATCTTTCTCTCTCTCTCTCTCTCTCTCTCTCTCTCTCTCTCTATATATATATATATATATATATATATATATATATATATATATATATATATATATATATATATATATATATATATATATATATATATATAAACTCATTCAGAAATGTTCAAGAAATGTAGAAGTGTTTTATCCACAGTGGATAAAAGATTGTGGAAAAATATCCTGTCTTTGTTCACTGTAAATAAAGTATTACCACTTTGTGTGTGCCATCCTAAGAGTGTTACATTTTATTTTATTCTGCGTATGTTACACTCCCTGCTGGTCGCTACAGTTTGACCGTGTATGCTACAGTTTGACCGTGTATTATGCTTGCATTTACCTCATTGTACATAGCTGTGAATACTGTACAGAGGCTATATATGTGAATACACCTTATTCTTTGATGAAGGAAATATATTAATTTATTTTCTACTGTCTTTTTGCTCGTTCCTAAGTGGTTATCGCATTACATCAGGGTGTACACGCCATATCTAC
The DNA here is from genome assembly GCF_038502225.1 of Cherax quadricarinatus. Classification (NCBI taxonomy): domain Eukaryota; kingdom Metazoa; phylum Arthropoda; class Malacostraca; order Decapoda; family Parastacidae; genus Cherax; species Cherax quadricarinatus. The sequence goes on from NC_091341.1 coordinate 19,696,102, forward strand.
ACCTGTGTACATAAGGGTGTGTGCACTCACCTATTTGTGGTTGCAGGGGCATTGACTCAGCTCCTGACCCCCCCTCTTTACTGACCGCTACTAGGTCCTGTCTCTCCCTGCTCCATGAGCTTTATCATACCTCGTCTTAAAACTATGCATGGTTCCTGCCTCCACTACATCACTTGCCAGACTTTTCAACTTTCTGACAACTCTATGACTGAAGAAATACTTCCTATCATTCCTTTGGCTCATCTGAGTCTTCAACTTCCAGTTGTGACCCCCTTGTTTCTGTGTCCCATCTCTTGAACATCCTGTCTCTCTCCACCTTATCTATTCCTCGTAGTATTTCGTATGTCGTTATCATGTCTCCCCTAACCCTCCTATTCTCCAGTGTCGTCAGGCCGATTTTCCTTAACCTTTCTTCGTAGGACATTCCCCTTAGCTCTGGAGCAAGCCTTCTTGCGAACCTTTGCACTTTCTCTAATTTCTTGGTATGCTTGACCAGGTGTGAGTTCCAAACTGGTACTGCATACTCCAGTATGGGCCTGACGTACATGCTGTACAGAGTTTTGAATGATTCCTTACTGAGGTATCGGAACGCTATTCTGAGGTTTGCCAGGCCCCCATATGCTGTAGCAGTTATCTGGTTGATGCGTGCTTCCGGAAACGTGCTCGGTATTATATTCACCCCGAGATCTTTCTCCTTGAGTGAGGTTTGCAGTCTTTGGCCACCTAGCCTATACTCTGTCTGTGGTCTTCTTTGCCCTTGCGCAATCTTCATGACTTTGCATTTGGCAGGGTTAAATTCAAGGAGCCAGTTGCTGGACCACGGGTCCAGCCTGTCCAGGTCTCTTTGTAGTCCTGCCTGATCCTCCTCTGATTTAATTCTCCTCATTAACTTCACATCGTCTACGAACAGGGATACTTCTGAGTTTATCCCTTCCATCATGTCATTCACATATACCAAAAATAGCACTGGTCCTAGGACTGACGCCTGTGGGACCCTGCTCATCACAGGCACCCACTGTGATACCTCATCCCGTACTATGACTCGTTGTCTCCCTGTCAGGTATTCTCTGATCCATTGCAGTATCCTTCCTGTTATACGTTCCTGATCTGCTATCTTCTGCACTTATCTCTTGTGAGGAACTGTGTTGAAGGCCTTCTTGCAGTCCAAGAAAATGCAATCAAACCACCCCTCTCTTTCGTGTCTTACTTCTGTTACCTTGTCATAAAACTCCAGTAGGTTTGTGACACAGGATTTGCCTTCCCTGAATCCGTGCTGGTTGTCATTTATAATCTTGTTTCGTTCCAGGTGCTCCACCATTCTCCTCCTGATAATCATCTCCATGACTTGGCATACCATACAAGTCAGTGACACTGGTCTATTGTTTAGTGTCACGTTTCAGTCTCCTTTCTTAAAAATGGGGACTACATTTGCCATCTTCCATACCTTAGGTAGTTGCTCAATTTCAAGAGATGTGTTGAAAATTGTGGTTAGTGGCACACACAGTGTCTTTGCTCCCTCTCTAACAACCCACGGAGAGATGTCCGGTCCCACCGCCTTTGAGGCATGAAGGTCACTTGGCAGCTTCTTCACCTTATTCTCGGTTGTGTATATTTCATCCAACACTTGTTGGTGTACCCCCTCTGTACTGTCTGTCTCCTAAATCTCGTGTTGAGCTCCTCACATACTTCTTGGTCGTTTCTTGTGAGCTCCCCCACCTTCCTTCCTCAGCCTGACTACCTGGTCATTGACTGTTGTCTTCCTCCTGATGTGGCTATACAACAGCTTCGGATCAGACTTGATTTTCGATGCTATGCTGTTTTCGTACTATTGCTGGGCCTCCCTCCTTATCTGTGCATACTTGTTTCTGGCTCTTCAACTAATCTCTATATTTTCCTGGGTCCTGTGCCTTCTGTACTTAGCCCAGTGGTGACCTGTACTTAGCCCAGTGGTGACCTGTACTTAGCTCAATGGTGACCTGTACTTAGCCAAGTGGTGATCTGTACTTAGCTCAGTGAGGACCTGTCTCGTGTTTTCCTGTGGACTAAGCCAAGATGCCCTCCATTGAGCAATTTTACCAGCAGCTTAAAGAGGAATTGAGGGTAATGAAGCCTGAGATACGGCGATTGACAGAGGAAAACAAGAGGATTCGTAGTAGTCCTCCTGTTGTGAATCCTCAGGTCAAGAAGGGAACCTGGGCAGTGGCCAGACAGCATGGAACGAAATTGAAGATCAAGAAGAGGGATGGAGAGGTAGAAACGATGAAGAAGAGACTGCTGTGGTAACTTCAAACTCCTTTTCTGTTCTACCAGACGAATATGAGTTGACCACCCATGATCTTCCAACAAAGACAATTGTTAACGACACAGTGAAGCCAGCCAGTGAAGACATCCAAGCAAAGACCATCTCTACTAAGACCAACGAGAACGTCATTCACACCGCCAGTCGAGGTAAGAACATTGTTTTAGTTGGGGACAGTCAGATTAAGATTATGGATAGGGCTTTTTGTCTTAGGGATAGAAATAGGAGGCAGAGGGTGTGTTTTCCTGGGGCTGGGATGAAGGATAGTGTTAGCCATCTGGACGACATCATGAGAGGTAATGGGAGCAATCCTAGTATCTGTCTCAGTGCTGAAGGCAACGATGTTGGCAGATGTAGGAGTGAGGACCTGATTAGCAGGTATACATCAGCAATAGACATAATTAGGAAGAAAGGTGGGAACCCTGTCATATGTGGTATTTTGCCAAGGAGAAGAGTTTGAAATGAATGATTGTCCAGGGCAATTGGTGCCAATTGCTGGCTGGACAAATACTGTAAGGAAAATGCTGTAACATTCATTAACAACTGGGACCTCCTCTATGGCAGAAATGACATGTATGCCAGGGATGGGGTTCACTTATCTAGGTCTGGGGTGGGAGCACTGACAAATGCAGTGGAGGGAGCTGTTAGGGCTTTAAACTATAAACCTGAAAAAAACCTTTTGGATTAGTTTTTTGAATCCCTAGCAACTCTTAATGTCAACATATTGATTCATAAGATGACCCTCACCTCTTTTTATGCACCTATAAATTCTTTTCTTCTCCCCTAAAAGATATTTGAGCCTATTTTTCATCCATTTTGAGTCATTTCTATTCGATCTAATTTCTTTATATGGGATAAACGTTCTTTGGGCAGCATGTATAGCGTTTAGAAAACTCATATTGATAGCTCTCTTCGTTACACCAGTCAACAGATGGTAAGTGTGCTCTAAGCCCATTGTAATCTGCTAAGCGAAAATCTGGGACTGTTACTGAGTTATCCCTACTATCATACTTCCATTCAATGCTAAAGGTAATTGATTTGTGGTCGCTTGTGCCAAGTTTCTCTGAAATTTCTAAATTATTAACAAGGGATTCCTTATTTGCCAGAACCAAGTCAAGCAGGTTATTTCCCTTTGTAGGTTCTGTCACAGACTGCTTCAAAAAACAATCTTTAACTACTTCTAAAAAGTCGTTAGATTCTAAATTCCCAGTCAAAAAATTTCAATCTGACTAAAGTTAAAGTCCCCTGGAATTACAACATTATCGTACCTTGTGGCCCTAACAATTTCCTCCCACAGTAGTCTTCCTTGGTCTCTATTCAAGTTTGTGGGACAGTATATCATGCCTAAAATAAATTTTTCGTGCCCCTCTGAGAATTCTACCCAAACACACTCAGTATGTGTTTCAGATTTTATACCCGTTTTTATGCAACAATTTAAATGATCACAGACATAGAGTGCCACCCCACCCCCTTTCCCAATACTTCTGTCTACTTGGAACAATTTAAAACTCTGAATGTGACATTCAGCAGGCATGTCTCTATTTTTCATATTAAACCACATCTCAATTATGGCAAAAACATCAGTGTTACCCGCACTTGCAACTAATCTCAATTCGTCCATCTTATTTCTTTCACTAAGACTATTGCTATAATATATTTTCAGAAACCCTCCCTTCTATTTTCTCTTCCTGCTGATTTCTGTTCCTCCACTATGCCTGTTACTCTCCTTGTCACCTAATGCCACTGGCTTTAGTATATTCACCAATAACTCTACCTTATTCTGCCTATAACTGGTTTCCTTAAAACTCACACTATCACTACACTCAGAATACAATGATTTTCCACAAAACTCATATCACTATTTCTAGTTTAAAAACCTAACAACTCCCTCCACTGTGTTGGCCAGTGCTCCCACCCCAAACCTAGATAAGTGAGCCCCATCCCTGGCATACATGTCATTTTTGCCACCGAAGAGGTCCCAGGTTTCTATGAATGTTACTGCATTTTCCTTACAGTATTTGTCCAGCCAGCAATTGATGCCAATTGCCCTGGACAGACATTCATTTCCAACTCCTCCCCTGGGCAAAATGCCACATATCACAGGATTCCCACCCTTCTTCTTAATTATCTCTATTGCTGTCCTATACCTGCTAATCAGGTCTTCACTTCTACGTCTGCCAACATCCTTGCCTTCCGCACTGAGACAGATAATAGGATTGCTCCCATTACCCTTCATGATATCGTCCAGATGACTAACAATATCCCCCATCCCAGCCCCAGGAAAGCATACCCTCTGCCTCCTCTTCCCGTCCTTAACACAAAGAGCCCTATCCATAAATTTCACCTGACTGTCCCCAACTAAAACAATGTTCTTACCTTCGCTGGCGGAGTTTGTAATGATCTTGATGGTCTTTGTTGGGGGTTTCAAAGGAAGTCGACTCACCTTCCTCTTCCTTGGCATCTTTCATCATGATGTTCTAAGTAGTTAACTTACATTCATCGGGTATCATGGAGAATGTGTTCCATGTTTCCACAATAGTATCCACAGCAGTATCTTTCTTCTTTGTTACTACCTCTCCATTTGTCTGCTTGATCTTCAGCTTCATTCCATGCTGTCCTGCCACTGCCCAGGTTCCCTTCTTGACCTGAGAACTCACAACAGGAGGACTACTACGAATCCTCTTGTTTACCTCTGTCAATCACCATATCTCAAGCTTTGTTACCCTCAGTTCAGTGCACAAGGAGTGCACTAGACACATCCTCACTGAGCTATGTACAGGTCACCACTGAGCTATGTACAGGTCACCACTGAGCTATGTACAGGTCACCACTGAGCTATGTACAGGTCACCACTCAAGCCATGTACAGGTCACCAATTATGTACTTATGCTTTCACCACATGATCACTAGTTCCAAGGGGCCTTTCATATGTGATGTCCTTACTGTCTGAGCTACTCGAGGTGAACACGAGGTCCAGTCTTGCTGGTTTATCCTCCCCTCTCTCTCTGGTAGTGTCCTTAACATGTTGATGCATGAGGTTTCCCAGTACTACATCCATCATCTTGGCTCTCCATGTTTCGGGACCCCCTCCTCCCCTTGTGGTTCCTGGTTTTCCCAATCTCCCTGTGGTTGAAATTGCCCATAATCAGTAACTTTGCTCTTCTCGAGTGAGCTCTTCTGGCCACCTCAACTAGTTTGTCCAGCATTGCTCTGTTGCTCTCTTCATAATCCTCTATAGGTCTCCTGCAGTTTTGTGGTGGGTTATACATCACTGCAATGACTACCTTACATCCCCCAGAATGAACTGTACTTACTATGTAATCTCTTTCTCCAATCTCGTTCATTCCTTCCATTTCCTCAAATACCCATCGGCTTTTAATGAGCAGTGCAACCCCTCCTCCCCCTCTGCTCCTTCTATCTTTCCTCAGGATCTGATATCCGGGTGGGAAGATTGCATCTGTTATCGTCCCAGTGAGTTTTGTTTCTGTAGCTGCTATGATGTCTGCGGATGTTTCCTTGATTCTTTCGTACCATTCCCCACATTTATTCGTTATTTCATCACGTTCGTATACCAAACCTTCAACTTCTTTTCTAAAACTATGGTCTGGGGAGAATGGCATATGTGTGACCAAATTAATGTCTGCATATATATCTCGTTACGATTGTGACCAGATATAAATATGCAAATAATTCATTACCACTGTAACTTGTTCAGCTACCAAAACTTTGCGGTCCAGTCCCTGGACCCATTATGTACCTCTGTAATGTTTTGACTAGCGCTCACAGGATGGACATGAGGTGGATAATAAATATATTAAACTAAACTATGAGAGGGTCAGTGGGAGAACTTTGAATCATGAGGGAGTCTAAAAATGTGTTAAAAAGCTTATTTGAAAATGTAAATATTATGGAGACTGGATGAAAAGACGCGCGAAGGTTCTAAAAATATATTTATGTGACTATTAGCTTTTATCTTGAGTTTTCTGATATCATCGAGTTTGATAAAAACATCTGAGGAAACACCTGAGAGATCAACGATTAGAGACAGGTGTTGGTGGTGGCTGTGACGGTGATGATTGTAGTGTTTGGTGGTGGCGGTGATGGCGATGATTGTAGTGTTTGGTGGTGGCGGTGATGGCGATGATTGTAGTGTTTGGTGGTGGCAATGATTGTAGTGTTTGGTGGTGGCGGTGATGGCGATGATTGTAGTGTTTGGTGGTGGCGATGATTGTAGTGTTTGGTGGTGCCGATGATGGTGATGATTGTGGTGTTTGGTGGTGGCGATGACTGTAGTGTTTGGTGGTGGCGGTGATGGTGATGATTGTAGTGTTTGGTGGTGGCGGTGATGGCGATGATTGTAGTGTTTGGTGGTGGCAATGATTGTAGTGTTTGGTGGTGGCGGTGATGGCGATGATTGTAGTGTTTGGTGGTGGCGGTGATGGCGATGATTGTAGTGTTTGGTGGTGGCAATGATTGTAGTGTTTGGTGGTGGCGATGATTGTAGTGTTTGGTGGTGGCGATGATTGTAGTGTTTGGTGGTGGCGATGATGGCGATGATTGTAGTGTTTGGTGGTGGCAATGATTGTAGTGTTTGGTGGTGGCGATGATTGTAGTGTTTGGTGGTGGCGATGATTGTAGTGTTTGGTGGTGGCGATGATTGTAGTGTTTGGTGGTGGCGATGATTGTAGTGTTTGGTGGTGGCGATGACTGTAGTGTTTGGTGGTGGCGGTGATGGTGATGATTGTAGTGTTTGGTGGTGGCGGTGATGGTGATGATTGTAGTGTTTGGTGGTGGCGATGATGGTGATGATTGTAGTGTTTGGTGGTGGCGATGATGGTGATGATTGTAGTGTTTGGTGGTGGCGATGATGGCGATGATTGTAGTGTTTGGTGGTGGCGGTGATGGTGATGATTGTAGTGTTTGGTGGTGGCGATGATGGTGATGATTGTAGTGTTTGGTGGTGGCGATGATGGTGATGATTGTAGTGTTTGGTGGTGGCGATGATGGTGATGATTGTGGTGTTTGGTGGTGGCGGTGATGGCGATGATTGTAGTGTTTGGTGGTGGCGATGATGGTGATGATTGTGGTGTTTGGTGGTGGCGGTGATGGTGATGATTGTGGTGTTTGGTGGTGGCGGTGATGGTGATGATTGTGGTGTTTGGTGGTGGCGGTGATGGCGATGATTGTAGTGTTTGGTGGTGGCGGTGATGGCGATGATTGTAGTGTTTGGTGGTGGCGGTGATGGTGATGATTGTGGTGTTTGGTGGTGGCGGTGATGGCGATGATTGTAGTGTTTGGTGGTGGCGATGATTGTAGTGTTTGGTGGTGGTGATGATGGTGATGATTGTAGTGTTTGGTGGTGGCGATGATGGTGATGATTGTAGTGTTTGGTGGTGGCGATGATGGTGATGATTGTAGTGTTTGGTGGTGGCGGTGATGGTGATGATTGTGGTGTTTGGTGGTGGCGGTGATGGTGATGATTGTAGTGTTTGGTGGTGGCGGTGATGGTGATGATTGTAGTGTTTGGTGGTGGCGGTGATGGTGATGATTGTAGTGTTTGGTGGTGGCGATGATGGTGATGATTGTGGTGTTTGGTGGTGGCGATGATTGTAGTGTTTGGTGGTGGCGATGATTGTGATGATTGTAGTGTTTGGTGGTGGCGGTGATGGTGATGATTGTGCTGTTTGGTGGTGGCGATGATGGTGATGATTATAGTGTTTGGTGGTGGCGATGATGGTGATGATTATAGTGTTTGGTGGTGGCGGTGATGGTGATGATTGTGCTGTTTGGTGATGGTGATGACTGTAGTGTTTGGTGGTGGCGGTGATGGTGATGATTCTGCTGTTTGGTGATGGTGATGACTGTAGTGTTTGGTGGTGGCGGTGATGGTGATGATTGTGCTGTTTGGTGATGGTGATGATTGTAGTGTTTGGTGGTGGCGATGATGGTGATGATTGTAGTGTTTGGTGGTGGCGGTGATGGTGATGATTGTGGTGTTTGGTGGTGGCGGTGATGGTGATGATTGTAGTGTTTGGTGGTGGAGTTGATGGTGATGATTGTAGTGTTTGGTGGTGGCGGTGATGGTGATGATTGTAGTGTTTGGTGGTGGCGATGATGGTGATGATTGTGGTGTTTGGTGGTGGCGATGATTGTAGTGTTTGGTGGTGGCGATGATTGTGATGATTGTAGTGTTTGGTGGTGGCGGTGATGATGATGATTGTAGTGTTTGGTGGTGGCCGTGATGGTGATGATTGTAGTGTTTGGTGGTGGCGGTGATGGTGATGATTGTAGTGTTTGGTGGTGGCGATGATGGTGATGATTGTAGTGTTTGGTGGTGGCGATGATGGTGATGATTGTAGTGTTTGGTGGTGGCGGTGATGGTGATGATTGTGCTGTTTGGTGGTGGCGATGATGGTGATGATTGTAGTGTTTGGTGGTGGCGGTGATGGTGATGATTGTAGTGTTTGGTGGTGGCGATGACTGTAGTGTTTGGTGGTGGCGATGATGGTGATGATTGTGGTGTTTGGTGGTGGCGGTGATGGTGATGATTGTGGTGTTTGGTGGTGGCGGTGATGGTGATGATTGTAGTGTTTGGTGGTGGCGGTGATGGTGATGATTGTAGTGTTTGGTGGTGGCGGTGATGGTGATGATTGTAGTGTTTGGTGGTGGCGATGATGGTGATGATTGTGGTGTTTGGTGGTGGCGATGATTGTAGTGTTTGGTGGTGGCGATGATTGTGATGATTGTAGTGTTTGGTGGTGGCGGTGATGGTGATGATTGTAGTGTTTGGTGGTGGCGGTGATGGTGATGATTGTAGTGTTTGGTGGTGGCGGTGATGGTGATGATTGTAGTGTTTGGTGGTGGCGATGATGGTGATGATTGTAGTGTTTGGTGGTGGCGATGATGGTGATGATTGTAGTGTTTGGTGGTGGCGGTGATGGTGATGATTGTGCTGTTTGGTGGTGGCGATGATGGTGATGATTGTAGTGTTTGGTGGTGGCGGTGATGGTGATGATTGTAGTGTTTGGTGGTGGCGATGACTGTAGTGTTTGGTGGTGGCGATGATGGTGATGATTGTGGTGTTTGGTGGTGGCGGTGATGGTGATGATTGTGGTGTTTGGTGGTGGCGGTGATGGTGATGATTGTAGTGTTTGGTGGTGGTGGTGATGGTGATGATTGTAGTGTTTGGTGGTGGCGGTGATGGTGGTGATTGTGCTGTTTGGTGGTGGCGATGATGGTGATGATTATAGTGTTTGGTGGTGGCGGTGATGGTGATGATTGTGCTGTTTGGTGGTGGCGATGATGGTGATGATTATAGTGTTTGGTGGTGGCGATGATGGTGATGATTATAGTGTTTGGTGGTGGCGGTGATGGTGATGATTGTGCTGTTTGGTGATAGTGATGACTGTAGTGTTTGGTGGTGGCGGTGATGGTGATGATTCTGCTGTTTGGTGATGGTGATGACTGTAGTGTTTGGTGGTGGCGGTGATGGTGATGATTGTGCTGTTTGGTGATGGTGATGACTGTAGTGTTTGGTGGTGGCGGTGATGGTGATGATTGTGCTGTTTGGTGATGGTGATGACTGTAGTGTTTGGTGGTGGCGGTGATGGTTGTGGTGTTTGGTGGTGACGGTAGTGTTGGTGGTTATTTGTGGTGTTGTTGTGGTGGTGTTGATGGTTGTGTTGTTGGTTGTGGTGATGGTTGTTGTGGTGGTTGTGGTGGTGATGGTTGTGGTGGTGATGGCTGTGGTGGTGATGGTTGTGGTAGTGATGGTTGTGGTAGTGATGGTTGTGGTAGTGATGGTTGTGGTAGTGTTGGTTGTGGTAGTGATGGTTGTGGTAGTGATGGTTGTGGTAGTGTTGGTTGTGGTAGTGATGGTTGTGGTAGTGTTGGTTGTGGTAGTGATGGTTGTGGTAGTGATGGTTGTGGTAGTGTTGGTTGTGGTAGTGATGGTTGTGGTGGTGATGGTTGTGGTGGTGATGGTTGTTGGGGTGGTTGTGGCAGTGATAGTCATTGGGTGGTGATGGTCATGATAGTGGTGATAATTTTGATAGTTGTAGTGATGGGGATAAGTGTGTAAGTTATAGTTGTGGCTGTTGAGGTAGTATGTGGCTGTGGTAGCAGGTGGTAGGGATGATGATCGTCGCTTGTAATATATGAGGGTGATGGTGTGATGGTGTGATGGTGTGATGGTGTGATGGTGGGGTGGTGTGGTGGTGTGATGGTGTGATGGTGTGGTGGTGTGGTGGTATGATGGTGTGGTGGTATGATGGTGTGGTGGTGTGATGGTGTGGTGGTGTGATGGTGTGGTGGTGTGATGGTGTGGTGGTATGATGGTGTGGTGGTGTGATGGTGTGATGGTGTGGTGGTGTGATGGTGTGATGGTGTGGTGGTGTGGTAGTGTGATGGTGTGATGGTGTGATGGTGTGAAGGTGTGGTGGTGTGGTGGTGTGGTGGTGTGATGGTGTGGTGGTGTGGTAGTGTGGTGGTGTGATGGTGTGATGGTGTGGTGGTGTGGTAGTGTGATGGTGTGATGGTGTGATGGTGTGAAGGTGTGGTGGTGTGGTGGAGTGATGGTGTGGTGGTCTGGTAGTGTGGTGGTGTGATGGTGTGAAGGTGTGGTGGTGTGGTGGTGTGGTGGTGTGATGGTGTGATGGTGTGATGGTGTGATGGTGTGGTGGTGTGGTAGTGTGATGGTGTGATGGTGTGATGGTGTGAAGGTGTGGTGGTGTGGTGGTGTGGTGGTGTGATGGTGTGGTGGTGTGGTAGTGTGGTGGTGTGATGGTGTGAAGGTGTGGTGGTGTGGTGGTGTGATGGTGTGATGGTGTGATGGTGTGATGGTGTGATGGTGTGGTGGTGTGGTAGTGTGATGGTGTGATGGTGTGAAGGTGTGGTGGTGTGATGGTGTGGTGGTGTGATGGTGTGAAGGTGTGGTGGTGTGGTGGTGTGGTGGTGTGATGGTGTGATGGTGTGGTGGTGTGGTAGTGTGATGGTGTGATGGTGTGATGGTGTGAAGGTGTGGTGGTGTGGTGGTGTGGTGGTGTGGTGGTGTGATGGTGTGGTGGTGTGATGGTGTGATGGTGTGGTGGTGTGATGGTGTGGTGGTGTGATGGTGTGATGGTGTGGTGGTGTGGTGGTGTGGTGTGATGGTGTGGTGGTGTGATGGTGTGGTAGTGTGATGGTGTGGTGGTGTGGTGGTGTGGTGGTGTGATGGTGTGATGGTGTGGTGGTGTGGTGGTGTGGTGGTGTGATGGTGTGGTGGTGTGAAGGTGTGGTGGTGTGGTGGTATGATGGTGTGGTGGTGTGATGGTGTGATGGTGTGGTGGTGTGATGGTGTGATGGTGTGATGGTGTGGTGGTGTGATGGTGTGGTGGTGTGATGGTGTGATGGTGTGATGGTGTGGTGGTGTGATGGTGTGGTGGTGTGGTGGTGTGGTGGTGTGATGGTGTGATGGTGTGATGGTGTGATGGTGTGGTGGTGTGGTGGTGTGGTGTGATGGTGTGGTGGTGTGATGGTGTGGTGGTGTGATGGTGTGGTGGTTTGGTGGTGTGATGGTGTGGTGGTGATGGTGTGGTGTGATGGTGTGGTGGTGTGGTGGTGTGGTGTGATGGTGTAGTGGTGTGATGGTGTGGTGCTGTGATGGTGTGGTGGTGTGGTGGTGTGATGGTGTGATGGTGTGGTGGTGTGGTGGTGTGATGGTGTGGTGGTGTGATGGTGTGGTAGTGTGATGGTGTGGTGGTGTGGTGGTGTGGTGGTGTGATGGTGTGGTGGTGTGATGGTGTGCTAGTGTGATGGTGTGATGGTGTGAAAGTGTGAAGGTGTGGTGGTGTGATGGTGTGGTGGTAAGATTGTGTGGTGGTGTGATGGTGTGAAGGTGTGGTGGTGTGATGGTGTGGTGGTATGATGGTGTGGTGGTGTGATGGTGTGATGGTGTGGTGGTGTGATGGTGTGGTAGTGTGATGGTGTGGTGCTGTGGTGCTGTGGTGGTGTGATGGTGTGGTGGTGTGATGGTGTGGTGGTGTGATGGTGTGATGGTGTGGTGGTGTGATGGTGTGGTGGTGTGATGGTGTGATGGTGTGATGGTGTGGTGGTGTGGTGGTGTGGTGTGATGGTGTGGTGGTGTGATGGTGTGGTAGTGTGATGGTGTGGTGGTGTGGTGGTGTGGTGGTGTGATGGTGTGATGGTGTGGTGGTGTGGTGGTGTGGTGGTGTGATGGTGTGATGGTGTGGTGGTGTGAAGGTGTGGTGGTGTGGTGGTATGATGGTGTGGTGGTGTGATGGTGTGATGGTGTGGTGGTGTGATGGTGTGATGGTGTGATGGTGTGGTGGTGTGATGGTGTGGTGGTGTGATGGTGTGATGGTGTGATGGTGTGGTGGTGTGGTGGTGTGATGGTGTGGTGGTGTGGTGGTGTGGTGGTGTGATGGTGTGATGGTGTGATGGTGTGGTGGTGTGGTGGTGTGGTGTGATGGTGTGGTGGTGTGATGGTGTGGTGGTGTGATGGTGTGGTGGTTTGGTGGTGTGATGGTGTGGTGGTGATGGTGTGGTGGTGTGGTGGTGTGGTGTGATGGTGTAGTGGTGTGATGGTGTGGTGCTGTGATGGTGTGGTGGTGTGGTGGTGTGATGGTGTGATGGTGTGGTGGTGTGGTGGTGTGATGGTGTGGTGGTGTGATGGTGTGGTAGTGTGATGGTGTGGTGGTGTGGTGGGGTGGTGGTGTGATGGTGTGGTGGTGTGATGGTGTGGTAGTGTGATGGTGTGATGGTGTGAAGGTGTGAAGGTGTGGTGGTGTGATGGTGTGGTGGTATGATGGTGTGGTGGTGTGATGGTGTGATGGTGTGAAGGTGTGGTGGTGTGATGGTGTGGTGGTATGATGGTGTGGTGGTGTGATGGTGTGATGGTGTGGTGGTGTGATGGTGTGGTAGTGTGATGGTGTGGTGGTGTGGTGCTGTGGTGGTGTGATGGTGTGGTGGTGTGATGGTGTGGTAGTGTGATGGTGTGGTGGTGTGGTGGTGTGGTGGTGTGATGGTGTGGTGGTGTGATGGTGTGATGGTGTGGTGTGGTGGTGTGATGGTGTGGTGGTGTGGTGGTGTGATGATGTGGTGGTGTGATGGTGTGGTGGTGTGATGGTGTGGTGGTGTGGTGGTGTGATGGTGTGTTGGTGTGGTGGTGTGATGGTGTGGTGGTGTGGTGGTGTGGTGGTGTGATGGTGTGATGGTGTGAAGGTGTGGTGGTGTGATGGTGTGGTGGTGTGATGGTGTGGTGGTGTGGTGGTGTGATGGTGTGATGATGTGGTGGTGTGATGGTGTGGTGGTGTGATGGTGTGATGGTGTGGTGTGGTGTGGTGGTATGGTGGTGTGATGGTGTGGTGGTGTGGTGGTGTGATGGTGTGGTGGTGTGATGGTGTGCTGGTGTGATGGTGTGGTGGTGTGGTGGTGTGGTGGTGTGATGGTGTGGTGGTCTGATGGTGTGGTGGTGTGATGGTGTGATGGTGTGATGGTGTGGTGGTGTGGTGGTGTGATGGTGTGGGGTGTGATGGTGTGGTGGTGTGGTGGTGTGGTGGTGTGATGGTGTGGTGGTGTGATGGTGTGGTGGTGTGGTGGTGTGATGGTGTGGTGGTGTGGTGGTGTGGTGGTGTGATGGTGTGGTGGAGTGATGGAGTGGTGGTGTGGTGGTGTGGTAAAGTGATGGTGTGGTGGTGTGGTGGAGTGATGGAGTGGTGGTGTGGTGGAGTGGTGGAGTGGTGGTGTGGTGGTGTGGTGGAGTGGTGGAGTGGTGGTGTGGTGGAGTGGTGGAGTGGTGGTGTGACGGTGTGACGGTGTGATGGTGTGATGGTGTGGTGGTGTGGTGGTGTGATGGTGTGATGGTGTGGTGTGGTGGTGTGATGGTGTGGTGGTGTGATATTGTGGTGGTGTGATGGTGTGGTGGTGTGATGGTGTGGTGGTGTGGTGGTGTGATGGTGTGGTGGTGTGGTGGTGTGATGGTGTGGTGGTGTGAAGGTGTGGTGGTGTGATGGTGTGGTGGTGTGATGGTGTGGTGGTGTGATGGTGTGGTGGTGTGGTGGTGTGATGTGGTGGTGTGGCGGTGTGATGGTGTGATGGTGTGATGGTGTGATGGTGTGGTGGTGTGATGGTGTGGTGGTGTGGTGGTGTGGTGGTGTGATGGTGTGATGGTGTGGTGTGATGGTGTGGTGGTGTGATGGTGTGGTGGTGTGATGGTGTGGTGGTGTGGTGGTGTGGTGGTGTGATGGTGTGATGGTGTGGTGGTGTGATGGTGTGATGGTGTGATGGTGTGGTGGTGTGATGGTGTGATGGTGTGATGGTGTGGTGGTGTGATGGTGTGATGGTGTGGTTGTGTGATGGTGTGGTGGTGTGATGGTGTGATGGTGTGATGGTGTTGTGGTGTGATGGTGTGATGGTGTGATGGTGTGGTGGTGTGATGGTGTGATGGTGTGGTAGTGTGATGGTGTGATGGTGTGGTGGTGTGATGGTGTGATGGTGTGGTGGTGTGGTGGTGTGATGGTGTGGTGGTGTGATGGTGTGATGGTGTGGTGGTGTGATGGTGTGGTGGTGTGATGGTGTGGTGGTGTGATGGTGTGATGGTGTGGTGGTGTGATGGTGTGATGGTGTGGTGGTGTGATGGAGTGGTGGTGTGATGGTGTGGTGGTGTGATGGTGTGATGGTGTGGTGGTGTGATGGTGTGATGGTGTAGTGGTGTGATGGTGTGATGTTGTGGTGGTGTGATGGTGTGGTGGTGTGATGGTGTGGTGGTGTGATGGTGTGATGGTGTGGTGGTGTGGTGGTGTGATGGTGTGATGGTGTGGTGATGTGATGGTGTGATGGTGTGGTGGTGTGATGGTGTGGTGGTGTGATGGTGTGATGGTGTGGTGGTGTGGTGGTGTGATGGTGTGGTGGTGTGGTGGTGTGTTGGTGTGATGGTGTGATGGTGTGGTGGTGTGATGGTGTGATGGTGTGGTGGTGTGATGGTGTGATGGTGTGGTGGTGTGATGGTGTGGTGGTGTGGTGGTGTGATGGTGTGATGGTGTGATGGTGTGGTGGTGTGATGGTGTGGTGGTGTGATGGTGTGATGGTGTGGTGGTGTGGTGGTGTGGTGGTGTGATGGTGTGATGGTGTGATGGTGTGATGGTGTGGTGGTGTGATGGTGTGATGGTGTGGTGGTGTGGTGGTGTGATGGTGTGGTGGTGTGATGGTGTGATGGTGTGGTGGTGTGATGGTGTGGTGGTGTGATGGTGTGGTGGTGTGATGGTGTGGTGGTGTGATGGTGTGGTGGTGTGATGGTGTGGTGGTGTGATGGTGTGGTGGTGTGATGGTGTGGTGGTGTGGTGGTGTGATGGTGTGATGGTGTGGTGGTGTGATGGTGTGATGGTGTGGTAGTGTGATGGTGTGATGGTGTGGTGGTGTGATGGTGTGGTGGTGTGATGGCGTGATGGTGTGGTGGTGTGATGGTGTGGTTGTGTGATGGTGTGATGGTGTGATGGTGTGGTGGTGTGATGGTGTGATGATGTGGTGGTGTGATGGTGTGATGGTGTGATGGTGTGGTGGTGTGATGGTGTGATGGTGTGGTGGTGTGGTGGTGTGATGGTGTGGTGGTGTGGTGGTGTGATGGTGTGGTGGTGTGATGGTGTGATGGTGTGATGGTGTGATGGTGTGATGGTGTGGTGGTGTGATGGTGTGATGGTGTGATGGTGTGATGGTGTGGTGGTGTGATGGTGTGGTGGTGTGATGGTGTGATGGTGTGGTGGTGTGATGGTGTGATGGTGTGGTTGTGTGATGGTGTGGTGGTGTGATGGTGTGATGGTGTGATGGTGTGGTGGTGTGATGGTGTGGTGGTGTGGTGGTGTGATGGTGCGATGGTGTGATTGTGTGGTGGTGTGATGGTGTGGTGGTGTGATGGTGTGATGGTGTGATGGTGTGGTGGTGTGATGGTGTGATGGTGTGGTGTGATGGTGTGGTGGTGTGGTGGTGTGATGGTGTGATGGTGTGGTGGTGTGGTTGTGTGGTGGTGTGATGGTGTGATGGTGTGGTGGTGTGATGGTGTGGTGGTGTGGTGGTGTGGTGGTGTGATGGTGTGATGGTGCGATGGTGTGGTGGTGTGGTGGTGTGATGGTGTGATGGTGTGATGGTGGTGGTGTGGTGGTGTGATGGTGTGATGGTGTGGTGGTGTGATGGTGCGATGGTGCGATGGTGTGGTGGTGTGATGGTGTGATGGTGTGTTGGTGTGATGGTGTGATGGTGTTATGGTGTGGTGGTGTGATGGTGTGGTGGTGTGATGGTGTGGTGGTGTGATGGTGTGGTGGTGTGATGGTGTGTTGGTGTGGTGGTGTGGTGGTGTGGTGGTGTGATGGTGTGGTGGTGTGATGGTGTGATGGTGTGGTGGTGTGATGGTGAGATGGTGTGGTGGTGTGATGGTGTGGTGGTGTGATGGTGTGATGGTGTGGTGGTGTGATGGTGTGATGGTGTGGTGGTGTGATGGTGTGGTGGTGTGATGGTGTGATGGTGTGGTGGTGTGATGGTGTGGTGGTGTGATGGTGTGATGGTGTGATGGTGTGATGGTGTGATGGTGTGGTGGTGTGGTGGTGTGATGGTGTGGTGGTGTGGTGGTGTGATGGTGTGGTGGTGTGATGGTGTGATGGTGTGGTGGTGTGATGGTGTGATGGTGTGGTGGTGTGGTGGTGTGATGGTGTGATGGTGTGATGGTGTGGTGGTGTGGTGGTGTGATGGTGTGGTGGTGTGATGGTGTGGTGGTGTGATGGTGTGGTGGTGTGATGGTGTGGTGGTGTGGTGGTGTGATGGTGTGATGGTGTGATGGTGTGGTGGTGTGATGGTGTGGTGGTGTGATGGTGTGATGGTGTGATGGTGTGGTGGTGTGATGGTGTGATGGTGTGGTTGTGTGATGGTGTGATGGTGTGGTGGTGTGATGGAGTGATGGTGTGGTGGTGTGGTGTGGTGGTGTGATGGTGTGATGGTGTGGTGGTGTGATGGTGTGATGGTGTGGTGGTGTGATGGTGTGATGGTGTGATGGTGTGATGGTGTGATGGTGTGGTGGTGTGATGGTGTGATGACGTGGTGGTGTGATGGTGTGATTGTGTGATGGTGTGGTGGTGTGATGGTGTGGTGGTGTGATGGTGTGGTGGTGTGGTGGTGTGGTGGTGTGGTGTGATGGTGTGGTGGTGTGATGGTGTGATGGTGTGGTGGTGTGATGGTGTGATGGTGTGATGGTGTGATGGTGTGGTGGTGTGGTGGTGTGATGGTGTGATGGTGTGATGGTGTGGTGGTGTGATGGTGTGGTGGTGTGATGGTGTGATGGTGTGATGGTGTGATGGTGTGGTGGTGTGATGGTGTGATGGTGTGATGGTGTGATGGTGTGGTGGTGTGATGGTGTGGTGGTGTGATGGTGTGATGGTGTGGTGGTGTGATGGTGTGGTGTGATGGTGTGGTGGTGTGATGGTGTGATGGTGTGTTGGTGTGGTGGTGTGATGGTGTGGTGGTGTGGTGGTGTGATGGTGTGGTGGTGTGATGGTGTGGTGGTGTGGTGGTGTGATGGTGTGATGGTGTGATGGTGTGGTGGTGTGATGGTGTGATGGTGTGATGGTGTGATGGTGTGGTGGTGTGATGGTGTGATGGTGTGATGGTGTGATGGTGTGGTGGTGTGATGGTGTGGTGGTGTGATGGTGTGATGGTGTGGTGGTGTGATGGTGTGATGGTGTGATGGTGTGATGGTGTGGTGGTGTGGTGGTGTGATGGTGTGGTGGTGTGATGGTGTGATGGTGTGATGGTGTGGTGGAGTGATGGTGTGATGGTGTGGTGGTGTGGTGGTGTGATGGTGTGATGGTGTGGTGGTGTGATGGTGTGGTGGTGTGGTGGTGTGATGGTGTGATGGTGTGATGGTGTGATAGTGTGAGGGTGTGGTGGTGTGATGGTGTGGTGGTGTGATGGTGTGATGGTGTGGTGGTGTGATGGTGTGATGGTGTGGTGGTGTGATGGTGTGGTTTTGTGATGGTGTGGTGGTGTGGTGGTGTGATGGTGTGGTGGTGTGATGGTGTGATGGTGTGGTGGTGTGGTGGTGTGATGGTGTGATGGTGTGGTGGTGTGATGGTGTGATGGTGTGATGGTGTGGTGGTGTGATGGTGTGGTGGTGTGATGGTGTGGTGGTGTGATGGTGTGATGGTGTGGTGGTGTGGTGGTGTGATGGTGTGATGGTGTGGTGGTGTGGTGGTGTGATGGTGTGATGGTGTGGTGGTGTGGTGGTGTGATGGTGTGGTGGTGTGGTGGTGTGATGGTGTGATGGTGTGGTGGTGTGTTGGTGTGGTGGTGTGGTGGTGTGATGGTGTGATGGTGTGATGGTGTGGTGGTGTGATGGTGTGATGGTGTGGTGGTGTGGTGGTGTGGTGGTGTGATGGTGTGATGGTGTGGTTGTGTGATGGTGTGGTGGTGTGATGGTGTGATGGTGTGGTGGTGTGATGGTGTGATGGTGTGATGGTGTGGTGGTGTGATGGTGTGGTGGTGTGGTGGTGTGGTGGTGTGATGGTGTGATGGTGTGGTGGTGTGATGGTGTGATGGTGTGGTGGTGTGATGGTGTGATGGTGTGGTGGTGTGGTGGTGTGATTGTGTGATGGTGTGATGGTGTGATGGTGTGGTGGTGTGATGGTGTGATGGTGTGATGGTGTGGTGGTGTGGTGGTGTGATGGTGTGGTGGTGTGATGGTGTGGTGGTGTGGTGGTGTGGTGGTGTGATGGTGTGGTGGTGTGGTGGTGTGATGGTGTGATGGTGTGATGGTGTGATGGTGTTTTGGTGTGGTGGTGTGGTGGTGTGGTGGTGTGATGGTGTGATGGTGTGATGGTGTGGTGGTGTGATTTTGTGGTGGTGTGATGGTGTGGTGGTGTGGTGGTGTGGTGGTGTGATGGTGTGGTGGTGTGATGGTGTGATGGTGTGATGGTGTGGTGGTGTGATGGTGTGATGGTGTGGTGGTGTGGTGGTGTGATGGTGTGATGGTGTGGTGGTGTGATGGTGTGATGGTGTGATGGTGTGGTGGTGTGATGGTGTGATGGTGTGATGGTGTGTGGTGTGGTGGTGTGATGGTGTGATGGTGTGGTGGTGTGATGGTGTGATGGTGTGATGGTGTGATGGTGTGGTGGTGTGGTGGTGTGATGGTGTGATGGTGTGGTGGTGTGATGGTGTGGTGGTGTGATGGTGTGATGGTGTGGTGGTGTGGTGGTGTGATGGTGTGATGGTGTGATGGTGTGGTGGTGTGGTGGTGTGATGGTGTGGTGGTGCGATGGTGTGGTGGTGTGGTGGTGTGGTGGTGTGATGGTGTGGTGGTGTGGTGGTGTGGTGGTGTGATGGTGTGGTGGTGTGGTGGTGTGGTGGTGTGATGGTGTGATGGTGTGGTGGTGTGGTGGTGTGATGGTGTGATGGTGTGGTGGTGTGGTGGTGTGATGGTGTGGTGGTGTGGTGGTGTGATGGTGTGGTGGTGTGGTGGTGTGGTGGTGTGGTGGTGTGGTGGTGTGGTGGTGTGATGGTGTGGTGGTGTGGTGGTGTGGTGGTGTGATGGTGTGGTGGTGTGATGGTGTGGTGGTGTGATGGTGTGATGGTGTGATGGTGTGGTGGTGGGATGGTGTGATGGTGTGCTGGTGTGGTGGTGTGGTGGTGTGATGGTGTGTTGGTGTGGTGGTGTGGTGGTGTGGTGGTGTGGTGGTGTGATGGTGTGGTGGTGTGATGGTGTGGTGGTGTGGTGGTGTGATGGTGTGGTGGTGTGGTTGTGTGGTGGTGTGATGGTGTGGTGGTGTGGTGGTGTGGTGGTGTGATGGTGTGGTGGTGCGATGGTGTGGTGGTGTGGTGGTGTGGTGGTGTGATGGTGTGGTGGTGTGGTGGTGTGGTGGTGTGATGGTGTGGTGGTGTGGTGGTGTGGTGGTGTGATGGTGTGATGGTGTGGTGGTGTGGTGGTGTGATGGTGTGATGGTGTGGTGGTGTGGTGGTGTGATGGTGTGGTGGTGTGGTGGTGTGATGGTGTGGTGGTGTGGTGGTGTGGTGGTGTGGTGGTGTGGTGGTGTGATGGTGTGGTGGTGTGGTGGTGTGGTGGTGTGATGGTGTGGTGGTGTGATGGTGTGATGGTGTGGTGGTGTGGTGGTGTGATGGTGTGGTGGTGCGATGGTGTGGTGGTGTGGTGGTGTGGTGGTGTGATGGTGTGGTGGTGTGGTGGTGTGGTGGTGTGATGGTGTGGTGGTGTGGTGGTGTGGTGGTGTGATGGTGTGATGGTGTGGTGGTGTGGTGGTGTGATGGTGTGATGGTGTGGTGGTGTGGTGGTGTGATGGTGTGGTGGTGTGGTGGTGTGATGGTGTGGTGGTGTGGTGGTGTGGTGGTGTGGTGGTGTGGTGGTGTGATGGTGTGGTGGTGTGGTGGTGTGGTGGTGTGATGGTGTGGTGGTGTGATGGTGTGGTGGTGTGATGGTGTGATGGTGTGATGGTGTGGTGGTGGGATGGTGTGATGGTGTGCTGGTGTGGTGGTGTGGTGGTGTGATGGTGTGTTGGTGTGGTGGTGTGGTGGTGTGGTGGTGTGGTGGTGTGATGGTGTGGTGGTGTGATGGTGTGGTGGTGTGGTGGTGTGATGGTGTGGTGGTGTGGTTGTGTGGTGGTGTGATGGTGTGGTGGTGTGGTGGTGTGGTGGTGTGATGGTGTGGTGGTGTGGTGGTGTGATGGTGTGGTGGTGTGGTGGTGTGGTGGTGTGATGGTGTGGTGGTGTGGTGGTGTGGTGGTGTGATGGTGTGGTGGTGTGGTGGTTTGATGGTGTGGTGTGATGGTGTGGTGGTGTGGTGGTGTGATGGTGTGGTGGTGTGATGGTGTGGTGGTGTGATGGTGTGGTGGTGTGGTGGTGTGATGGTGTGGTGGTGTGGTGGTGTGATGGTGTGATGGTGTGGTGGTGTGGTGGTGTGGTGGTGTGATTGTGTGATGGTGTGATGGTGTGGTGGTGTGGTGGTGTGGTGGTGTGGTGGTGTGATGGTGTGATGGTGTGGTGGTGTGGTGGTGTGGTGGTGTGGTGGTGTGATGGTGTGGTGGTGTGGTGGTGTGATGGTGTGGTGGTGTGATGGTTTGGTGGTGTGGTGGTGTGGTGGTGTGATGGTGTGGTGGTGTGGTGGTGTGGTGGTGTGGTGGTGTGGTGGTGTGATTGTGTGATGGTGTGGTGGTGTGGTGGTGTGGTGGTGTGGTGGTGTGGTGGAGTGATAGTGTGGTGGTGTGGTGGAGTAGTGGAGCGGTGGAATGATGGAGTGATGGTGTGGTGGAGTGGTGGTGGAGTGGTGTGGTGGTGTGGTGCTGTGGTAGAGTGGTGGTGTGGTGGTGTGATGGTGTGGTGGTGTGGTGGTGTGATGGTGTGGTGGTGTGGTGGTGTGGTGGTGTGATGGTGTGGTGGTGTGGTGGTGTGGTGGTGTGGTGGTGTAGTGATGTGGTGGTGTGGTGGTGTGATGGTGTGGTGGTGTGGTGGTGTGGTGGTGTGATGGTGTGGTGGTGTTGTGGTGTGGTGGTGTGATGGTGTGGTGGTGTGGTGGTGTGGTGGTGTACTGGTGTGGTGGTGTGGTGGTGTGGTGGTGTGGTGGTGACAGGTAAGTGGTAGTCCCTAGTGTGGTGGTGTGGTGGTGTGGTGGTGTGGTGGTGTACTGGTGTGGTGGTGTACTGGTGTGGTGGTGTGGTGGTGACAGGTAAGTGGTAGTCCCTAGTGTGGTGGTGTGGTGGTGACAGGTAAGTGGTAGTCCCTAGTGTGGTGGTGTGGTGGTGTGGTGGTGACAGGTAAGTGGTAGTCCCTAGTGTGGTGGTGTGGTGGTGTGGTGGTGTGGTGGTGACAGGTAAGTGGTAGTCCCTAGTGTGATGATGTGATGGTGTGATGGTGACAGGTAAGTGGTAGTCCCTAGTGTGGTGGTGGTGGTGTACTGGTGTGGTGGTGTGATGGTGACAGGTAAGTGGTAGTCCCTAGTGTGGTGGTGTGGTGGTGACAGGTAAGTGGTAGTCCCTAGTGTGGTGGTGTGGTGGTGACAGGTAAGTGGTAGTCCCTAGTGTGGTGGTGTGGTGGTGACAGGTAAGTGGTAGTCCCTAGTGTGGTGGTGTGGTGGTGACAGGTAAGTGGTAGTCCCTAGTGTGGTGGTGTGGTGGTGACAGGTAAGTGGTAGTCCCTAGTGTGGTGGTGTGGTGGTGACAGGTAAGTGGTAGTCCCTAGTGTGGTGGTGTGGTGGTGACAGGTAAGTGGTAGTCCCTAGTGTGGTGGTGTGGTGGTGACAGGTAAGTGGTAGTCCCTAGTGTGGTGGTGTGGTGGTGACAGGTAAGTGGTAGTCCCTAGTGTGGTGGTGTGGTGGTGACAGGTAAGTGGTAGTCCCTAGTGTGGTGGTGTGGTGGTGACAGGTAAGTGGTAGTCCCTAGTGTGGTGGTGTGGTGGTGACAGGTAAGTGGTAGTCCCTAGTGTGGTGGTGTGGTGGTGACAGGTAAGTGGTAGTCCCTAGTGTGGTGGTGTGGTGGTGACAGGTAAGTGGTAGTCCCTAGTGTGGTTATCTCATTAAGTACTTTAGTACTGTTGTTACTGTTATGTTTTCATTATGAACATCCATATATTATAGTTTACATGTGCGGTTTATAAATTCTTCCCAGTAGAAGATTTCTAATTCTTTATAACTGCAATGTAAATATTAAAGTGGCATATAATACCGACAGGTTGGTAAGTAAGAGACATGGGCAACAGTTAGGTACCTTTATTCGAAACGTTTCGCCTACACATCAAGTGCAAAGTTTCTAAATAAAGGTACCTAACTGTTGCACATGTCTTTTACCAACTGCAGTGTCTCCTGCTAACTATTGCCATGTCTCTTCCCTTCTAATTTTCCCTATTTGACTCAAAGTGTAGCACTCTCTTAGGAAAATGCCATCCATTACCCTACTGGTCAACTTGGGTCGTGATTCTGGTTATATCTGGCGATCCTTTCTCTAATATTTCATTTACTTTCCTGATTTTTTTTTATCTATCATCATTTGTGTATATGATTTTGAAGCTCATTTTATGTGTTCGTGTGTATGCCACACTCAGATTTAGGACTGGTGCCATTCTCAGTCTACTATAGATGACATACAGTCTAGCCGGAGAATGGTGCCATTCTCGTTCCAGAATTCTTGCCACATTTTGTATGACACTAGTGCTATAATTAATTTAGAAATGGTACCACGCTTTGTATAAGACTGACGCCAAAATAAGTTTAGAAATGGTGTCGGTATAATACTTAATTCATATGGTATTGCTGCCACGTACGCATTATCCTCGTTACACAATTGACTCTACATTGTCGGGCCCCGATCAGTATATAGGTAATACCACACTCGTTCTAATACTAATGCTACCTACTTTCTAGGGATGATGTCGCACTAATTCTAGGACTAGTGCAATACCACTACAGTACTGAGTGTATACTAGTTTAGGACTAGGTCTAAATTCGAATTTTGAAACAATTGCCACTCAGTTTGAGACCGACACCGTACTAAGTCTAACAACTTATTAAAACTTGTTTTACACGCAGTTTACCACTGTCCTGATGCTGGAGTTATAATTAATTTAACAAAGGTTGCGTAAACTACTCAACAATAATAATAACAGACGTACCAATTTGGTCATAAAATGTCGAGTTCGCAAGGATTAGTACTAGGACTCATAATCCTCTTGATTTAATCAAGTACTCCACCGGCCAGAAGAATTACACTTAATGCCACTGTTTACTGATGAAGTAAATTTGATAAAAACAATACGAGCGAAGAACACCGGCGTCAAAGTGTTAAATGTAAAGAAAGCTAATATATGAAACGAACAAGAAATACCTCATGAGTGAAGGAGAATTAAAACATAAAAAATCCTGTCAAATTAAAGTATGCAGCTTTTGCATATCACTGGCATATGCTGGAATGAGCTGCCCAAAACTGTACACTATGTACGTCAGGTCAATCACGGAGAATGCAGCACCAGTGTGAAACCCACACATAACTACTCATATAAGAAAACTAGAGACAGTCGAGAGGTTTGCAACTAGAATAAACCACGAGGAAAACCTCTAGGAACCTCACCTCGCCATGGACCTGGATAGCATGAGCTAGTAGGCCTCCTGCAATGCACTATTCTTATGGAAGAGAAAAGAAACAACGCATATACAATCACTACATAAAAAAAACACAGGAGCATTGACAAAATAGATAGGGGCAAGGCAGCTTGTCATAGGCGGTTTGACAAATGGTTACAGACGCAGGCCGAACACCCAAATAAGCCAGAGATATGGAAGGATCTGGAGCGAACTCCTTACTTGACTCCAAGAGGAAATATTAAAAGGATCAACAAACTAATTATGAAGCAGCTACACCAATTAATTATAGGTACTGCAGTCTTGACCAGTTTAACTTTACAATGTTCCTACTTAGTATATACTGGCATTGGTGTCACCAAGGACGTGGAGCCCCACTCAGTCATGTACTTTTGGTGCTGTGAAGCTCGGTCTTTTGATTTTGGCACTGGTGTCACACTCAGCTCCATGCAGCTTCGACACTAGTATCAGATTGGCTCTGGTGCCAGTCAGACTCGTGGTTGTGTCTACCAGTTTAGGTGAGCACTAGGCGACACACACTGTTTGACACTACCATTTGAGCCACACTGCCACAATTCATCATCAGTACACAGGTGTTATAGTTAAGATGAACACTCGTAGCTCCAATGTTCACCGATCTGAGTGCGCATGCGTAGGTGGCTGTGCTATCCCCCCTTCCCCCTTCAATCCTACCACGGCACACCTCCATCCAACCATGGCCCCTTTCCACCCAACCATGGCCCACCTTCATCCAACCATGGCACATCTCCATCCTATTATGACCCATCTCCATCCTACCATGGCCCACCTCCATCCTACCATGGCCCACCTTCATCCTATCATGAGCCACCTCCCTCTATCTTACCATCTAAGGTCTCCATCCACAGCCTTCCCACCGGCCTCCCTCTGTCCTATTGATAGTACAGTGCCTCCTTGCCTCACTATGTCTCCACCTTGTGTCCGTATGTCATTCTCCCTGCGTCTCTGTCATCTCCCACCTCCCTTTCTTTGTCATCTCCCTGTGTCACCTCCCTGTCCCACCTCGCTGTGTCACCTCCCTGTCACACCTCGCTGTGTCGCCTCCCTGTGTTGCTACCAGGCATCCCCATGATGATGATGTCTCACACCTGTGTTTTTTTGGTCAGACACAGTCACCACTCTCTGTAACAACAGTACCACCATTTCTACCACCACCACCTTCACAACCAACCTCACTACCACCATCACAACAAATCTCATTACCACCACCATCTACCACCACTACCATCATCACCATCTGCCATCGACCACCACCAATATCACACATGCTGCTACCGCCACTTATATCCATCCTTTGGGTGGTGTCACCCCACACCCATCGTATGGGTGATAATTATCACACACCCATCGTGTAAGTAACAATAATGTAGAACTCCCGACAAAATGTTTGGTAAAAGGTCACGGATGCAACTAATACAATATTTTATTGTGACAAAGCTTCTGGAGAGCGAAACGTTGCCACAATAAAATGTCACATTAGTTGTATGTGTCCATTTACCTTACATCGTGTGGGTAGTTCTCACCTCTGAAGCAGACCGGATGAGGTGTTTTCAAGGTTAATAAGCTCCTCTGTCTTACTCTCAGTAACCCAAGACCAACATGTATGTATGATCTTCCCAAGACCCACAGAATCAACACCCCATTTAAGCCCATCACATATGGCATTAGCAGACGGAGTACAGTCAGCGGTGACGGAGAACAGGAGACGGAGAACGGAGAACAGAGAACGGAGAACGGAGAACGGAGAACGGAGTACAGTCTAGAGGGCTAGAGACTACAAATCTCACTCAAGGAAAAAGATCTTGGGGTGAGTATAACACCAGGCACAACTGAAGCGCACATCAACCAATTAACTGCTGCAGCATACGGGCGCCTAGCAAACCTAAGAACTACAATCCGCCATCTTAATAAGGAATCGTTCAGGACCCTGTACACCGTGTACGTTAGGCCCATATTGGAGTATTCGGCACCAGTTTGGAACCCACATCTAGCCAAGTACGTAAAGAAACCAGAGAAAGTGCAAAGGTTTGCAACAAGACTAGTCCCAGAGCTAAGAGGTATGTCCTACGAGGAGAGGTTAAGGGAAATCGACCTGACGACACTGGAAGACAGGAGAGATAGGGGGGACATGATAACGACATATAAAATAGTGAGAGGAATTGACAAGGTGGACAGAGAATGTTCCAGAGATGGGACACAGCAACAAGGGGACAGTTGGAAGTTGAAGACACAGATGAATCACAAGGATGTTAGGAAGTATTTCTTCAGTCACAGAGTAGTCAGGAAGTGGAATAGTTTGGGAAGCGATGTAGTGGAGGCAGGATCCATACATAGCTTTAAGCAGAGGTATGATAAAGCTCATGGTTCAGGGAGAGTGACCCAGTAGCGGCCAGTGAAGAGGCGGGGCCAGGAGCTATGAATCGACCCCTGCAGCCACAACTAGGTGAGTACAACTAGAAGAGTACATCTCCAGCCAAACATTTATAGAAACTGGACGATCAGCAACGCATATTTAAAACTTATTTCAACCGTGTTAAACATATCAATGCAAGAAACAAGAAATTAGCAAATTTGATGTTGCTTTTTATTTTACAAATGTACCCAAATACCAGGCCACTGAATTTTTTCATAGGGAAATCAATGATGACTTTGATCTTCATCTCTTCATCAGGGATTTTTTATTTAATTTTAATAGTTTTTCTTATGATAACTCTGTACAGGCAAAGTTTTGGCATGGAAAAGGGGTCCCCCATTAGTGCAGTACTAGCTAACCTGTACACGGAGTATCTGGGAGCAGCTTAATTCATACCTTTCATTCTCAACAATGTAACATACATGGAGGAGTATACCTGGAGGGTGTTCCGGGGGTCAACTCCCCCGTGGCCCGGTCCATGACCATACCTTGCTGAGGCATATATATGATATTCTCATAGCACCCAGGATGCTTAAATAACTGACCTATACCCAAGACCCAACTCGGTCGAGCCTTCCATTAAATTCATTCTTGAAGAGTAATGTGAAGACAAATTTTCCTTACTCTTTGTGCTCCTATGTATATTTAACTGTCTTTCAAAGTATAACAGAAACTAGCTAATGAGGATGGTTTAATGCAATTCCACATGGACCATAACAAGGCAAAATACGGAGTTGTCATCAGATTCTATCTGAGGGCCTACAGAATATGTAGCCCTGAACACCTTCAGGAGGAATATGACTACACTCATTTGGCCTTCTCTAAACTACACTTCTTCCTCTCATTTAATTAATGACTGTAGACGTTGTGCTCTGAAGATCATCAGTACCCTCAAGCTTAACAAATATCTGGAAGAATTCACTCAGGAAGTCTACATCCGTCCGTACACAATTGCTCTAACTGATCTCACTGAAGGTCCCACTTTTGACACAGACTATGTCTTTAATGTATTATTGGAACCTAATCTCATACACCAACCATGATTTCAGTTGTATATTCACAGTAATCCACACCTCTATTAACCCCTAATCTTCATTCTTGCCCTCCCACATCCCTACCCACAACGCTGTATGACACATATAGGCTAAGTGCTAAAAATTACATTATTATTATTATTATTATTATTATTATTATTATTATTATTATTGTTATTATTATTGAAATATTTGTAATTTAACAATAAGGTAGCTAATAATATATTTAGTACCTTTCTGGGTACTAAATATATTATTAGTCTTAGAGTAGCCACTACTACCAACAGCTATTAGACTTAACTAGCAAGAAACATACATATCTAGCTTAAAAAAAGCTGAAGTTATATAATACCATGTGGTGGATGCTCGGAAATACATTTGGAAGAGACACGTAGAGACATATACACCTGTGTTATATACACATGTTGTGCTGACAGTTTTGATAAGACTTGTGACATTCAAAAGATGAGCCACAACTGTTTGATGAAGGGGAATGATGCTAGACATATTATGAAGGAAGAAGATTTATATAACTCCAGCTGTCTAGAATTAGCCATTATCTGTTTTGACAATATAGTTGTGCAGAACACGGATGCTTCAATATATCCAAAGATTTGGCTTAACTGATTGGTCTGCATAATTTTTTTTATTGACTCTATGGTCATGATCTGGTATCCTGGTGGGAAGATTGCATCTGTTATTGTCTCCATGAGTTTTGTTTCTGTAACTGCTATGATGTCTGGGGACTTCTCATTGATTCTTTCTGGCCGCTCCTCATATTTATTCGCTAATCCATCCGCATTTGTGTACCAAACCTTCAACTTCTGTTCTAATACTGTAACTGTGGTCCTGGGGGAATACTGGGGTTGGGAGAGCAGGAACCCTGGTGGGGGCCTGTGGGGGGTTGCAGTGGAGGTGGAGGAAGAGCTCCCATATGGGGTTGCTGTAGGGGTAGGGTTCGTGGTGCGGGGAGTGGGAACAGAGGGATCGGTGTGTGATGGTTGGTTTAGATTGTTCAGTTGCCTTGGGAGTGTCGTGGTTGGAGTCCTTCTGCAGGTGTGTCTGGGGAGTGTGCTTGCCCTTCCACCTGTGCCTGGGTTATTCTGCTCTTCTTTGTCATTTCCTCCCATTCCTCCTTTCGTTTTTGCACTCTCTTTCAGTATCGTCCTTTCCTCCTGTGTTCTGTCTCGATCGAGGTACACACTCTTGAACTCCTGTTTGCCTCTCAGCCGTGCTTTCTCCTGCAGGATCATGGTTCGAGTTGATTCTGCCTTGAAAATTACTTTGAGAGGCTGTTTCCTTCTCTTTGTGAACCACTTGATTCTCCGAAAATTTGCCACCTGGGTCATGTCTCCCTCGCCTATCACCTTCATGATACCTTCAATCACTTTTTTCTCCTCCTGTTTTCTTTCATCATAAGTTTCCCCTTCAGCTTCGTCTAGCCCATAGACAAAACCTGATCTCTCCCTTTCCTCCTCCCACTGTGACTCCCATTGCATCCTCTGAGGTGTTTTAGATCCTTCCTGTGGAGTGTTCCGTCCTTCAATCCCTTCCCTAGCTGTGGCCCCTATGCTCATTGGTTTGTTCTTCCTGCTCACCTGTTCCTGGCCCCCACAAGTGTCTGGTAAGGTCCCTGCACATGTCCTAGTTCCTTCAATGTCTTCCAACCTCTCATGCTGTCCTAGTGTGCTCCCTGTCTTTGTTTTGGCCCTGTGTGGGTTTGACAGGACCTCTGCATACAGTTTAGCTTCCATGCTCCCTTCAAACCCTTTGTCTGTGTCTGATGTAAACATTGCTGATGCTACTTCTGTATTATCTTTATCTCTAGGCTGTTTCAGATTTCTCAGCTCCTCTTCTAATCTCTGTATCTTGACTTCTGCTACTGTGGCATGTTGCTCCCACCGTCTGCACTCTGCTACTAACCTCTCCTCCATCTTCCTTGCAAGCTCATCTAGCCTTCTTCCCCAGTCTTCCTGTGTGTGTGTACTCACCTAGTTGAGGTTGCAGGGGTCGATTCCAAGCTCCTGGCCCTGCCTCTTCACTGGTCGCTACTAGGTCACTCTCCCTGAACCATGAGCTTAAAGCTATGTATGGATCCTGCCTCCACTACATTGCTTCCCAAACTATTCCACTTCCTGACTACTCTGTGGCTGAAGAAATACTTCCTAACATCCCTGTGATTCATCTGTGTCTTCAACTTCCAACTGTGTCCCCTTGTTGCTGTGTCCCATCTCTGGAACATCTTGTCTTTGTCCACCTTGTCAATTCCTCTCAGTATTTTGTATGTCGTTATCATGTCCCCCCTATCTCTCCTGTCCTCCAGTGTCGTCAGGTTGATTTCCCTTAACCTCTCCTCATAGGACATACCTCTTAGCTCTGGGACTAGTCTTGTGCAAACCTTTGCACTTTCTCTAGTTTCTTTACGTGCTTGGCTAGGTGTGGGTTCCAAACTGGTGCCGTATACTCCAATATAGGCCTAACATACACGGTGTACAGGGTCCTGAACGATGTTGTAGCCATGTGTGTGTGTGTGTGTGTGTGTGTGTGTACTCACCTAGTTGTACTCACCTAGTTGAGGTTGCGGGGGTCGAGTCCGAGCTCCTGGCCCCGCCTCTTCACTGATCGCTACTAGGTCACTCTCCCTGAGCCGTGAGCTTTATCATACCTCTGCTTAAAGCTATGTATGGATCCTGCCTCCACTACATCGCTTCCCAAACTATTCCACTTACTGACTACTCTGTGGCTGAAGAAATACTTCCTAACATCCCTGTGATTCATCTGTGTCTTCAGCTTCCAACTGTGTCCCCTTGTTACTGTGTCCAATCTCTGGAACATCCTGTCTTTGTCCACCTTGTCAATTCCTCTCAGTATTTTGTATGTCGTTATCATGTCCCCCTATCTCTCCTGTCCTCCAGTGTCGTCAGGTTGATTTCCCTTAACCTCTCCTCGTAGGACATACCTCTTAGCTCTGGGACTAGTCTTGTTGCAAACCTTTGCACTTTCTCTAGTTTCTTCACGTGCTTGGCTAGGTGTGGGTTCCAAACTGGTGCCGCATACTCCAATATGGGCCTAACGTACACGGTGTACAGGGTCCTGAATGATTCCTTATTAAGATGTCGGAATGCTGTTCTGAGGTTTGCCAGGCGCCCATATGCTGCAGCAGTTATTTGGTTGATGTGCGCTTCAGGAGATGTGCCTGGTGTTATACTCACCCCAAGATCTTTTTCCTTGAGTGAGGTTTGTAGTCTCTGGCCCCCTAGACTGTACTTTGTCTGCGGTCTTCTTTGCCCTTCCCCAATCTTCATGACTTTGCACTTGGTGGGATTGAACTCCAGGAGCCAATTGCTGGACCAGGTCTGCAGCCTGTCCAGATCCCTTTGTAGTTCTGCCTGGTCTTCGATCGAGTGAATTCTTCTCATCAACTTCACGTCATCTGCAAACAGGGACACCTCAGAGTCTATTCCTTCTGTCATGTCGTTCACAAATACCAGAAACAGCACTGGTCCTAGGACTGACCCCTGCGGGACCCCGCTGGTCACAGGTGCCCACTCTGACACCTCGCCACGTACCATGACTCGCTGCTGTCTTCCTGACAAGTATTCCCTGATCCATTGTAGTGCCTTCCCTGTTATCCCTGCTTGGTCCTCCAGTTTTTGCACCAATCTCTTGTGTGGAACTGTGTCAAACGCCTTCTTACAGTCCAAGAAAATGCAATCCACCCACCCCTCTCTCTCTTGTCTTACTGCTGTCACCATGTCATAGAACTCCAGTAGGTTTGTGACACAGGATTTCCCGTCCCTGAAACCATGTTGGCTGCTGTTGATGAGATCGTTCCTTTCTAGGTGTTCCACCACTCTTCTCCTGATAATCTTCTCCATGATTTTGCATACTATACATGTCAGTGACACTGGTCTGTAGTTTAATGCTTCATGTCTGTCTCCTTTTTTAAAGATTGGGACTACATTTGCTGTCTTCCATGCCTCAGGCAATCTCCCTGTTTCGATAGATGTATTGAATATTGTTGTTAGGGGTACACATAGCACCTCTGCTCCCTCTCTCAATACCCATGGGGAGATGTTATCTGGCCCCATTGCCTTTGAGGTATCTAGCTCACTCAGAAGCCTCTTCACTTCTTCCTCGGTGGTGTGCACTGTGTCCAGCACTTGGTGGTGTGCCCCACCTCTCCGTCTTTCTGGAGTCCGTTCTGTCTCCTCTGTGAACACTTCTTTGAATCTCTTGTTGAGTTCTTCACATACTTCACGGCCATTTCTTGTTGACTCTCCTCCTTCCTTCCTTAGCCTGATTACCTGGTCCTTGACTGTTGTTTTCCTCCTGATGTGGCTGTACAACAGTTTTGGGTCAGATTTGGTTTTCGCTGCTGTTATTTTCATATTGTCTTTGGGCCTCCCTTCTTATCTGTGCATATTCGTTTCTGGCTCTACGACTGGTCTCCTTATTCTCCTGGGTCCTTTGCCTTCTATATTTCTTCCATCCCCTAGCACACTGTGTGTGTGTGTGTGTGTGTGTGTGTGTGTGTGTGTTTGTGTGTGTGTGTGTGTGTGTGTGTGTGTGTGTGTGTGTGTGTGTGTGTGTGTGTGTGTGTGTGTGTGTGTGTCAGTTTGTGTATGAGTGTGTGTGTTTGTGTGTGTGTATGAGTGTGTATGAGTGTGTGTTTGTTTGTGTGTGTGTGTGTGTATGAGTTTGTGTATGTGTGTGTGTGTGTGTGTGTGTGTGTGTGTGTGTGTGTGTGTGTACTGACCTAATTGTGGTTGCAGGGGTCGAGACTCAGCTCCTGGCCCCGCCTCTTCACTGATCGCTTCTAGGTCCTCTCCCTCTCTGCTTCCTGTGTGTGTGTGTGTGTGTGAGTGTGTGTGTGTGTGTGTGTGTGTGTGTGTGTGTGTGTGTGTGTGTGTGTGTGTGTGTGTGTGTGTGTGTGTGTGACTCAACAGTCAGTATTTGCACCAATAACTCATTACAGTTGTGACCGGGTGTGGAAGTGTGAATTGCTCATTACGTACTATAATTTGTTCATGATTGTAGCCATGTATAAACGTAAGTAACCATTCTTACAGGATTCATTACTTTTGTAACTTGTGAGTTCATTACCTTTGTACCTAGTTCAGCTATCAAAACTTTGGGGGCCCAGTCCCTGGACCCATTACGTACCTCTGTAATCTGTAAATACCTTTGTAACTTCATGATTGTGACCAGACCTACCTGGAGTTCATTACCTTTGTAAATTGTGAGTTCATTACCTCTGTAACTTGCTCAGCTATCAAAACTTTGGAGTCCAGTCCCTGGACCAATTATGTACCTCTGTAATCTTTTGACTACCGCCCACAGGATGGGTATGGGGTGCGTAATAAACATATTAAACTAACTCTATGGTATCTTTTTCGGTATATATATGGAAAATAGTGATTCATTGTGTTTTATTCATCTCTATCATATCAGATTGTCAAGTTATACGGAAACGTTACTTTTCTTTTTTCGTATAACATAAGTAAATGAGAAAGTGGTATATTGCCAATTAAAATGCTTACCCTATATTAATTTAAATGTTAAATCTAATATATTTTTTTATTATTTTCAGATTATTAATATGTCTAGAGGCTGCATAAATTCAACAGACATATTTTGCTATGTTTGCGGGCAATTCACCCCTTCAGATTCCTAGAGCAACATTACTCCTTTATAGAAGCACTGCTACTTTGCTTATTATGGCTGAAAACTTGAAGACCAGGACAAACCATTTGCACCACACAACGCCTGCAAGAGTTGCATCAGTAAGCTCCAAATGTGGTCGGTTGGAAAACTTAAATGTATGCCCTTTGGAGTACCAATGGTATGGCTGGAGCAGATGACTGCTACTTTTGTTTGACTAAAGTAGCTGGATTCAACTAAAAGGCTAAAGATCGCATAATATACCCAAATATTCCTTCAGCAATAAGGCCTGTTCCACACTCTGAAGATATTCCTGTACCTGTGCCACCTGAGACATGGCAAATTTCATCAGAGTCTGATACCAGTGATTCTAAGGAGATGGAAGTACACTATGAACCACCAACAAATGACGATCCCAAACCCTTCAACCAAGTTGAGCTCAATGACTTGGTGAGAGACCTTCCAAAAGAAAGTGCGCAGTTACTTGCTCTAGATTAAAGGAACACAAGCTTCTAGCTCCTGGAACAACATTCGCTTGGTACCGTTATCGTGAAGCGGAATTCGCTCAGTTCTTTGACAAAGAGGAATCTTTAGTTTTCTATATAAATATTTCTGGCCAAATTGAACACATAGGGATGTCATACTAAGCAGATGAATGGAGACTCTTCACTGATTCTTCTAAAAGAAGTTTAAAGGCTTTACTTTTCTACAATGGCAACACAGCTACATCTGTGCCAGTTGACCATAGTGTCCAAATGTCAGAAACTTGCGCAAATATGAAGACTCTAATATCTGCAATCAAGTATCAGAATCACACTTTTCTCATTTGTGGTGATTTAAAAGTTATTGCTCTCCTACTCTGTCTTCAGTGCGGATACACCAAGTATCCCTGTTTTCTGTGTCTTTGCTATAGCAGGGCAGACAGCCAGCAATATGAACAAAAAGACTGGCCACCAAAACCAGCTTCTTACCTGGAAATCACAACGTGAAAACTGTGCCACTAGTTGACCCCAATAAAATTCTTCTGCCACCACTCCACATCAAATTAGGGCTTATGAAAAATTTTGTGAAGGCCTTGAACAAGAATGGAACTGCTTTCAAGTACCTGGAGTCAAAGTTTCCTCGTATAAATGACGACAAGCTAAAGGCAGGAATCTTTGCTGGACATTAGATTCGGGAATTGATGAAGGACAAGCAGTTTGATGAAGCATTAGCAGGTGTCGAGGTGTATGTCTGGTTTTCATTCAAGTAGATTGTCCACAACTTCCTGGGAAACAGGTGCTCCCCAGTAAGAAAAAATGATCCAAGACCTGATTTCAAGTTTCCAACAACTTGGCTCTAGAATGAGTGTGAAGATGCACTTTTTGCACCCACATCTTGACTATTTTCCCAACATTTGCAGGGACTAGAGTGAGGAATAAGAAGAGCGGTTCCATCAGGATATTTGCATCATGGAAACTCGATACCAGGGCAAATGGAATGTCAACATGATGGCGGATTACTGCTGTCACTGAAACGTAATGGTGTCAATGCACAGCACAAGTGAAAATCAAAGCGGTCCTGCTTCTTTTGATTCAGGATATAGACTAACCATTAGGAGCAATTTTTTTTTAATAAAATCATTTGATTCATGTTGATTTGGAATTCATATGGTCTTAAAACTAACAGAATATGCTTTTCCATGATTACTTGTGTAATTTTAATAAATTAACAATTTATTAAAAATTCACATTTATTATCATTAATTTGTATTTTATTCAAAATCCTTACGTGATAGAGCAAAATGGTTTAGATATTTACAATCAGCAGACCAAGAATATGTAAGATCGCAACCATGAATAAAAATAAAAAATAAAAACATTCCAAATGCAGACCAGTGTTATAGGTCATTAGGACAAAGCCATCAGGTGATGTCATTAGTCATAATGTGCACCCAACTGACCTCCATGGTACTATATATTACCCACTTTGTATATCTGTATTAATATGATGAAGCCTGTGGTGGACGAATTCCTTAATAAAGTACCCAACACAGAACAAGTCTCATTTATACATTTGTTATTATATAATGCCTTGTTTGTGATGTATATACACTGCGAGGTCACTCCTCTCGGGGTACATATCTATCACACAGCTTAAAGAGTAGGTATAATGAAGCCCATGAGGCCAAGGAATAGTAACCGCTGGAGAGTAAGAAAGATGGCCAGAAAACGAGACTCGACCCCCCACAGCCATATCTAGGCGAGTACAGTTAGATGAGCAAAACAGAGTATAACCAAGTAAGTATAATTAATATGTTATAACACTTATAAAGCCCAGTGTTGTGTGTTAAGTGTGAATGATTTACTACACAGTAGTGGGTGGAGGGCGGCGTGCGCAAGGCCCGGCTCACTCGTCCTCCCAACAAAACAAGTGGTTTCGATCGTTGGCGGCGAAACCCAAAAATTTGGCCCAATATGAGCAAACCAGGTATGTGCTGGCGTGTAACGTGTCACCCCCTACCTACTGATGCCTCCCAGAGAGGAATATCGCAGCTGAGAGAGTGATTGTGTGTGTGTGTGTGGCCGGGTTGTGACAGGAAGGTGAGCACCAATTGGCAGGTTGCTGTTGTGAGAGCTTATCTTTAATCTACTGCCCAGGCCTCACAACTCCTATATACCTTGCAAACCTTATCTTATCTTTCCAGCGGGAACTTCTTGACAACTTAAATGTTGCATTGCAATAGGGGAATGTAATTCTAGTCTGTAATTGGGGTATGATTTGGTGTTAAGTGCAGGTGTGTTAAGAGGCCGTGAACACCTTCACTCACGGTGTTGATTTAAGATTTTTTTTTTTTTTACATTATACAAGAAATTTATTTGTAGTAAACATAGTGCACTGGGTATGATTTTATAAAAGAAACTTGAATATTAATGCAAACCTCATTATGTACACCACATTGGGCAAATTACTCACATTTGCTGCCCAGGTTACCTGACAGTACATAGATACTCTCTTAAGAATTAGTGGACTTGTGGGTCACATCCTGGGGAAAGAGCATACATAAAATTACCCCAGTGGCAATAATCCATACTATTAAGTTTCCTAGGTTATACTTCAAGGTCCCCAATGGAAATAAGTCACTGACTTTTTTGGGGGTCATCCTAGGTAATTTACACCATATAATTGTACAGTGTACCTGTTTCTAAATAAACTTACTGGATTATTAACTTTTTTGGATTAACAATCCAGATAATCTTCTCAGTCGATTACACTTACTTGATTATTCACTAGATTATTGCCCACATTGCTGGACAAGCACCTAAAGTCAGTACCTGACCAGCCAGGCTGTGGTTTGTACGTTGGGTTACGTGCGGCCAGCAGTAACAGCCTGGTTGATCAGGCCCTGATTCACCACAAGGCCTAGTTACAGACCAGGCCGTGGGGGTGTTGACCCCCGAAACACTCTCCAGGTATACTCCAGGTATTGTTAATTACAATGGAAATAAGTCACTTTGACTTTTTAGGGTTTTCCTAGGTAATCTACACACATGCTGCTATGTATGATAATTTATGTAACTGTATTTATGTGTACCTGTACCTGAATAAACTTGTTTAACAAACTGCTGAATGACCCACATGGGCTTGGGCTTAACTTTGTCTGACTTTTCTGGGTTATCCTAGGTAATTTACACATGTTAAACAATGTATGATAATTGTACTTATGTGTACCTGTACCTAAATAAACTTACTTAACTTTGGCCTTTCAGGCTTTTGAAAGGGATTGGAATTACCCTTCCTTTTTTTTTTTATCCAAATTACTACCCATTTTCTAGGTGCTTTATAACCCATGCACATTTAGTGCTTTCCACGACTTTTTTTTTTTTTCCAACGACCCGGCTGTAACCCACCGAGGCAGGGTGACCTTAAAAAGAAAAAGGAGAGTTTTTGTTTAAATTTAGTAATTTATACAAGAGATGGGGTTACTAGTCCCTTGCTTCCAGCATTTTAGTCACCTCTTACAACACGAATGACTGACGTACGAAGAATTCTTTTCCACATTTTCCACTTCCCCGTGGAGTGATCATGTCGGAGGATCTCGCCTTCAAGGACCATAACATTGTATCAATCACATCTGCTAGAAAAATGACAGGATGGATAATGAGAACCTTCAAAACTAGGGATGCTAAGCCCATGATGACACTCTTCAGGTCGCTTGTTCTATCTAGGCTGGAATATTGCTGCACACTAACAGCACCTTTCAAGGCAGGTGAAATTGCTGACCTAATGTACAGAGAGCCTTCACGGTGCGCATAACGGAGATAAAACACCTCAGTTACTGGGAACGCTTGGATTTCCTGAACCTGTACTCCCTGGAATGCAGGTGGGAGAGATACATGATTATATACACCTGGAAAATCCTAGAGGGACTAGTACCGAACTTGCACACGAAAATCACTCACAACGAAAGCAAAAGACTCTGCAGATGATGCAACATCCCCCCAATGAAAAGCAGGGGTGTCACTAGCACATTAAGAGATGATACAGTAAGTGTCAGGGGCCCGAGACTGTTCAACTGCCTCCTAGCATACATAAGGGGGATTACCAATAGACCCCTGGCTGTCTTCAAGCAGGCACTGGACAAACACCTGTGGCTCGTACGTTGGGTTGCGTGCAGCGAGCAGTAACAGCCTGGTTGATCAGGCTCTGATCCACAGGAGGCCTGGTCACAGACCGGGCCGCGGGGGCGTTGACCCCCGGAACTCTCTCCAGGTAAACTTCAGGAGATAAGAGGAGATAAAGATGAACAAGACCTATTAAAAAATAGAAGAAAACCTAGATGGGTGTGTAAATATGTGTGTACATGCATGTGTAGTGTGATATAGGTGTAAGTAGAAGTAGCAAGATGTACCTGTTATCCCATGTGTTTATGATACAGAAAAAAGACACCAGCAATCCTACCATTGATAGTCTTTGAAGGAGATGTTGTACAGTCATATGTGACTTTTTTTTATTGTTTTATATATAGCACCATTGAATTTGTATTTGTGGTGTCATAAAGAAGTTTCTAGTTTAGCTCATTTAGTAAAGGTACACCATGTACAAAGGTATTACTGTGCTGAGTCAATATGCACTTTGCACCTTGGTGTGTTTTTATTATGTAACTTCTCTAGTATTAAGTATGTTGTGCAGTGAAGCTTTTTATACTTGGTTTCTATGAGAAAAGACATTTTATATATATATAATGTAACCAGATGTTACCCAGCCTAACCTAAGTGAGAATTTTATGGCTGATTTAGGTTAGGTTAGGTTTAGTTGGATTATGATATTAAATTTACTTATCATAATAAAGCTGCTTTCTTATTTGTCCAAAATGTAACTTGTCACCAATGCACAACCCACTAATAAAAAAGTTACATAATATGTAAATGATATCCTTATTTTGCCTATTATTACCTAAATAAATAATTTGCACAACAAATAACTATTTTTTTCATAGAATAAATAGCATGGTTTTTATAATTAATGGCTTTTTGTCCATGGGAAAAAAGTACATAATGACCCAGTACTGTAAAGTAATATTGTACAGTGGTACGTCGAGTTTCAAACAGCTCCCAACTCGAATAATTATGTAAGTATTTTTTGTAAGTGCTTTTGTAAGTGTATTTTTGTATGTGCTTTTGTAAGTGTATTTTTGGGGGTCTGAAACGGACTAATCTAATTTACATTATTCCTTATGGGAACAAATTCATTAGGGAACAGCACTCGAACAGCCTTCTGGACGAATTAAGTTCGTAATTCGAGTTACCACTGTACGTATATACCATACAAGTAATTTGTATTAAAAAATTTAAAATGTTTATATATCATAGGTTACTGTATACAAAAGTGTCATATTATGATGACTTGTTGATGGATGTGTCTTCAATTAAAACAAATTTTATTTCTGTGTGCAGTATATAAAATGTAGTTTACATGTAATAAAATATTGTTAAGCACAAAAAAAAAGCCACTAGCCTCCAGTGCATTGCTTAAAAGGATTTAAAGCTATCAGGGTCCCTAATCTCATTTAGACATGTCAATTTAATAAAAAAATTTTATCAAAATACTTGATTCAATGAACGTGGTCATTGTTTGGAGAACGTAACAGACATACATGCTACTGTTAACAGACAAAATCTCAATATAGCAGACTTGGTCTGTTGTATGGGGAGCCTACTGTACACTTGCTACCACTGATGGACTAAAAATATTTTTGAAACCTAGCTGCATGGAGTGGGTATTACAAAGTTATATTCACATCTCTATGTAATCTGTTGATATTGATGCCAAACCGTTTTAAAATTTGAAGGTAGTTTGGACATTGGTTGCTAACAACTTTGTAGACATGATTTTATTTTAGCTGTTTTATATACTCTTAATGCTTTCGATGCCAGTAGGTGAGTTGTTAGATTTAGTACAGAATTGTACTTTCATGTAAAAAAAAATCCTAACCACATTGTAGAAACATTGCTGGGAGACAGTTTACTTTCATACTGTATATAAAAAATCTCTGTATACGTTGGGTAGTAGCTAAAACCATGCTTGAGTGACTGCCATTGAGAACTCATGAAAATCAGTGAAACAGAATAAAGTGGCTAATTTACAAAATGCATGTTTGCTTAGCATTAGTGCAGTATATGGGATGGTCTGGATGAGATTTTCACAGCTTGCTTCCACAAAATCTTGAGATGTGAGTGTTCACTGATTAATTTAATTATTTATGTGGACATTAAAAAGTAAAGATATCTGAAGACTGTGGTCTGATAAGACAGTGCAGTATTTGGATTTCTTTACATATTCTAATTGAGTTCAGAAATTTAGAACAAATTATTTGACTGATTAAATACCAAAGTTGCAGGCAGTTACAAATAAGTAAATAGTATGCCATACACACAGACTTTGACTTATGAGAGCTATGCACAACTCTTGGTTGACAGTCCCTTATACCATAAACACACACAAAGGGCCTATGAGAGTATGACTTCACTCAACCTGTCCTCCAATTAGAGCACTCAGTTTCTGGTGAATTGCCACTCATTCATTTCTGCCAGATCTAGCCTACTGTATTATGAAAAATTTATCTATATAGTACTGTACCTTGTTAGGTTAGAGTAAGTCAGTATTTATTACCTGCACCCTATAGTTACACATAATTAACTGGCAGCAATGAAATAAAAGAACAAACGGCTTATGCCTGGCAGCACAAGAAATATTGTAGTATTAAACCTCAGAGCATTGGTATATCTACGATTGCTGTTTAAGTTGGCAGCTGGGTTGGTTCATAATATACATATCAATTAGCAGATGGTCCCTTACACTATGCACATTACACACACACACATCTGTAAGAGCATGGAATCACAATATACATATGAGGTGATGGTCTTCCCACAATGCACACTAGCAGGCTTAGTACTGTACAATACTGTAATCATAAAAGGAACTACATTTACATTTTATTGAACATTGTCTGACAATTAGTATTTCATTCTCGTAACCTACATTGTACAGTAGACCCTCCATTTTCGTTACCCTCTGATTTCATCATATTCAGTTATTGCCGACTTTTTCCGTCAAACTATCGTCTCTGTTTTCGTTAATCCCATTGGGTTTTGTCAGTCGTACTGAACATGTTCGAGTGCTGCGTGCACACAAAGCCTCCCACACACGCATTCTGAGTCAGTGTGGCATTGTTTCTCGGCGAATGAAGATTACCCTGCGAGGTCATATGAAACAGTTCGTAATAATCCATTGTTTTTTTGCACTTGTTTATTGTATGTGACTGCTAAATAAGCCACCATGGGCCCAAAGAAAGCTCCTAGTGCCAGCCCTTTGATAAAGAAGGCAAGACACACGATAGAATTCAAGAAAGAACACACCAGCCAGGGTACTTGCCCCACACACACCAGCCAGGGTACTTCCCTCACACACACCAGCCAGGGTATTTCCCTCACACACACCAGCCAGGGTACTTCCCCCACACACACACCAGCCAGGGTACTTCCCCCACACACACACCAGCCAGGGTACTTCCCCCACACACACACCAGCCAGGGTACTTCCCCCACACACACCAGCCAGGGTACTTTCAACACACGAGACAGGGTACTTCCCCACACACCAGCCAGGGTACTTCTCCACAAACCAGCCAGGGTACTTCCCCTCAAACCAGCCAGGGTACTTCCCCATGCACCAGCCTGGGTACTTCACCCCCCCCCCCCCCCACACGCACACACGCACCTGACAACCCTATGCCTGTTAAGGAATCTATTGTGGCTTTGGGGAAGTCCATGGGGTTGGATGTGAGTGGCCAGGATGTGGAAGAGTTGGTGGATGACCACAGTGAAGAGGTATCCACTGAAGAGCTGCAAGACCTTCATCTGGAACAGCAACAGACCACAGCTGAGGAAATTGCTTCAGATAAGGAGGAAGAGAGAGGGAAGGTGCCTTTTTCAGTGATTAAGGACATGTGTGCAAAGTGGAGTGAGTTGCAAATTTTTGTGGAGAAATATCACCCTAACAAAGCTGTTGCAGGCCATGTCTGCATCATGTTCAATGACAATGCCTTGTCTCATTTTAGGCAAATCTTAAAGAGAAGCCAGAAACAGAGCTCTCTGGAAAAATTTTTTGTGCGACAGGGGTCCAGTAACTCAAGCTGGTCCTAGTACCAGTAAAAAACAAAGAAGGGAAGTAACCCTCGATAAGGACTTGGTACCTGAAGTCCTTATGGCGGGTGATTCCCCTTCCTAACAATAGTAACTTCTCCCTCTTCCCTCCTCCCCATCTTCCATACACCAAGAGTCTTCAGTAAAGGTAAGTGTGATGTTAAATGTTCATTTATCCATTTTATTAGTGCTTTATATTTATTTGTCATTTTTTCTGTTTGTAAATCTACATTTAATCTCTAAAAAATTTATTTTTTGTTAATACTTTTGGGTGTCTGGAATGGATTGATTGAATTTACATTATTTCTCATGGGAAATGTTATTTTGGTTTTTGCCATTTTCGAGTTTCGTCAGACTCTGGAACTGATTAATCACGAATACCGAGGGTCCACTGTATTAAAAAATTTGTTTGTTGAAAATTAATAATTACAACATACTGTACATTGCTTACAAAAGATACTCTTGGCAGGAATAAGTAAAATTATGTATATACCATTTGTGCCACAATGCTGCTTACAGTCAGAGGAACATTGTATGAGGCTGATAGCATGCATGTTGAATGGGGCTCACATGTAGAATACACATATTTTAATGCAAATACTTAGTGAAGTATGTGTTTAGTGCTCGTGATTACTGATTTATCCTGCTTCATTGGACATCATAATTTGCTTATTGAGTTTAGGGAGCTGCAAATGGAAAAGTTGTATATACGTGTAATTGCAACTTTGTTATAGCTTTGTGGTCAGTAAAATATCTTAAATGTTTTTGTTAAGCTGTAAAATTTATTTATGATCATCAGATGACCTAGCTAGATGATAATGTTAATCTTTGTAGTAACTTTGACAGTGGCTAATTAAGTTACTATTTATATTTGAATTATAATTTATATTGCTAAGCAAATTTTATTGGAAGGGATTAATATGTATATAGGTGTAGTATTTTCTGATACATAAATTTTTTGTAAATTTTTATTGATCAGTCAAATCATAATTAGTTTGCAGTTTTCTTCTTTGGAAAGTTAAGATGCGATTCGGTTTATCCTGTGTATGGTTTATAATCATTATAGTTTGAGATGTATTATACCCTATTTCTGATCTCTCTCAGTTCTTCTAAAGGTCGTGTACAGGTCTGAAGTGTCGAAAAACACAACATTTCTTATCCCTTAAACTGTGCTACACGTTTCTGCATGGGGGACTGAGCATGACATGTAATGTACATTACTAATAAATTTTAGTGGGTTCAAATTGAGCATGATATATTTTCTGGGTGAAGACTCCAAATTTTCCTTATGCGACTAAATTTATAACTAATAAAATATCTCTATAATTTATGTCCCAAACAGGAAGGTTGGTTAATAAATAAGTGGGTGGAAACTTGGTAACTAAGTGAGTATCATGGTCAGAGGATGATACTTTTTGGGAAGAGACAGTTACACTCCACGAGTTTTGCCAGAAGCATGGTTACTCTTCAGTTACACTCCACGAGTTTTGTCAGAGGCATTGCTACTATACAGTTACACTCCTTGAGTCTTGCCAGATGCATTGCTACTCTACAGTTACACTACATGAGTCTTGGCAACATTGTTTACTAGAATTCCAGAGAGCAGTAATAGTGATGCCAGGGATCATTTGTAAAACATGTTGTGAGTACAACAATTTGTGTGTAAATAAAACAAATAAAATTAGCAGAAGTATGTCTGGAAACCCCTGGGAAGTACATCCTGGCAGAAACAATGATTTAAGGGTATAAAAAATGGTGTGATTATATAAAATTATATCAAACAGTAGTGAGTGATGCTTTTGGTTAAAATTATTATTGTCTTACAAAGACAATAATAGCAGCCATTGAGAATGTTCAAAAACATACTGAGTTCCTTCTACAGGTCATACAACATACAAGTGCACTTATGCTCTCTGCATGAAATTCAGTGTTAACTAACAATGACAAAATAACTTAACAGTAATTGGTTGATACCTCTCATTAGGAGTGTTTCTCATTGTGCACAGTTTATGGGTTAAAACACACTTCTTTATTCATTGAATATTTACTAATTTGGAGTAATGATTGAATATACAGTACTATAGTATATATAATACAGTAAATAATGGTAATAAATTTTTGAATGTATCTTCATGAAAACAATTATAAATAAAATCTGATGGAAGCATTTTCATTATGGTTATATGCACTTATTTTTAGCTAAACTTTTGATTTGTATAAGCAGTACATTGATGCTTTGTAGTGAGCAGTATTAACCTGCACGAGGTGTGTGTATATGAAGGCTGGCTGGCCTTGTAGTGTGTCTGCATGTCTTGCTTAAACTCATTGCTATATCCCATTTTTTACAGGGACATATGCAAGTGCCAGAGCTGGTAAGTTAGCTATGTTTGATT
Source organism: Cherax quadricarinatus (assembly GCF_038502225.1). Lineage (NCBI taxonomy): Eukaryota > Metazoa > Arthropoda > Malacostraca > Decapoda > Parastacidae > Cherax > Cherax quadricarinatus. The sequence goes on from NC_091341.1 coordinate 19,740,739, forward strand.
TGCAGTTTTATATTTATGCATTTCACAAATGGCAGTATGCATCATGCCCAAATATAATAAGGTTTGCATCCAGCTGGTGATTAATGATGTTTTTAATCACTGGAAAATATTAGCATGGAACTCGGCTCTCCAAGAGAAAGCTGCCTCAGCTTGAAAGGGGAAATTATACAAATTTTTGTTCAGTTTTATCTTGCTGATCAAACTGAAATTCAAATGCAAGTATGAAATATGTTGCAAACTGTTCTTGTAGGTATGTAAATTTGCATAAGATTTACAGGTAATACAAATTTTATTAAAGTATTTTTATCATAATAATAAGCAATGTAAGAATATATTTATTAACAAATTATTTTTGTGTGTATATATAAATAGTATTGTATTTGTATCCAGCTAAGGTAAGTCATTGCATATTAATTGATAATTGATTTGCTTCATAATTAAGATTTGTTGATTCTTTTAATGCCTTTCTTTATTGAAGGTGTCATTATCGTGAAACTTATGAAATGGGTCATTATCTGTCTTCTCAAATGAGTCATTATGATTGTCTTATTAAATGCCATTATCTTCTTATCAAATGAGTCATTATAGTTGTCTTATGAGATGATACTTACCCATTTAATAAGACAGTTATAATGACTAATCTGATATGACAGTAATGACTCATTTAATATCAAATGAGTAATTATAATTGTCTTATTAAATGAGTCATTATCATCATATATTAGATATCCGTGATGGGTGCCCTGAAGTCCTGAAGCGTCTGCCCGAATTTTTTCCCACCGAAGTTTCATTTTTTTAACTGATAAATTTAGAATATCTCCTCTGATCAGCTTTTAATCTTCAGCGCTAGTGTACTGTAACAAGGGCAAGGTTTATGCAACTGTTGGTATATATAATATTGATCATAGGTGCCCTCTAATTAATATTATGCTGCATACTCCAAGATTCTTGGCATGAGTTTCACAACTTGAAGAGAAGCCTTTTCCGATTCACTTCAAATATTTAACACTTTTATCCTACCCAGAAGAAGGCAGAGAGGGTTATTGAAGTGTGTAGGTACCTGTTTGCTAATTTTTGTGTAAAATAAGGAATTTTTTCCTGTTACATCATATTAAATATACAGGTGAGCCCTGCTTTACAGTGCTTTGCTGTACAGCATTTCGCTAATGCAGCAGTTTTCATTTATACCCATTCTTCATTTATTCAGATTTTTTACAATAAATGTTATTCACCACTCACTATAAGCTGAGGACAAAAATATTTTAAGGTAAATAATGTGTGTACTGGATATGATTTTTTTTAGTCCTAGCTCTATTGCTCACTTAACCCTTAACCCTTTGACTGTTTTCGGCGTATAAATACGTCTTACGAGCCAATGTTTCTGACGTATATATACTCAATAATTCTAGCGGCTTCAAATCAAGTGGGAGAAAGCTGGTAGGCCCACATGTGAGAGAATGGGTCTGTGTGGTCAGTGTGCACCACATAAAAAAAATCCTGCAGCACACATTGCGTAATGAGAAAAAAAAAACTGATAGTTTTTTTGGAATAAAACGCCGACTTTGAGGTGTATTTTCTTATAGTATTTATCGTTGTATTCGCATTTTCATGGTCTTAGGTGATAAAATGGAAAACATATTACAGAAATAGAGATGAAATGTTCGATTTTTACCAATGTTCAGGAGTAAATAAATCACACCACACGTCCAATACACGTCAACTGGGGAGTCTAATATTCTTTCACTAGTGCACTGATATTATTTATACAATTTTTACAATAATGCAGTAGTCTGCATAACAGTAAATTTTGTATTTTTTTGTATGAATAAAAAATCAAAATAGAAAGCAATAATAATATAAGAGGGGCCCTAGAGATGTGACTAATGAACAGAGCATATGTTATTTTAGTGCCGCGAATGTCTACCTTGTTTATTCTGGACCCTATTTTGAAATTGGCATCTTTTTTAGTTTGTGTGAAATTGGCCAAATTGCCAATTTCTGACCACCATATTGGGTAGTCCAAATTAGTAAATGGGAGGTTTCTTGTACTCGGCTGATAGATAAAATGGAGTTCTAAAGAAATAGCTATGAGTTTAGTCAACTGGAACAATGGAATTGGCTGAAAACAGGGCTCGAAGTCGGCGAAATCGCCGATACGCATGTGTCGCCGAGACCGCTAACTTTGCGGGAGCATAATTCCATGAGTTTTCTACCAAATTTCGAACTTTTGGTGTCATTACCATCGGGAAAAGATTCTCTATCATTTCATAAAAAATAATTTTTTTTTTTTTCAAAAATTGAGCGACATAGAATGACAGTTTCAGAAAGGGGCCTGAAACAGTCAAAGGGTTAAACTGTCCAAACGTAGATCTACATTTTTCCAACATTTGAAAGTATGTAAAAAAAGTAGATCTTTATTTTAACATTTGAAAAAGTGTAAAAAAACTTTGATCTACATTTTTTTTTTTTTTTTTTTTTTTTTTTATTTGAAAATATGTAAAAAAAAACATAGATCTACTTTTGGAGCACTATGCATGTGAACGTAGATACATGAGTACACCTGTTTTGAAGAGCTTCATTCTTTAACCCTTTCAGGGTCCAAGGCCCAAATCTGGAGTCACGCACCAGTGTCCAAGAATTTAAAAAAAAAAAATTTGTTATTTTTTCTTATGAAATCGTAGAGAATCTTTTTGTGAAGGTAATAAAACAAAAAGTACGAAATTTGGTGGAAAATTGACGAAATTATGCTCTCGCGAATTTTGATGTGTCAGCGATATTTACGAATCGGCGATTTTGCCGACTTTGACTCCCATTTTAGGCCAATTACATTATTCCAATCAACCAAATTCTTAGCTATTTCACTAGTATTACTTCTATTCTATCGATTGAGCACAAGAAATCGCCAAGTCAACTGTTTCAACTACAAAATAAAGTGATCGGAAATTGTTAATTTGGCCAATTTAACACAAAGTTCAAAATATTCCAATTTCAAAATAGGGTCCAGAATAAACAATGTAGGCATTCCTGGCACTAAACTAACATTTCCTCTGTTCATTAGTTATGTTTTGAGGCTTTACAAATAAATTCCATTTTTATTTTTTATTCACATAATGAATTTTTATTCACACCAAAAAATAGAAGATTTACTGTTATGCAATACTGTAATAATTGTATAAATATCATCACCATATTTGTGAATGTATATTAGACCCACCAGCTGACGTGTATTAGACGTGTGAGGTCGTTTGTTTACTCTTGAATATCGGCAAAAATTTAACATTTCTGCTACTTTGAGCTCAGTTTCAAGCCATTTCCAGTGCTAAAACCAATCAAAATCATCTCTATTTCTGTAATATGTCTTCCATTCTATCAAATGAGACCAAGAAATCGCAAATACAACTATAAAAAACATACGAAAAAACACTGCAAAGTTGCTGTTTTAATCGAAAAATCATGATTTCATTTTTTTTCTCTCATTATACACAGTGTGCTGCAGGATCTGTTTTATGTGGTGCACACATACCACATAGATGTATTCTCTCATATCTAGGCCCAAATGTACCACTCACAGTTTATCAGAGTGAGCTGAGCTCATGGCGTAGATCTACGGTTTGGACACTCACCGTAAAGCCGTAGATCTACGGGACGGACCCTGAAAGGGTTAATGGCTGATGGATCTTATTTATTTATTTATTTAGTAATTTTAGCATACATACAGAGGTACAAAAAAATACAGGTAAGAGCAGCATGCCAAAGCCACTTATATGCATAGCATTACGGGCTGGCTTAAAATTAACTTAAGATTAACTAAGCAATGATGAAATCAGTGATAAAACATTATTGTAAACAGATAACTATAAAGCACAAATGAGTATTACAAAGACAGGTCATATGGTTGCATGCTTTGCTGTACATTCAGTCGAATGGAGTATTCTGTTAGGTAGTGTATTTAAAAAAATAACAAAGTTAGATTGGGTCCTGGGTTTAACATTTGTGTGATATAATTGCGAGTAACATTTAGGATATACAATTTATAAGGTTCAGTTATTCAATATTTATTTGGTTTTGAGTGAGTAAGTGATCTTTGAGAAGAGACTTGAATTTATAAACAGGTAGTGTTTCTTTTATATTTACAGGTAATGAATTCCAGATTTTAGGGCCTTTTATGTGCATTGAATTTTTGCATAGCGTGAGATGGACACGAGGAACATCAAAGAGTGATCTGTGCCTTGTGTTATGGTCATGTGTTCTGTTGAGGTTGGCAAGGAGATGTTTGAGGGGAGGGTTAATATCAGAGTTAAGTGTTCTATGTATGTAATAGGTGCAGTAATAAGTATGGATGTTTTGTATGGTGAGTAGGTTGAGTGTTTTGAATATTGGTGGAGTGTGCTGCCTGTAGTGAGAATTTGTTATCATTCTAACTGCAGCCTTTTGTTGGGTAATTAGTGGTCTGAGATGGTTAATTGTTGTTGAGCCCCATACACAAATTCCATAGGTGAGATAGGGGTAAATAAGAGAGTGATAAAGGGCCAGGAGGGCTGACTGTGGAACATAGCACCGTATCTTCGATAGTATGCCTACAGTCTTGGAGATTTTCTTAGAAATTTGTTGTATATGTGTATGAAATTTGAGTATTATCTAGGTGGATTCCTAAGAATTTTCCCTCTGTTAGCTTTGTGATAGGTGATCTGTTTATCGTTATGTTAAGAGGTACATCTGTAGCTCTGTTTCCAAACTGAATGAAGTAGGTTTTGTCAATATTTAGTGTAAGTTTGTTAGTCCTCATCCAGGTAGATATTTTCTGTAATTCGGTGGTTTACAGTATTGGCTAGCGTGACTGGGCTCGGGTGAGAGAAGACATATGTAGTGTCATCTGCAAGAAGTGTGGGTTTGAGTAATTGCGAAGCATTTGGCAGGTCATTTATGTATAGGAGAAAGAGAAGAGGGCCAAGGACACTTCCCTGTGGGACACCAACTGTAATTGGTTGAGCGGAAGAGCTTGCCCCATTTGCGTACACATATTGGCTTCTGTTGCTGAGGTATGACTTGAGGTAGTTGAGGGAGTGCTCTCTAATACCATAGTGTGACAATTTTACGTGGAGCAAGTCATGGTCAACTGTATCAAAAGCTTTACGTAAGTCAATGAAGATCCCCAGTGGGACAAACAGGATAGTGCCCGATAAGTTCAGTTTGTTTAGAGGCAAAATTGCCAATACAGTAGGACCCCTGTATTCATGGGGGACATGTTCCAAGGACCTGCCATGGATACCAAAACAGTGGATAGTAGTGAACCCCCATATATGTTGTTTTTCGATTACATACATACCTATGATTAAGTTTAATTGATAAATTATGCACAATTAGTGGAGAATTAACACTTTCATTGATAGGAAGCACTTCACATCTTTGAAGAACAGAAACCATCATTATTCTTGCACCTCGAGGCGATTATGAAGCAAAATTAAGGGTTATTTTCCAGCCACGGTAAGCTGCGGATACTCGAATCTGCAGATACAGTCCTACTGCATACTATTATACAACTTGAAGAAACTTGGGCTTATTGGAATCGTGCAGTAGCTGGAGACTGCCTCTTCTGATTGGCTTCAAACCTTTAAAGCTTATTTATGTGATAAGAAAGATGCTGCTGAATAGCTTTAAATTGTGTAGGGGCAAATTATCCCATATGTATATGTATTAGGAATGGGATAATACCAAACATTTTGCCTTACCAATACCCAATTTTTGGCTGATACTGGTACTTTTCATATATTTTTTATTTTTAAAATTATAAGGACTATGTTCACTGTAGATGGGAATGGTTATTGCACATTCGGTATTAAATATCACAAGAAGGTTAATAGTGTTAGTTACTGGTTGTCAATGACACTTGTCACTAGTTTGTGTACTCACTTAGTTGTGGTTGCAGTGAAGTCACAGCTCCTTGCCTTGTTTGTGTGTGTGTGTTTGTGGCTGTGTGTGTGCGCATGTGCACATGGTTGAGTGTACTCAGTAGTGTAACACGCTACCTCACAATTGTGAGGTAGTGTTAATGTTAATTTTAAGCATCAGTGTAATATTAGCATTTTAAAAAGTATCTGCTGTTTTTTCACCAATACCCGTCGATACTGACGTTTTGACACATCCCTAATACATATAAATATTCAGAAACTAAAAAGCTTGTAAAATGCTTGGAGAATGCTTCTTCTGGTTTCCTTCAAACTTAGAGCAGTAGTATGTCATACTTAGAGGGAGAATTATATATTTGCTATAGTAGTTTTATTAAGTTTTTTTTGTGTAATGCTCTTTTGGATCAAAAAGAAATTTGACTATAGAGTTGAAAAATTAACAGACCTTTAAAACAACATGAAATTCAATGAAGAGAAATTTCAGTTACTCCGATGTGGAAAACTCAAAGAAATTAAAATAATATCGGAGTATAAAATAAACTCCAACCACGCAATAGAGTGAGAAACTAATATGAAAGACCTGGGAGTGATAATGTCAGAGAATCTCACTTTCAAAGATCACAAGAATGTTTTTATCACATCTGCCAAGAAAATGATAGGATGGATAATAAGAACCTTGAAAACTAGGGATGTCAAACCCATGATGATTATCTTCAAATTGTATTCTCTCTAGGCTGGAATACAGCTGTACATTACTGGCCCTTTTCAAGGCAGGCGAATCTGCAGACCTGGAGAATGTACAGTGGACCCTCAGTTATTGGCCGTAATCTGTTTCAGAAGCTCGGCCTAAGACCGAAATGACCAAAAACTGAAATAATATTTCCCATAAGAATTAATTAATGGAAATGCAGTTAATCCGCTCCAGACAAAAATACATATTCACAAAAAATAATTTTTTTAACAATTATTTAAGTATTACATACCTTTATTGAAGGCTAATGCTGGCTTCTGGAAAATAGGGAGGAGGAAAGAGGGTAGGAGTTTGTTGTTGTTGGATAGGGGAATCCCCCTCCATAAAGACTTGGTAGCAAAGCCTTCTCTGGGGTTACTTCCTTCTTTGTCTTTTAAAACCACTAGGACCAGCTTTAGTCACTGGATCCCTGTCACACACCAAATATGTCCATAGAGGTCTGTTTCTGACATCTTTTAAAGATTTCCCTGAAGTGGGACAGGGTTTTAGTCATTGAACATGTTGCAGATATGGTTTGTTTCAGCTTGGTCAGGGTGGTGTTTCTCTACAAAAGCTTGCACCCTAGTACACATTGCACACACCTCTTTAATCTCTGAAGAAGGCTTCTCCTTCACTCTCTTCCTCCTCTGAAACAAGTTCCTCAGCCGCAGTCTGTTGCTGTTCGAGTTGAAGCTCTTGCAGCTCTTCAGTGGTTAGCACTTCCCTGTGGTCCTCCACCAACTCTTCCACATCCTCGCCACTCACCTCCAACCCCAGGGACTTGCCCAGTGCCACAAAAGAATCCACAGGGTCGGCAGAGTCAGGGTCAGCCTCAAACCCTTCAAAATCCCTCTCTTGGACACAACCTGGCCACAATTTTCTCCAAGCAGAGTTCAAAGTCCTGGAAGTCACTCTCTCCCAAGCCTTACCTATAAAGCTTATGCAATTGAGGATAGTGAAGTGATCTTTCCAGAACTCTCTTAGGGTCAACTGAGTGTCAGAGGTCACTTCAAAGCACTTTTCAAACACTGCTTTCGTGTAGAGTTTTTTGAAGTTAGAAATGACCTGGTGGTCCATGGGTTAGAGAAGAGGAGTGGTGTTAGGGGGCAAGAACTTCACTGTGATGAAATTGAAGTCCCTAAACACTTCGTCTTCCAAGTCTGAAGAATGTGCAGGAGCATTGTCCAGTCCCAGGAGGCACTTGAGTGGCAATTTTTTTTCCAGGAGGTATTTTTTCACACTTGGGCCAAACACATCATTAACCCACTCTGAAAATTTGCCTTGTGACCCATGCCATTTGATTAGCTTTCCACATCACACACAATCTATTCTTGACGACATTGCTTTTCTTGAACACACTGGGATTTTCTGAGTGATACACCAGTAAAGGCTTCACTTTAAAATCCCCACTAGCATTAGCACACAACAAAAGAGTAAGCCTGTCTTTCATAGGCTTGTGTCCTGGCAGTGCCTTTTCCTCTTGCGTGATGTAGGTCCTGTTTGACATTTTCTTCCAAAACAGGCCTGTTTCGTCACAATTGAACACTTGTTGGGGTTCGAATCCTTCAGCCTTTACATAGTTTTTGAACTCCTGTATGTTCTTTTCAGCCGCTTTTTTGTCAGAATTTGCAGCCTCTCCATGCCTTACAACACTGTGTATGCCAATATGCTTCTTAAATCTCTCAAACCACCCTTTGTTGGCCCTAAATTTACTACCAGTGGCACTTGTTCCAGGAGTTTTTTGTAGAAGATCCTCATGTAACAGCCTTGCCTTCTCACAAATAACAGATTCCACAACACTGTCTCCCACTAATTCTTTTTCCTTAATCCACAATAACAACAACTTTTCCATATCTTCCATTATTGGTGACCTTTGTTTCGTTATAAAAGTTACTCCTTTCGCAACATTAGCGTCCTTGATCTGTTCTTTCTTTGCCAGGATGGATGTAATGGTAGATTTGTTTTTCCCGTACATCCTAGCAAGTTCCAGCACCTGCATACCACTCTCATACTTATCAACCACTTCATGCTTAAATTCCATGGTATTTCTCACTTTCTTTACCACAGGAACTTTACTACAAACTTTCTCTGGAGCCATGATTACTTATTTCGTAGTTGCACTGTAAAAAAAAAATAAAAAAAAAATGGAAAACAAGTGAAATGTTTGGCTGTATGAGCAGAAGCTTCCTCACACACTAAGAGACGCAGCCAGACTGATGCGCAAGCGGCCCCAGCCGGCGGACGGGCGCATCCGAAACGGCTGATCACCGAAATAACGGCTGATCTCCGGGAGCCGAAAAACCGGCTGATGTCCGAGTTGGCCGATAACAGGAACGGCCGATATCTGAGGGCCCACTGTACAGAGAACTTTCACGGCACACATAAAGCACCTAAACTACTGGGAACGGTTGAAGGCCCTTGATTTGTATTCCCTGGAATGCAGGCGAGAAAGATACATGATAATATACACTTGGAAAATCCTAGAGGGACTAGTCCCAAATTTGCACACGAAAATCACTCCCTATGAAAGCAAAAGACTTTGCAGGAGATGCAGCATCCCCCACCCCTTCCAGTGAAAATTGGGGGTGCCACAAGTACGCTAAAAGACAAAACAGTGTCATGAGCCAAAGACTTCATCTGCCTCCCAACATATATAAGAGGGATTACCAGTGGACCCGTGGATGTCTTCAAGAAGGTGCTGGACAGGCACCTAAAGTCAGTAACTATCAGCTGGGTTGTGGTTTGTATGTCGGTCTGCATGTGGCCAGCAGTAACAGCCTGGTTGATCAAACCCTGATCCACCAGGAGGCTTGGTCACAGACAGGGGCACTGGGGCATTGATCTTCAAAACCCCCTCCACATATACTCCTGGTATTTCAAACCTACACCATTTAAATTTATATTCAGTTTCCTCTAGCCTTTCAGGAAACCTTAACATTTTATCTAAAACCTACAACATATATATCTGGCAGAATTTATAATATTTTTTTTTTACATTGCTGTCGTTTATTATGTACCTTTTCATGGAAAAATATTGAAATAATTTACACCTGGGAAATCCTTGAGGGACTAGCCCCAAATTTGTTCACACAAATCACTTCCTATGGCAGACGATACAAAACATGCCTAATTAAAAGCATGGGTTCTACGAGTGCACTACAACATAATACAGTAAGTGTAAGGGGGCCCAAGACTTTCAACAGCCTTACATTATATATAATGGGGATTACTAAAAGATCTCTTAGTTGTTTTCAAGAGAGAACTTTGTAAGTTCCTCAGATCAGTTCCTGATAAGCTGGGTTGTGCTTCATTTGTTGGACCTCATGTGGCCAGCAGTTACAACCCGGTTGATCAGACCTTAATATACCAGGAGGCCGGGTCTGAGATTGAGCCACAGGGGCGTTGACCTTCGAAAACATCCTTCAGGTATCAAGTATCCTGGAAAATGAACATGCATATTAATTTTTATCAATATTAATGTTGAGTGTCCGTCACAACTGACACTCAAGTGAAGTGCTCGCTAAGTGACTGCCTTGCTACAGTTTTGTAGATTCACATGTATACTTGTGCACACGTATACATATGTACATGTATACATAAGCACATATACTATGCATATGCACAAACTTACACACATATGCAGCAGCTGTGACTCGACCCCTGCAACCGCAAATGAGTACAAGTGTACATACCTACCTACATACACATGAGTGCATACACATGCACTTATATATGCACACACATATACATATGTACTTATATATACACACACACACACACACACACACACACACACACACACACACACACACACACACACACACACACACACACAGAGAACAACCACTGTGAAAATAATAGTGACTTCCAAGCGCTTTTGTGATTTCTCACATTGTCAAGTTTATATATTTTTGTGTTAAAATGTTATAGTTGCCGTGAATTATTTCCATCGGTGACGATGAGGCAGAGAAGGCTGGGCTTATGCAACATGGAATGCCTTTCTCGGATCTCGCGGGGACCTTAATTAATACATTACTTAAATGGATAATTATGATCAAAGTCTAATTAAAGGGTTATTATAGTAATTAAAGATCCGTTATCCCATAGTAGATACTACAGAAAAATGCCAGCAGTGGTGGTGGTGAGAGGGAGGACGAGTTGGTGGAGGATGGGGGAGGGAAGGTCTTGTGGTAGTGGTAATGTAGGGCTGGTCTGTGTTGTGTAGTGGGTGGGTGGGTGACGGACGCTTTGCTGCTGCTCATGTGGCTATTGCATCTCACTTGTGTGTACTCGCCTAGTAGTGTACTCGCCTAGCAGTGTATTCACCTGGTAGTATGCTCACCCGCTACTGTGCTCATCTAATTATATATTCTTAATACTTGTCGAGCGACTTAACTGATGTGCGGCCTCCAGGGACTTGTCATACATAGTATTGAAAGTGTTTGTGTTGACACTGCTCTGAGACATTGAGTACTGCAAGAGTGAAAGTATTCATAATATTTGCAAGAGTTCGTCCCCAGACCTCATACCAGGACTCCATGGCAGGTAATGTTATTTGTATCATGTCGGTTTTTTATATATAGTGTTGATACACACCTTGCTTGATGTATTACACGGTTTGTTATCGTGGTGTTTTGTAGGTTTGTAGACTGCAGCCATAGAGAGAGAGACTACCTTTCTGTTGCATGAGTGTGATGCATACAGATAGTAGGCTGGTAGACGGCTATCATTCAAGGAGTAACTACCCTCCTGTCATACGAGTGAGTGTGTAATGAAAGCCTGTTAAACGTTTTGCACTCTGGCAGGGTTACTGTTTTTTTTTTTAACTAATAATGAAAGATAAGTAAATCCTAAAAGCTTCTATTGCGAATCGGTTATACACTTTACTGTTACCTTTCCTCATGTTTTTTAATAGTTCCTAGGCCAGAGAGAGAGAGAGGGTAGGGGGAGAAACGGAAGCCAGCAAGCTTTTTAAGGGCTCTTGATTCAAAGCTTTATAACTGCCTTCCCTGATTATCTCCCATCCCTCAGGCGGTGTATAACTCTTGCAGGTATAGCGCTTGCTCCTGATTATACTGCTGATGTTGCTTGTGTTGGGTAAACAGTAGACGGAGGACTGGATGGTTTTATGTGACATTCCTCTCACCAGGGCTGTGGTCACACTTTCCCGTTAATTGTCCGATCAAATAAAATCATGATGTACTCCGCCAGTAGAGGCAGTGGTGGTGAATGATTTCGTTGGTGATAGTGGGTTGAGGGTTGCCTCTTGATGACTGCTAGTGCTGGAATGTTGAGTGCCACCTTGCCCTCTCCACTCTACGAGTGAAATCTCTGCCTCCACAGGGCACACCACCACCTCTTTACCCAGAGTCCGTGAAACAAGCCCGGCTGCCCTGGAGTCTATCTGGAGCGCTAAGTAATTATTTCGACGATTTTTTTCTCGTACGCATTGATATGTTTTTGTTTATCATGGGTCCAGATAAATTTATTTTCTGATGTATACAGAACTATTAAGTAGATGAATAAGACACGTGTGCAGCAACACTTGCATATTTTCATTGTGGAGATAACACCACTTGTTGATATGTCTCCACCTTATAGATATCCAGGTGGTCCCGGACTTTTTCCAAGCTGAAGGTGTTCCCCAGGAATGTGTTCTGAGCACAACACTTTTTTTCTCCTTGCTATAAATGATTTGGCATCTATTTTTCCATCCAATATTTGGTCATCACTATGTTGATGACTTTGCTATAGCTTGTGCAGACGCTAACTGCCACCACGTTGCCGTTTCTCTCCAGCAACAGAGAACAATATGATATTCAATGAAGACAAATTCCAACTACTCCGTTATGGAAAACTGGAGGAAATAATAACTAGGACTGAGTATACTACTAACTTTAATCACACAGTAAAGCGGAAAAGTAATGTGAAGGACCTGGGTGTGGTAATGTCCGAAGACCTCACCTTCAAGGACCACAACAATGCCACTATCACATCTGCGAGGAAACTGATATGATGGATAATGAGAACATTCAAGGCAAGAGATGCTAACTCAGTGATGATCCTTTTTAAATCACTTGTTCTCTCTAGGCTGGAATATTGCTGTACATTAACATCTCCATTCAGGGCAGGTGAAACTGCAGATCTAGAGAATGTACAGAGAACCTTTACTGCACGTATAAGTTCCATCAAACACCTTAACTACTGGGAACGCCTGGAAGCACTTGTACTCACTGGAGCGCAGGCGAGAGAGAGATATCATAATCTTCACCTGGATGATTCTGGAGGGACTGGTCCCTAATATGCACACAGAAATTACCCCATACGAAAGCAAAAGACTTGGCAGGCGATGCAACATACCCCCAGTGAAAAGTAGGGGAGTCACTGGTACACTAAGAGAAAACGCAGTAAATGTCCGGAGCCCAAGACTTCACCAGCCTCCCACCAGCAATAAGGGGCATTACCAGTAGACCCCTGGTTGTCTTCAAGAGGGAGCGGACAGATACTTAAAGACGGTGCCGGATCAGTCGGGCTGTGGTTCATACGTTGGATTGCATGTGGCCAGCAGTAACAGCCTGGTTGATCAGGCCCTGATCCACCGGGAGGCCTGGTCATGGACCGGGCCGTGGGGGAGTTGATCCCCGGACTAGACTCCAGGCAGCATGTGGTCAACCGTGTTTCCAATTGGGCCACTATTCATGGTTTAGTTTTTTTAGTTCTAAAACTCGCCAAATTACTTTCACTAGACGTTCTGTCGTCTCTGATCATCCATTGTACCTATATATATATATGGCTCACGTATCCCAGAACGTGATACGGCCTTCTGTTTGATGGTCGGTTATCCTGAGAACATCACATTACCTCTCAGAAGGCAACTTGTCATAGCCGGTTGAACCTCCTTAAAACTCGCGCTCATTTTTCATGGGGGGCTGATCGTAGAACTCTCCTTCGACTACATTCAACCCTAATTTTATCGAAACTCGGTTATGGCGACCAGATAAATTCAGCGGCCTCTCCTGCAACTCTTTCTAGTCTTAATTCCATCCATCACCAGGGATTGCGTTTATGCTTCGGTGCTTTTTGCTCTTCACCGGTTGAGAGCCTCTGCAGAGGCGAATATTCCATCCTTGACCGATCGTCGTGATGGTCATTGCCTTCGCTATTATGTTCGCTCTCATGACCTCCGCAATCCTGCCATATATAGGATAGTCATTGATGTTAGTAGACGTTCTTTATTTGTTCGTCTCCCCTGTTTACTCCGTCCCTTTTCTCTTTGCCTACATTCGCTCTTGTCTTCTCATCGGTTACCATCTTTCTATGTTCATGTAGCATCTCACTTTTCCTTACCCCCTTGTGAAGTTCCGACGGTTCGTGTCTGTTCTTTCCCACTGCCTTGCGCGAGAGCCCAACTGCCTATGGTGGCTTCTCGCTCTCTTTTTCTTAATCACATCCGATCTCATTCTCATGCCATTGCAGTGTACACCGATGGACCCAAGTCTTCTGACGGCGTCAGATTAGCAGCAGTGTTTCCGGACAGCGTCGTGCAAGGGCATTTATTATCCTCGGCTAGCATTTTTGTGGCTGAATTGTATGCCATTCTCGTAGCACTTATCTGTATTGCATCTATGCCTGTGTCACCATTTGTGGTCGATTCAGACTCCTTTAGTGCTTTACAGGCTATAAAAAAAAACTGATAAACCTCATCTCCTGGTTCTTCGTATCCAACTTTGGTTACGCCGTATCTCTGGCAAACACAGATAGTTTTTTGTTGGGTTCCCGGTCATGTTGACATACAGAGAAATGAACAAGCGGTCAGCAGTACATGACCTCCCAGTTTCATATAGAGGTGTTCCATTCACAGACTGTTTTGCTGTAATTGCTATCCACCTTCGCACCCGTTGGCCAACAACTTTGGTCTGATCTACTACATAACAAATTGCATTCTTTAAACCAAGTAGTATAGGTTTCTGGCCGTCTTCTTGTCATCAGTGTCGAAGTTGGGACACTGCTCTCTCCCATCTTCGTATCGGTCACACTCGTCTTACTCACGGGTATCTCATGGAGAGGTGCCCTGTTCTACTCTGTGAGAATTGTCAGGTTCCAGTTTCTGTTAGCCATATTCTGTTGGAGTGTCCACTCTATCAACGAGCACGCAGAATTTACCTCCAACGTCGTCACTGCTCTACTGCCCTTACTTTACCTTCCCTTTTTGCTGATGGACCCTCCTATAATCCAGACTCTCGTTGACTTTTTGACAGCAACTGATTTACTGCACAAACTCTGATAATGATGCCGCTAGCACTCCTCACAGCCCTTTATACCTCAATCTCTTTCTACCCTCTACCCCTGCACTATCCACTGCCCCGCTGCACTCCATGACCTAATAATCATCCCTCTCCCTCTGGCTACCCAATACCCCTGCACCCTTCCCTGCCCTGCTGTGCTGTATGACCCTTGTAGGTTTAGCGCTTCTTTGTTATAATAGGCAGGTGGTGGATGTGTCGAATTAGTGTTTCGACTGATTACATGAGTTATTGCAACAATAAATTTACACTCTTGCTGTTTCTGGCAAAACTATCGTTGCTTTATAAGCCAGGATCACAGAGTCTTCGTAAAAAGCAACGACATAAACACCTCTCAGTGACATGCGTTGAATACTCTGAGGCATAAACAACAGTTTCACTGTATATATATACAATGAGAGTTTTACTGTCGCAATTGTTTCTAGTATTTAAGTATTCTTGATGTTAGTATGAAGGTGACTTGCAACCTTATTGAACCTCGACCAGTCGATAGGCTTGAAACTTAACACAATACCTTCGTCTCTCCCCAACTCTTCCCTTCATTGTTCCTTAACTCCCTAGGGTTGAGGTGAGAGTGAATGGTGTACTGTTTACCCCTCACACACTTCCTTGCTGGTACCTCCCTCTCACACCTCACCACCACCTCCCTCTCACACCTCACCACCACCTTCCTCTCACACCTCACCACCACCTCCCTCTCACACCTCACCACCACCTCCCTCTCACACCTCACCACCACCTCCCTCTCACACCTCACCACCACCTCCCTCTCACACCTCACCACCACCTCCCTCTCACACCTCACCACCACCTCCCTCTCACACCTCACCACCACCTCCCTCTCACACCTCACCACCACCTCCCTCTCACACCTCACCACCACCTCCTTCTCACACCTCACCACCACCTCCCTCTCACACCTCACCACCACCTCCCTCTCACACCTCACCACCACCTCCCTCTCACACCTCACCACCACCTCCCTCTCACACCTCACCACCACCTCCCTCTCACACCTCACCACCACCTCCCTCTCACACCTCACCACCACCTCCCTCTCACACCTCACCACCACCTCCCTCTCACACCTCACCACCACCTCCCTCTCACACCTCTCCACCACCTCCCTCTCACACCTCACCACCACCTCCCCCTCACACCTCACCACCACCTCCTCACACCTCACCACCACCTCCCTCTCACACCTCACCACCACCTCCTTCTCACACCTCACCACCACCTCCCTCTCACACCTCACCACCTCCTCCCTCTCACACCTCACCACCTCCTCCCTCTCACACCTCACCACCTCCTCCCTCTCACACCTCACCACCTCCTCCCTCTCACACCTCACCACCTCCTCCCTCTCGCACCTCACCACCTCCTCCCTCTCGCACCTCACCACCTCCTCCCTCTCGCACCTCACCACCTCCTCCCTCTCGCACCTCACCACCTCCTCCCTCTCGCACCTCACCACCTCCCTCTTGCACCTCACCACCTCCTCCCTCTCGCACCTCACCACCTCCTCCCTCTCGCACCTCACCACCTCCCTCCTCTCGCACCTCACCACCTCCTCCCTCTCACACCTCTCCACCTCTTCCCTCCCACACCTCTTCCCTCTCCACCTCTTCCCTCCCACACCTCTTCCCTCTCCACCTCTTCCCTCCCACACCTCTTCCCTCTCCACCTCCTCCCTCTCACACCTCTCCACCTCCCTCTCACGCCTCTCCACCTCCTCCCTCTCACGCCTCTCCACCTCCTCCCTCTCACGCCTCTCCACTTCCTCCCTCTCACACCTCTCCACCTCCTTCCCTCTCACACCTCTCCACCTCCTTCCCTCTCACACCTCTCCACCTCCTTCCCTCTCACACCTCTCCACCTCCTTCCCTCTCACACCTCTCCACCTCCTTCCCTCTCACACCTCTCCACCTCCTTCCCTCTCACACCTCTCCACCTCCTTCCCTCTCACACCTCTCCACCTCCTTCCCTCTCACACCTCTTCACCTCCTCCCCTCTCACACCTCTTCACCTCCTCCCCTCTCACACCTCCTCCCCTCTCACACCTCAACACCTCCTCCCCTCTCACAACTCTCCACCTCCTCCCCTCTCACACCTCTTCACCTCCTCCCCTCTCACACCTCTCCACCTCCTCCCCTCTCACACCTCTTCACCTCCTCCCCTCTCACACCTCTCCACCTCCTCCCCTCTCACACCTCTCCACCTCCTCCCCTCTCACACCTCTCCACCTCCTCCCCTCTCACACCTCTCCACCTCCTCCCCTCTCACACCTCTCCACCTCCTCCCTCTCTCACCTCTCCACCTCCTCCCTCTCTCACCTCACCACCTCCTCCCTCTCGCACCTCTCCACCTCCTCCCTCTCGCACCTCTCCACCTCCTCCCTCTCGCACCTCTCCACCTCCTCCCTCTCGCACCTCTCCATCTCTTCCCGCTCACAACTTGTTACCTCTTCCTTCCTACAAATTACTACCTCCTTCCTCGCACAATCCCTTGTCCCCTCTCCTTCCTATACGTTGCTACCTCCACCCTTTCACACTTTTCTGCATATCCCCACCCACCCACCCACCCACCCACCTGCTGCGCCCGCCCCACCACCTGCTGCGCCCGCCCCACCACACATGATGCCCCCCTCATCCCTATATGAGACACCCACGCTTCACTTTGCTATCATTGTACTCATTATTAGACTTCCTCTTCTCGTCATGAGGTCCCTGGTAATGAGGTATCATCTGGCACTCCCCGCCTGCCTCACTTCACACACCCGCAGTATCATCATCAAGCTTATTGATTGATTTATTTTCCTATGTAACTCATGGCCGATTACATGCGGGACCACCAGTTTGTCGTGTGTGTACACCTTCTGCCTTGCCTCAGAATTTCTCCTGTTGTCTTACAACATTGCATAGTTCCTGACGACGCACGAGAGTGCTAAAGAATTACATCCCATGTGACTTGTTCTGCAATATATATATATATATATATATATATATATATATATATATATATATATATATATATATATATATATATATATATATATATATATATATATATATATGCAATAAGATCACAGTAAACAGGTGATTTCAGAATATGCAAAAAACCACTGTGAAAAAATAGAGACATTCCAAGCGCTTTCGTGACTACTCTCGTTACTTTTATTGTTCCTTGATAATGTGAGTAGTCACGAAAGCGCTTGGAATTTCTGTTCTTTCACAGTGGTTGTTTTGTGTGTGTGTGTATGTATGTATGTATGTATGTATATATATATATATATATTATATATATATATATTATATATATATATATATATATATATATATATATATTATATATATATATATATATATATATATATATATATATTTATATATATATATATATATATATATATATATATATATATATATATATATATATAATTTGTATACTCTGTTGTATATTTCTTCCTCAGTTGGATTGAGGGATACTAGCTAGTAAAGGTATCATCGTCATCTTAGGATTCAGTATCATGTAGTGATCCTTCTTTTCATGGAGATACATGATTATATACACTTGGAAAATTCAAGAGGGATTAGTACCAAACTTGCTCACGAAAATTACTCTATGAAAGCAAAAGACTCGGCAGACGATGCAATATTTCCCCAGTTAAAACCAAGAGTGTCACTAGCACGATAAGAGACAACACTAAGTGTGAGGGGCCCAAGACTGTTCATCCGCCTCCCAGTATACATAGGGGGGATTACCAGTAGGCTCTTGGCTGTCTTCAAGCACGCACTGGACAGGCACCTAAAGTCAGTACCTGACCAGCCGGGCTGTGGTTCGTACATCGGGTTGCGTGCCGCCAACAGTAACAGCCTGGTTGATCAGGCCCTGATCCACCGTGAAGCCTGGTCACAGGCCGGGCCGCGGGGGCGTTGATCTCCGAAACTATCCAGGTATACTCCAGGAGTGTTAAACGTAGCTGGAGTGCAGCATAGAATGCCTGACCAGGTAACAGGTCATCACCACCTGATTAAGACCTGTGTCAGAATACACTGTGCTGTTTCCTGACCAATAAACCACCACCACCACTACCTCAGTTACAGATCAGAATGTACAGACAGACTATTTGATTTATTGTCAATGTGTGCTGTATATATACCGTATAATATATATATATATATATATATATATATATATATATATATATATACTATATATATATATATATAATATATATATATATATTCTTATATGGTTTCTTTTTCTGTCTCATAAACACGCTAGATAACAGGGATATCTTGCTACTCCTACTTACACTTTGGTCACACTTCACAGACATGCACATGCATATATATATATACATACATCTAGGTTTTTCTCCTTTTTCTAAATAGCTCTTGTTCTTTTTTATTTCTTCTATTGTCCATGGGGAAGTGGAAAAGAATCTTTCCTCCGTAAGCCTTGCGTGTCGTATGAGGCGACTAAAATGCCGGGAGCAATGGGCTAGTAACCCCTTCTCCTGTATACATTTACTAAAAAAGAGAAGAAGAAAAACTTTATAAAACTGGGATGCTTAAATGTGCGTGGATGTAGTGCGGATGACAAGAAACAGATGATTGCTGATGTTATGAATGAAAAGAAGTTGGATGTCCTGGCCCTAAGCGAAACAAAGCTGAAGGGGGTAGGAGAGTTTCAGTGGGGGGAAATAAATGGGATTAAATCTGGAGTATCTGAGAGAGTTAGAGCAAAGGAAGGGGTAGCAGTAATGTTAAATGATCAGTTATGGAAGGAGAAAAGAGAATATGAATGTGTAAATTCAAGAATTATGTGGATTAAAGTAAAGGTTGCATGCGAGAAGTGGGTCATAATAAGTGTGTATGCACCTGGAGAAGAGAGGAATGCAGAGGAGAGAGAGAGATTTTGGGAGATGTTAAGTGAATGTATAGGAGCCTTTGAACCAAGTGAGAGAGTAATTGTGGTAGGGGACCTGAATGCTAAAGTAGGAGAAACTTTTAGAGAGGGTGTGGTAGGTAAGTTTGGGGTGCCAGGTGTAAATGATAATGGGAGCCCTTTGATTGAACTTTGTATAGAAAGGGGTTTAGTTATAGGTAATACATATTTTAAGAAAAAGAGGATAAATAAGTATACAAGATATGATGTAGGGCGAAATGACAGTAGTTTGTTGGATTATGTATTGGTAGATAAAAGACTGTTGAGTAGACTTCAGGATGTACATGTTTATAGAGGGGCCACAGATATATCAGATCACTTTCTAGTTGTAGCTACACTGAGAGTAAAAGGTAGATGGGATACAAGGAGAATAGAAGCATCAGGGAAGAGAGAGGTGAAGGTTTATAAACTAAAAGAGGAGGAAGTTAGGGTAAGATATAAACAGCTATTGGAGGATAGATGGGCTAATGAGAGCATAGGCAATGGGGTCGAAGAG
>NC_091341.1:19768626-19803626 GCF_038502225.1 Cherax quadricarinatus
GATGCTGAGCTACCCAGCAGCAGCAGCAGCTACCTTGATGCTGAGCTACCCAGCAGCAGCAGCAACCTTGATGCTGAGCTTCCCGGCAGCAGCAGCTACCTTGATGCTGAGCTTCCCGGCAAAAGCAGCTACCTTGATGCTGAGCTTCCCGGCAGCAGCAGCTACCTTGATGCTGAGCTACCCGGCAGCAGCAGCAGGTACCTTGATGCTGAGCTACCCAGCAGGAGCAGCAGCTACCTTGATGCTGAGCTACCCAGCAGCAGCAGGTACCTTGATGCTGAGCTACCCGGCAACCTGAGGAAAGTGAATGTTATATTATGAAGGTTAGTTTCCCCACAATTGGTGTAATGTTGGCTAAGTTGTCCATGATAAAGTACTGACATTATGATAGTGTTATGTGATGAAGGCCGTGTTAGGTGGTGATAATGGTGGTGGTGGTGTACGTTAACCTATTCTATGTAGTTAGAGTGGGAGCAAACACTAGCTGTTTCTCTATCATATTACTTCACCCAAGATGGGTTTCGCCTTTGAGGTAACATATCAGCCTGCTCTAAGAATCTTTGGTGAGTAGTAAAGAGTGGTGGTGTGAGGTGGAATTGAGGTCGGGGAGGGGAAGGGGGAAGGGTTAGTGGTTATAGATACATAAATGCAAGGTTATTAGATGTGCGTGGGAGGTGACCATTGCAACGCATGTCATGTGTGCTGATGTGGGAGACCACGACACTCATCACCTTGTTACCAGAGAGAGGTGCTGCGGCTGCCACTTCACCTTTAACCTGCACGAGTTGCTGCTGCACATCACCGCACCATCTAACACTAATCAGAATAGGGCTCCACCTAAACCCTCACCCTCATTCTTACCTAAGGAGGTAGGTGGATGCTTACTAATTATATTATATATATATATATATATATATATATATATATATATATATATATATATATATATATATATATATATATATATATAATTGTGTGTGTGTGTGTGTGTGTGTGTAAGTAATATGGCAGCACCTCAGTATCTAAAAACATGCAGACATGGTCAAGAGGTTTAGTTGTTCTTCAGACCAACCATAAGAACAGGGAAAAGATGTGATTAAGTGACTTTGACCATGGAATGATTCTTGGTGCCAGACGAATGGTTGAGTATCTCGGAAACTGCTGATCTTCTGGGATTTTCACACACAGCAGTGTATATTTTACAGAGACTGGTGTGAAAAACACAAATCATCCAGTGAGTGGCAGTTCTGTGGGCGAAAACGCCTTGATAATGAAAGCGGTCAGAGGAGAATGGTCAGACTGGTTCAAGCTGACAAGAAGGCGACGGTATCAGAAATAACCACGCATTACAACAATGGTATGCAGAAGAGCATCTCTGAATGCACAACATGTAGAATCTTGAAGTGGATAGGTACAACAGCAGAAGACCACATCGGGTTCCACTCTTGTCGGCTAAGAACAGGAAACTGAGGCTATAGTGGGCACAGACTCGCCAAAATGTCGCCTGGCCTGATGAATCGTGATTTATGCTGCGACATGTAGGTGGCAGGATCAGCATTTGGTATTAACCTTTGAGATGTGCTGGAACAGGAGACTCTCAGCATGAATGTGCTGCTAACAGATATGCAGCAACTGCATGATTTTATCATGTCAACATGGACCAAGATCTCTAAAGAATGTTTCCAGCACTTTGTTAAATCCATGCCACCAAGAATTCAGGTTGTTCGGGGAAAGAGGGGGTTCCCAGTACTAGAAATGTGTACCTAATAAAGTGACCATTGTGTGTATAATATATATACAATAAGATCACAGTAAACAGATGATATCACAATATGCAGAACAACCACTGTGAAAAAACAGCGAAATTCCAAGCGTTTTCGTGACTTCTCACATTATCAAGGAACTATAAAAATTAAAGGTCAACAGGAAGGCATGTAAGGACGAGACTACACCTCACTGCCACCCCACAACAACAACTGACTTTTTGTGATGTGGGTAGGTAGTCAGTGGGTAGAATATAAGCTGTGTTTCACGGATCACTGACTACCTACCTACATCATAAAAAGTCAGGTGTTGAAGCGTGGCAGTGAGGTGTAGATAGAAGCTGGTCCAGAGCGCAGTGTACCGCCATCCATCGGCTTCATTTGGGCTTTCCCACAGCCAAGATGATGGTAGACAAGGCTGAGGAGATGTGCCAGTACTATCAACACGTCCAGCGGCCCATAACACTATCTTCTGGAGTGCAAAGTTACTGAGACACTCCGCAGGCAACTAGGAGTGATATTCCCTCCCGAAGAGGACCCAGAGATGACTGCGGCCACACTAGTGTACCAAGGAGTCAACGAAACAGACAAGCTGTTACCCATGATAACGACATATCCTCCTCCTCGCAAGTGTCCATAGTTAGGAGTACATATGTTGTTGTCGCTTATGAGATGCACCAGTTGAACTGACCAGAAGAGTGCTTGAGCAGCATACGTCGCATCATTGTAGAAACCTTTCTCACTCGGGAGCCAGAGATGGGTCATGCAAGATTGAGACCTGTGCCAGGACTACGGTCTTGGCGAACATTATAATATACTTGAATTTTTATAGTTTCTTGATAATGTGAGAAGCCACGAAAGTGCTTGGAATTTCGCTATTTTCTTTACAGTGGTTGTCCCCCCCCCACACACACACATACCTCTACCTCTATCTCTCCCTCTCTACCTCTCTCTCTCACTACCTCTCTCTACCTATACCCCTCCTTACCTATCTCTCTCTACCTATCTTCTCACTACCTATCTCTCTACCTCTCTCTCCCTTTGGCTATCCCCTTCTCTTCCCTCTCCCAACTCTCCGCTCTCCTTTCTCTCCCCCTCTCATTATCTCTCCCCTCCCATTTCCCATCTCTCTCCCATCTTTCTCCCCCTATCCTCTCTCTCCTCTCTCTTCCATCTCCCCCTCTCCCCCTTCTCCCCTGTTTCTCCCACTCTTTCCCTCCTCTTTGCCACTCTCTCGCTCTCTCCTCCCTTTTTCCTTCTCTCTCTCCCCTCTCCTACCTTTCCCTTCTCTCTCTCTTTCCTTCTCTTTCTCTCACTATCTCTCCCCCTTTTCCTTTCTCACTCTCCCCCTCTCCTACTTTTCCCTTCTCTCTTTCTCTGTCTCTCTCACTTTTCTCTTTAAAAAAATGGTGGGGACTCGGAGGACCCAGGGATCAGATGAGAATGGTTCTGGTAGGGAGGAGTGGATGGAGGTGCAGTGGAAAAGGATGGAACAAGAGTGGGAGAGAAAATTAGGAGAGCTTTCTGAAAAAAATGGAGACAGAGCTTTCTGTGAAATTAGAAAAGAGGTTGGAGAAGGAGAAGAGGAATTGGGAGGCACAAGTTGAAACTGCAATAACCAGGATAAGGGCCCTAGAAGATGAGGTAAACAGGCTGAAGCAAGTTACAGGGGCATTGACCAGAGAAGACACAGCATATGAAGCTGAGTGGCCGAACAGGAAGGAAGGACATATGAATTATGCTAAGGCCATATCAACCTGCCAAGAAGGGCCGAGGAGTGAAAGGGGAGAGCAGCTGGGTGCAAGTAGAGAGGGTGTTAGGTCAAATGCAGAGGCACAACAATGCTATCAAGAGCCACTGGAAAAAACAAGGGAGAAAATGACCATGTACAGACAGGAACCAGAGTCACAGAGGGAGAGGCAATGGGAGGAGGAAAGGGCTAAATCAGTGTTTATCCACGGGTTTCAGGAGATAGAGGAAAGGACACACTGAAAGACGGCAGACAAAGAAAGGAGATTGAGAACATTATCAAGGAAATAGGTGAAGAAGACATGGACGAGATTGTAAATTTTCAGAAAATAGGGGGGTACTTGAAGGGGAGAAAACGACTGATCAAGCTGATTCTCAGGACAGAAACGGTGCGGAACAGGATCCTCCAAGAGAAACCATGGTTGAAATACTCGGAAAAGTACAAGAGGGTGTTCCTAGACAGAGACAGAACACAAACAGAACAACAGCAGGTGAGGGAGAGGACAAAAAAGCAAAAGGAGCTACGAAAGGAGGCAAGGATGAAACCAGCAGAGGTCAGTCAGAGCAGAACAGAGCAGCAAGGGCAAGCACACACAGAACTATCCTTAGAATACCATCCCAACACAAACTACAATCCACATGCACAGCTTCCACCCAACACCCAGCTATAGAATCCCACAGTATGCTACCAGGTCTCCCACCCTCACAGGCCCCCCAAACCACAGTGTTGGAAAGGAAACTGAAGGTATGGTACACAAACACTGATGGAATAACAAATAAGTGGGAGGAGTGGCACGAAAGAGTCAGAGGCATCACTGGACATCATAGCTCTTATAGAAACCAAGCTAACAGGTATGATAATAGATGCCATCTTTCCAACGGGATACCAGATCCTGAGGAAAGACAGAGGTAACAGGGGGGGGGGGTGGAGGAGTGGCACTGTTGATCAAAAACCGATGGAATTTTGATGAGCTGGAGAGAGGAGACAGTGGAGAAGCAAGTGATTACATAGCAGGAGCACTTCACTCTGGAGGTCCCAAGGTGGTAATTGCAGTGATGTATAACCCACCACAGAACAGCAGGAGGCCAAGGCAAGAGTATGACGAGAGCAATAGAGTGATGGTTGACACACTAGCTGCAGTGGCCAGAAGAGCTCATGCATGCAGGGCAAAGCTCCTGATCATGGGCGATTTTAACCACAAGGAGATCGATTGGGAGAACTTGGAGCCACATGGGGGCCAAGACACATGAAGGGCTAAGATGATGAAGGTGGTACTGGAAAATTTCATGCACCAACACGTAAGGGACACTACAAGAGAGAGATGAGAGGATGAACCAGCAAGACTGAACTTAGTATTCACCTTGAGTAGTGCAGATATTGAGGACATCACATATGAAAGACCCCTTGGGGCCAGCGATCATGTGGTTTTGAGCTTCGAATACACAGTAGAGCTACAAGTGGAGGGGGAAGCAGGAAGGCCAGGACGAATGAAGCCAAACTACAAGAAAGGGGACTACACGGGAATGAGGAACTTCCTGAAAGGGGTTCAGTGGGACAGAGAACTGGCAGGGAAGCCAGTTAATGAAATGATGGAATATGTAGCAACAATGTGCAAGGAGGCTGAGGAGAGGTTTGTACCCAAGGGTAACAGGACTAATGAAAAAGCCAGGATGAGCCCATGGTTCACCCAAAGGTGCAGGGAGGCAAAAACCAAGTGTGTTAGGGAATGTAAGAAATATAGAAGGCAAAGGGCCCAGGAGAATGAGAGCAGTCATAGAGCCAGAAATGAATATGCACAGATAAGAAGGGAGGCCCAACGACAATATGAAAACGACATAGCAGCGAAAGCCAAATCTGACCCGAAGCTGTTATACAGCCACTTCAGGAGGAAAACAACAGTCAAGGACCAGGTAATCAGACTAAGGAAGGAAGGAGGAGAGACAACAAGAAATGACCATGAAGTATGTGAGGAACTCAAGAGATTCAAAGAAGTGTTCACAGAGGAGACAGAAGGGGCTCCAGAAAGACAGAGAGGTGGGGCCCACCACCAAGTGCTGGACACAGTGCACACAACCAAGGAAGAAGTGAAGAGGCTTCTGAGTGAGCTAGATACCTCAAAGGCAATGGGGCCGGATAACATCTCTCCGTGGGTCCTGAGAGAGGGAACAGAGGCATTATGTGCACCCCTAACAACAATATTCAATACATCTATCAAAACAGGGAGATTGCCTGAGGCATGGAAGACAGCAAATGTAGTCCCAGTCTTTAAAAAAGGAGACAGACATGAAGCACTAAACTACAGACCAGTGTCACTGACATGTATAGTATGCAAAGTCATGGAGAAGATTATCAGGAGAAGAGTGGTGGAACACCTAGAAAGGAATGATCTCATCAACAACAGCCAACATGGTTTCAGGGATGAGAAATCCTGTGTCACAAACCTACTGGAATTCTATGACATGGTGACAGCAGTAAGACGAGAGAGAGAGAGAGAGAGGTGGGTGGATTGCATTTTCTTGGACTGCAAGAAGGCATTTGACACAGTTCCACACAAGAGATTAGTGCAAAAACTGGAGGACCAAGCAGGGATAACAGGGAAGGCACTACAATGGATCAGGGAATACTTGTCAGGAAGACAGCAGCGAGTTAGTGGTACTTGGCAAGGTGTCAAGAGTGGGCACCTGTGACCAGCGGGGTCCCACAGGAGTCAGTCCTAGGACCAGTGCTGTTTCTGGTATTTGTGAACGACATGACGGAAGGAATAGACTCCAAAGTGTCCCTGTTTGCAGATGACGTGAAGTTGATGAGAAGAATTCTTTCGATCGAAGACCAGGCAGAACTACAAAGGGATCTGGGCAGGCTGCAGACCTGGTCCAGCAATTGGCTCCTGGAGTTCAACCCCACCAAGTGCAAAGTCATGAAGATTGGGGATGGGCAAAGAAGACCACAGATGGAGTACAGTCTAGGGGGCCAGAGACTACAAACCTCACTCAAGGAAAAAGATCTTGGGGTGAGTATAACACCAGGCACATTTCCTGAAGCGCACATCAACCAAGTAACTGCTGCAGCATATGGGCGCCTAGCAAACCTCAGAACAGCATTCCGATATCTTAATAAGGAATCGTTCAGGACCCTGTACACCGTGTACGTTAGGCCCATATTGGGGTATGCGACACCAGTTTGGAACCCACACCTAGCCAAGCACGTAAAGAAACTAGAGAAAGTGCAAAGGTTTGCAACAAGACTAGTTCCAGAGCTAAGAGGTATGTCCTATGAGGAGAGGTTAAGGGAAATTAACCTGACGACATTGGAGGACAGGAGAGATAGGGGGGACATGATAACGACATCCAAAATACTGAGAGGAATTGACAAGGTGAACAAAGACAGGATGTTCCAGAGATGGGACACAGTAACAAGGGGACACAGTTGGAAGTTGAAGACACAGATGAATCACAGGGATGTTAGGAAGTATTTCTTCAGCCACAGAGTAGTCAGGAAGTGGAATAGTTTGGGAAGCGATGTAGTGGAGGCAGGATCCATACATAGCTTTAAGCAGAGGTATGATAAAGCTCACGGTTCAGAGGGAGTGACCTAGTAGCGACCAGTGAAGAGGCGGGGCCAGGAGCTTGGACTCGACCCCTGCAACCTCAGCTAGGCGAGTACACACAAACACACACGGGGCCAGGAGCTAAGACTCGACCCCTGCAACCACAAATAGGTGAGTACACACACACACACACACACACACATACATTATATGTATATATATATATATATATATATATATATATATATATATATATATATATATATATATATATCGTCGACCAGGAAGGTTTCGCAACTGCATGGTGAATCATCGCCGCCTTCACCAGAATAGTACACATCATAGTTATCCGCTTAGCCTCTGCGTCATTAATCCTTCAGACAGCACTGCAGTTTCTCACATTTTGCATAGCAGTGTCAAATATTTGCATTTCCACTTTTAACTTGGGATGCGACTCGTCACAGTCGACTAACATAAAGGTATCCTGTTGTTGCTAGGTGATCAGGTTGTATAAGGACACGTGCAGACAGTGCAACATAACCCCAATAAAAACCAGGGGGTTACTACGAGTGCAGTAAGTGTCTAGGGCTGTTCAACAGCCTACCATCATGCTTAAGGGGATTACTAATAGACTCCTGGCTGTCTTCAAGAGGTAACTAGACAGAGACCTAAAGTCAGTGGCCGATCAACCGGTTTGTGGTTCGTACGTTATATTGCGTGTGACCACCAGTAACAACCTGGTTGATCAAGCCCAGATCCACCGGGAAGCCTGGTCGAAGACCGGGCCACGGGGACGTTGACCCTCGAAACAACCTCCAGGTAGGTGGGAAATCTAACTCAGGACCGTTTGGTTATAAACAAAACGCGTCTTTCCGGCTGGGAGGGGTAGCACGGAAGTTTTGGGAGGAGGGTGCGTTATTAGGTGAAGAAGAGTTATCAGCGCTAAACCGTTGTTAGTTCCCTTCTTTAACCTCACTAAAAGAAGCTGCTTCTTAACTTGACTGAACATTAAGGAGTCAGGTGTAATTTCTGGTCTTGTTGGCCAACAACACTTCGATTTGTGTGCTAACATTACCAGCTTGTCGCTATTAATTATATTCAGAACACCTACCTAGAGTATTGCGATCTTTATTAATGTTTTCTCTTAAATATACATTCACTTTTTTAAATATTCTTCGGGATGGCAGGGATCACCCCGGAATAGCTGACGCGTCCCGTTTTCTTAAAAAACTGTTTACGAAATCGTTTTCTATTTTTAAAAAACATTTGCGTGCAGTGTTTTGCGCTTTTAAAAATATAACGTCTTCCATCTTAGAATACTGTTTACCTGGAATTGCTTCCGGTGGTCACCGCCCCGCGACCCGCTCCCAGACCAGTCCTCATGATTACTTGCCTGATCGATCAAGCTGTTAGTGCCTGTCGCCAGCAGTCCAACGTATTCACCACAACCCAGCTGATCAGGAACTGATTTAAGGAATCTGTTTCGTTCCCTTTTGAAGACAGCCATGGGTTTGTTGGTAATCCCCATTATGCTTAAGGGAGGTTGGTGTTGGAGAATCGAGGTCCTCTAACACTTGCTGAGTTTCCTCATGGTGTACTCATCGTTTCCTTGCTTTTTATTGGAGGTATCCTGCACCGTCTGTCTTGCGTTCATAAGCAGTAATTTAGTTTGATTTGCAGGTTTGGGACCAATCCCGCCAGTATCTTCCAGGTGTGGATTACAATGTATCTTGCTCGTCTACGTGCTAAAGAGTACAGTTCTAGGGACTTCAGTCCCATGGTCGTGCTAGTCAAAAGCTTCTGCAAAGGCAGTGTACTGCATCTGCATTGTGCTTGCCTTAAGTTCATCCAGAACAATATAGTGATCCACCAATTATGAAAGGCAGTAGTGATCTCTTGTGAACCCATGTTGACCAGGGTGTGCAAATGCTGTGATTCTATGTCACTGGTAATTTTACTTTTTTAAATACATGTACTTGAAAATATTTTGATATGGGATGTTAGGGCTTATGTATTGGAGAAAGAGGGGGGGGGGGACCTGCCATCACATCTTAGGACGTAATCTTTCATTTTTTTATATGGAGGAGACCTGCCATCACATCTTAAGACGTGATCTTTCATCTCGACCTTGAAGACGACTACGACCTCCTCCTCTTGCTCATTAATAACCCAGGATAATCCAAGAAAGTCAAGCTGCGTGGCTTTTTTAAACGGTCCTTTCGGAGGATGCATTCCACAACAATTAACTAAATCCCAGGCTGCAACTTGAGCCTTTTTTTTTTCTTAGCAACTCCCACGTATCGGCTATTTATTACTAGGTAACAGGTGCAGCAAGTGTTGGGAGACTTGCTCATACGTCTCCTCGTCCAGTGTTCCACCTGTGTCCTCTCAGATGAGACCACCACAAGAACATTGCTCATCCTGGAGTGTGGAGATGTTGGTATATTCATGTACATCCTGGAGTGTGGAGATGTTGGTATATTCATGTACATCCTGGAGTGTGGAGATGTTGGTATATTCATGTACATCCTGGAGTGTGGAGATGTTGGTATATTCATGTACATCCTGGAGTGTGGAGATGTTGGTATATTCATGTACATCCTGGAGTGTGGAGATGTTGGTATATTCATGTACATCCTGGAGTGTGGAGATGTTGGTATATTCATGTACATCCTGGAGTGTGGAGATGTTGGTATATTCATGTACATCCTGGAGTGTGGAGATGTTGGTATATTCATATACATCCTGGAGTGTGGAGATGTTGGTATATTCATGTACATCCTGGAGTGTGGAGATGTTGGTATATTCATGTACATACTGGAGTGTGGAGATGTTGGTATATTCATGTACATCCTGGAGTGTGGAGATGTTGGTATATTCATGTACATACTGGAGTGTGGAGATGTTGGTATATTCATGTACATCCTGGAGTGTGGAGATGTTGGTATATTCATATACATCCTGGAGTGTGGAGATGTTGGTATATTCATATACATCCTGGAGTGTGGAGATGTTGGTATATTTATATACATCCTGGAGTGTGGAGATGTTGGTATATTCATGTACATCCTGGAGTGTGGAGATGTTGGTATATTCATATACATCCTGGAGTGTGGAGATGTTGGTATATTTATATACATCCTGGAGTGTGGAGATGGTATATTTATATACATCCTGGAGTGTGGAGATGTTGGTATATTCATATACATCCTGGAGTGTGGAGATGTTGGTATATTCATATCCTGGAGTATGGAGATCTACATTTCTTGTCATATTTTAAAGCTGGCATAACGTAGTATTTATTAGTTTGCTCTGTGATAATACTGTCTTTGAGTGTTTTGTCTCTGTATAAATTTTCTTTTAGAATTTCCGTGTTTTGTGCCCCTATTTTTGTAGTATTTGTCTGACCTAAATAAAACATGTTAACTGGCGAGGAACGTCACCTCAAGTCTAACTGGTAGCAATAGAAGCAGAAGCAGGGATAGTAATAGTATTATTGGTAGCAGTACTTGTAATGTAGACGTAGTAGTATCAACAGCAGCAGCAGCAGCAGCAACGGTTGCAGTGTACGCCATGGAAAAAGTCTGCTGGCCTTGTGTTTTGTAAGATGCTTTAATAACAGTCGCTCTCACATGCTTGTGTGGGAGGGAGCCAGTGGAGGCAATATTGGCTGCTGGGGTGGTGGTGGTGGTGGCGGCGGCGGCGGCGGCGGCGGCAGTAGGTGGTGGTGGTGATGGCAGTAGGTGGTGCTGGTGGAGTGGCAGTAGGTGGTGGTGGTGGTGGTGGTGGTGGAGTGGCAGTAGGTGGTGCTGGTGGAGTGGCAGTAGGTGGTGGTGGTGGAGTGGCAAGCATTCGGACAAGTGGGGAAGGAATATAATTAATTAGTGTTGTAGTAGTAGTGAAGATAAAAGCAGTGGGTGGGTAGGAACTAGTTGTACTTTGTTTCATCTTCCATCTGTCAACAGTATTACTTGTGTATACTTATAGACTTCCTAGCTAGCCTGACGTCACGTGACTTCCCCACACGTAGGCCTCCTCCTGCCTCACTCCCACGCAAGCTGACAACGAGACGCGCAGAGGGACAGGCTCGGACCCACGACTACCAATACTAACGCCTCCATAAGTCTACAGTGTTTTCCTTTCACCATCACAACCCCCGACAATATATTGACAAATACAGAAGAGGTTTACGTGTACCTACAAACATTACTTTGGGGAATTATTATGATTATTATTATTATTATTATTATTATAGTATTATTATTATTCACATTAAGTGATACACCCGTAAATAGAATTTAAAGCAACTGGGGAACGAGACTGGGTAGAATTATGTGGTAATCAGGTTTGATCCAAGGAGAAGGTAGTTTCAGTTCCTGGCCTTGGGTGTCCTGTAGCTCGATCGCTAGCGCACTCGGCTCACCTGGAGGTTACCTGGAGGTTATTCCGGGGATCAACGCCCCCGCGGCCCGGTCCATGACCAGGCCTCCCGATGGATCAGGGCCTGATCAACTAGGCTGTTACTGCTGGCCGCACGCAGTCCAACGTACGAGCCACAGCCCGGCTGATCCGGCACTGACTTTAGGTATCTGTCCAGCTCTCTCTTGAAGGCAGCCAGGGGTTTATTGGCAATTCCCCTAATGCTTGATGGGAGGCTGTTGAACAGTTTTGGGCCCCGGACACTTATGGTGTTTTCTCTTAGTGTACCAATGGCGCCCCTACTTTTTATTGGGGGCATTTTGCATCGCCTGCCCAGTCTTTTACTTTCGTAGGGAGTGATTTCTGTGTGCAGATTTGGGACCATTCCTTCCAAGATTTTCCAAGTGTAGATTATGATATATCTCTCCCTCCTGCGTTCCAACGAGTACAAGTCAAGTGCTTCCAAGCGTTCCCAGTAGTTAAGGTGCTTGACAGAACTTACACGTGCAGTAAAGGATCTCTGTACACTCTCTAGATCTGCGATTTCACCTGCTTTGAATGGAGATGTTAATGTACAGCAGTATTCCAGCCTAGAGAGAACAAGTGATTTGAAAAGGATCATCATGGGCTTGGCATCTCTCGTTTTGAAAGTTCTCATTATCCATCCTATCATTTTCTTTGCACGTGCGATTGTGGCACTGTTGTGATCCTTGAAAGTGAGATCCTCAGACATTACTACTCCCAGGTCCCTTACATTATTTTTCCGCTCTATTGTATGGCCGGAGTCAGTAGTATACTCTGTTCTAGATATTATCTCCTCCAGTTTTCCATAACGGAGTAGTTGGAATTTGTCCTCATTGAACATCATATTGTTTACCGTTGCCCACTGGAAAACTTTGTTTATATCTTCTCGGAGGTTAGCCGCGTCCTCAGCAGATGACAGCCTCATGCAGATCCTAGTATCATCCGCAAAGGATGATACGGTGCTGTTGTGTATATCTCTGTTTATGTCTGATATGAGGATAAGGAATAAGATGGGGGCGAGTACTGTGCCTTGTGGAACAGAGCTCTTCACTATGGCAGCCTCCGATTTAACTTATGTTGACCACTACTCTTTGTGTTCGATTTGTTAGGAAGTTGAAGATCCATCTCCCCACTTTCCCAGTTATTCCTTTAGCACGTATTTTATGGGCTATTACGCCATGATCGCATTTGTCAAATGCTTTGCAAAGTCTGTGTATATTACATCTGCATTCTGATTTTCTTCCAGTGCATCCAAGGCCATGTCATAGTGATCCAGTAGTTGTGAGAGGCAGGAGCGACCTGCCCTGAACCCATGTTGCCCTGGATTGTGCAGATTTTGGGAATTCAGGTGATTTGCAATCCTGCTTCTTAGCACTCTTTCAAAGATTTTTATGATGTGGGACGTCAGAGCTATTGGTCTATAGTTCTTAGCTAATGCTTTGCTGCCACCTTTATGGAGTGGGGCTATATCCGTTGTTTTAAGTGACTGTGGAATTTCACCCATGTCCAAGCTCCTCCTCCATAGTGTACTTAGGGCACACGAGAGGGGTTTCTTGCAGTTCTTAATGAAAACAGAGTTCCACGAGTCTGGGCCCGGGGCTGAGTGCATAGGCATGTTGTCAATGGCTTTTTCGAAATCTATCGGAGTTAGGGTAATGTCGGAAATCTGGCATACATTTATGGAGTTTTGAGGCTCATTCATGAAGAAATCATTTGGGTCGTCGATCCTCAGACCGATTAGTGGTTCACTAAACACAGAGTCGTACTGGGATTTCAATATTTCACTCATTTCCTTGTTGTCATCTGTGTAAGTCCCATCCTGTCTGAGTAAGGGCCCGATACTAGATGTGGTATTTGCCTTATTTTTGGCATATGAAAAGAAATATTTTGAATTTCTTTCAATTTCACTAATAGCTTTAAGCTCCTCCTGCCTCTCCTGGTTCCTGTAAGAGTCATTTAGCTTAAGTTCGATAGTTTCCACTTCCCTGGTCAGCGCCTCCTTTCGTGTATCAGATATTCTAGCACTCCTGAGGAGCTCAGTGACTCTTCGTCGTCTTCTGTAGAGGGAGCGTCTTTTTCTCTTCAGTTTACTCCTGCTCTTCTTCTTTCTTAGGGGAATATGCCTAGAACATGCTTCGGCTACCAGGAAGTTGATCCTTTCAAGGCACTGGTTTGGATCCATGTCATTTAAGACATCTTCCCAACATGTTTCGTTTAGGACATGGTTTACCTGGTCCCAGTTGATGTTCTTGTTGTTGAAATTGTATTTTGTGAAGACACCTTCACAGGTACATGCATTCTGCTGTTCAGGACCCCTATGCATGTACGTCTGGACTTCGATTAGATTGTGATCGGAATTAGTTGTTTTTGATATTCTTATGTCTCTTATCAGGTCCTCATTATTTGTGAAGATAAGGTCAAGTGTGTTTTCTAGTCTTGTTGGCTCCACTATCTGCTGGCTTAAGGTGTGTTTTTCGCAGAGACTTAGTAGCTCATGTGTGTGTGACCTTTCATCTGCGCTACCTCCGGGGATTGTTTCAGCTATAACATTATTTGCTACATTCTTCCATTTTGTATGCCTTAGGTTGAAATCACCAAGCAGTAAGATGTTTGGGGATGGAGCTGGAAGGTTTTCCAAACAGTAATCGATTTTCAGTAGCTGTTCCTTGAACTGTTGTGAGGTTGCATCTGGTGGCTTGTATACAACCACAATGACTAGGTTTTGGTTCTCGATCTTTATTGATAGAACTTCAACTACCTCATTTGTGGTGTTCAGCAACTCCGTGCAGATAAGGGACTCTTTGACATACAGGCCAACCCCCCCTTGTTGCCTGTTTTTTCTGTCGCATCTAAAAAGGTTGTAACCACTTATCCATATTTCACTGTCAAAGTGATCTTTTGTGTGAGTCTCTGTGAAGGCTGCAAACATTGCATTAGACTCCACTAGAAGTCCACTGATAAAAGGTATTTTGTTGTTGGTGGATGGCTTATTAAGGCCCTGTATATTAGCAAATATGAACGAGGTTGTATTCTGTGTTTGAGGTCCGGGGTTCGAATCTCCTCCGGTACGGCTGGAAAACATTAGGGACGTGTTTCCATAAGACACCTGCTGTCCCTGTCCATGTTCACCCATCAGTTTAAAATGGGTACCTGAGTGTTAATCGACTGGTGTGGGTCGCATCCTGGGATAAAACTGACCCAATTTGCTCGGAATGTTCAGCATAACAAACGGCTTTCTATATAGTAGTACGTATGTCATTGATGTCAGCTATGGTCTGTATACCTTGTACATGTACTTGTAAATAAAGATATTATTATTTGGATGGAGAGTTCTTGACCAGCTTCAAGGCTCCTCCCTCCCTCCCCCACCTTGAAAAGTTGGGAATCATTCAGTGTTACAAGCACAGCACGGACGTGTGTGTAACATAGCCTCCCTCTGTACTCTTGTTTCCTCTGCAAACACCTCCCATTAAGGGAGGCTCCTTCATGCTGCCCGGGGGCTCTTCATCCAAGGAATTAGAGCTACCAGGAAAAATAATGATGTAAGTAGGAATGTGTTGACCACGGGGATTTCTTTATAATAAAAACATAACTAACTCGCTTGTGAGTTGTAGATGTGACATTCACTGCCTTCACATTTCTTTCACTATGCTGTACTTTCCTGTGCACATGTAACATACCTGTCAACGGTTTCTAGAGTTTTTCTACCTCATCCCGGCATGGGACCAAGCTTTGCAGTTGACTTCCTGTTCAACCAGGCTGTTGCTGGCTCCTCCCATCAATACAGTTAATGTACTCTCACAGGATTCTCCTCCTCCCGTCTCGTGTAAATCTTACAATCTTCTACTTGTTCTTAGTATCACAGTAACACACAGGAAAGTAAAATTAAAAAGTATACTTTCCTGTGTGTTTAATAATTCTTAATACTGTAATATTACCTTTTTTAAATTGGGAAGCCTGGTCTGGGACCGGACCTCTGGGGAAGATGATCCCAGAGACTGTTTCAGGAGACCTGGTCTGGGACCGGACCTCTGGGGGAGATGATCCCAGAGACTGTTTCAGGAGGCCTGGTCTGGGACCGGACCTCTGGGGGAGATGATCCCAGAGACTGTTTCAGGAGGCCTGGTCTGGGACCGGACCTCTGGGGGAGATGATCCCAGAGACTGTTTCAGGAGGCCTGGTCTGGGACCAGACCTCTGGGGGAGATGATCCCAGAGACTGTTTCAGGAGGCCTGGTCTGGGACCGGACCTCTGGGGAAGATGATCCCAGAGACTGTTTCCGGAGGCCTGGTCTGGGACTGAACCTCTGGGGAGGATGATCCCAGAGACTGTTTCAGGAGGCCTGGTCTGGGACCAGACCTCTGGGGAAGATGTTCCCAGAGACTGTTTCAGGAGGCCTGGTCTGGGACCGGACCTCTGGGGAAGATGATCCCAGAAACTTTCAGGAGGCCTTGTCTGGGACCGAACCTCCGGAAGTGACTACAGGTAGCCTATAGATAAACCTTAATGTAACCTTTAGCCTCGTTCTAACTTATATTTTGTCTGTGCCTTTTTCCCTATCTGGCTTTCTACCTTTCTATTTGCCTGTTTCCCTACTTTCCTACCTTTCTGCCTGCCTTTGCCCTGTTCCTCTCATCCTCCGTCCTTTCCCCTCCTACCTCCTCCTCTTCCCTGACTGGCTGTCTTCTGGTTGGTGTTTACGAGGTGTGATGTTAAGCAGCGTGGAATGTTTTGTGTCTCGTAAACCATGAGCAACACAGCATCCCTCCCTCACTCCCTCTCTCTTTGTTTCTCTCCCTCCCTTCGTTCATTTTCCTTGCCTCAATTTCTCCATCATTGTTCTTCCCTCCATACCTCTCCATTGTCCCTCCCTCCCGCCTCCATACCTCCATCATTGCCCCTCCCTACCCCACCTCTCCATCATTGCCCTTCCCTCCATACCTCTTCATCATTGCCCCTGTCTCCCTTCGTCTTTACCTCTTTCTATCATTGTCCCTCCCTCCCTCCCTCTTCTCCCTCCTTCCCTCTTCTCCATAAAGGTGTTGTCTGTATCTTAGACATAATTGGTGTCTTCCTTACCATTGTTAAGCATGTCGAGGTAATAAAACGGTGAATAACACTGAGAGAAACATGTGCGGTAACCAGGACGATTAGCCAGTCAGTCTCTTTATCACTCCAATGATAAAGCCACTGGTTGGATTGATAAAGCCACTGGTTGGATTGATAAAGCCACTGGTTGGATTGATAAAGCCACTGGTTGGATTGATAAAGCCACTGGTTGGATTGATAAAGCCACTGGTTGGATTGATAAAGCCACTGGTTGGATTGATAAAGCCACTGGTTGGCGAAACGTCTCCTTAATAAATGTACCAGTTACTGCGTATGTCTCTTTCTTACCGTTAGACATTCTATCTTCCTGTTTGAATCTGGAGCATGGGAATACCAACGTTCTGCCAGAGTCCTGTGTGTGGGACTTGGGAGTAATAATGTCGGAAGATCGCAGATTCGAGGATCACAACAGTGTTGCTATTGCTACCGCAAGAAAAAGTGATAGGCTGGATAACTAGAAC
The DNA here is from genome assembly GCF_038502225.1 of Cherax quadricarinatus. Taxonomy (NCBI): domain Eukaryota; kingdom Metazoa; phylum Arthropoda; class Malacostraca; order Decapoda; family Parastacidae; genus Cherax; species Cherax quadricarinatus. The sequence continues at coordinate 19,785,700 of NC_091341.1, forward strand.
TTTCAAAACAAGAGATGCTGAGCTAATGATACTCTTAGTCACTTGTTTTCTCCAGGCTGGAATACTGCTGTATACTGACGGCCCTTTTCAAGGCAGGCGAGATTGCTAAGCTGGAAAACGTACAGAGAACTTTTATTGTTCGTATACATTCAAGCGTCTGAACTACTGGGAATGTTTGAAGTCCCTTCCATTGTATTCCTTGGAAAATAGGCGAGAAAGGTACACAGTAATTTCCACTTGTAAAATCCTGGAGGTTCTGGTCCCAAACCAGAATACCGAAATCATTCCATATTACAACAAGACTAAGGCAGACAGTGCAAAATACTTCCACCAAAAAAAAAAGCAGGAGCTCCAAGAGTACTCTAAGAACTCGATGAGTATCAGAGGTCACCAACTCTTCAGCGCCCTCCCTTCGTGGATCAGGGGAATTTCCAACAAACCTCTGGCTGTCTTTAGGAGGCAACTGGACAAGTTCCTTTTATCAGTGTATGACCAGCTACCATATATAACCCACTGCGAGGCCCACGTTACCTGCAAGTTACCGTATTTTCCGGCATATAAGGCGCACCAGACTTCAGAACAGAACGTCTCCAGGCTGAGCGACTGACAACCTCAAATCTACGACTTTAAGGGTGATGGACTGATTACATCGTCTTCACATCTCTACTGCTCCTGCCTACTTTCTGTACTCGACTGAAGAAGCCTACTGTGTAGGCGAAACGTTTCGGAATAAAGTTGCTTAAGTGTTGCCTGTGTGTCTTAACAACGATGTTTCCAGTCAGTTGTAACGTTAGTAAACATCTTTAAAGCGTAACCCAAAGGCTGACCTTGAGCATATAAGGTGCAGGCTGATTTTCCAAGACTGGGAAAAAGTGCCCCTTGTAAACCAGAAAATACGGTACTTAACCCCCCCCCCCCTTAATGTTATGTCCTTGTTGCCGGTTAAGTTGACGCAAACAAAATATACATACGTAACAAATATACATTTTTGTAGGTTCTAGTTTACCTGGACACACTTCCGGATGTGACCGCCTCCGCTGCCCGGTCCCAGACCAGGCCTCCTGGCAGAAATTAAGGTAGTACTGTTATACGTGTGGCAATACTCGTTTTATTTATGGGACAGATTGCTCGTGCAGCACATGCACACACCACAAGTAATCATCGTCCACATTTGAACGTGTCCAGCTTTTGCGGCGCCCGCATTTCCAAACTCATTGTTACCGTTTTTTATTTATTTACTTGGGGTTAAATTGTCTGATATTTATGTAATTTAACTTGATCAGATTTAAGATGAAGCAAATATTATTTGCGGGTTTACAGGAAGCGGTGAGAGATGACTTTCGAAAGGATGTAAAAAAAATGTGTGGGGCTAGTTCAGGGTTCAAGTTGGACCGAAACGTCGTCATAAGTTTCTCGTGTGTGCGGGTTATTTGTGTATTGTTCCAGTCACGGTATTGTGCCTTTATGTTCTTTAATGAATATGGAGGTAGGGAAATGAGGGTTAGTTGCTTCTCGAGGTAGGGAAGACCTAGGGTGCTGATGTTTTCCCTTATTATTGACAATATTGCTCTTCATTCTCTCTCTCTCTCTCTCTCTCTCTCTCTCTCTCTCTCTCTCTCTCTCTCTCTCTCTCTCTCTCTCTCTCTCTCTCTCTCTCTCTCTCTCTCTGTCTGTCTCTCTCTCTCTCTCTCTCTCTCTCTCTCTCTCTCTCTCTCTCTGTCTCTCTCTGTCTCTCTCTCTCTCTCTCTCTCTCTCTCTCTCTCTCTCTCTCTCTCTCTCTCTCTCTCTCTCTCTCTCTCTCTCTCTCTGTCTGTCTGTCTTTTACGCAGGGTTTAACAAGGTTTGGGTAAGCATTCATAACTTTATTTACAAGCTAAGAACTGTTACCTACATCAGCTCATCTGAAAGCCTTTTTATTGTTATGAGACATACAAGTAGGGAACATGATGAAGTTGGAGTCATTCTCTCTCTTAAATCCAGTGCTTCTTTCAACCTTCTCCTCACCACATTTTCCTTTCTCGTCTCTCATCTTCTCTAACTTTGTTTCTGCATTTCCTCTTCATCTCTTCCTTCAAGAGCTGCTGTCCTACCTCGGCGCATTTAAAAGTCGAGCATTAATTATGCTTTGTCTCCTGAATGTAACCCCCCACAACAATTGACAAAATTCTAGTTAACTATTTACTGCTAGGTGACCCGGGGTAACTGGTGTAAGGGAGACTTGTCCATTAGTCTGGTTTGTGCCGCTGGGCGGTGACCTCTAGCAGCTACTCCAGGTCTCTCATAGCTTAGGGCTTGCACCCGGGGCATGCTAATACCCCCCCCCCTCTTATTTTCTCTCTCAGTAACATCAAATACTACTTCACTGTTCCTCACTGTTTCATGCACTTCATCCTCACTTCTTCCCAGGCTTTCTTTTTTTTCTGCATCTTCATTTTTCCTTGCTTTAGTCTTACCCTCCTCAGTGTTTGGTAGAGGGCTGTCAGTGTAGTGCCAGGCGTAGTGCTCTGGATACTTGTACTGTGGTACCAGGCTCTGTGCCCCAGCCATTGCACTGTGGTGCAAGTCATGCCAATGCACTCTGCCCCTTGTTCGTCAAGAACTGCAAGAAACCCCTATCACGTGTCTAAAATATTCTACGGAGAGATAACCTAGACACGGTGGTCATCTCAGTCATTATAAACAACGGATACAACTTCATTCCACAAAGGTGGCAGCAAAGCAATAACAAAGAATTATAGACCGATAGCACTGACGTCCCACGTTATTAAAAAAAAATTCTGAGTTTTAAGAAGCACGATCGCTAACCACATGGATTTGCAACAGTTGCACAACCCAGGTCAGCCTGGGTTTAGAGCAGGTCGTTCCTGTCTCTAGCAACTACTGGACCATTGTGCTATTGCCTTGAATGTACTGGAAGACAAACAAAATGTAGATGTATTGTACATAGATTTTACAGAAGCCTTCGACAAACGAGATGATAGTGTAATAGCGCACAAGATGCGTGTAAAAGGAATAACTGGAAAGTGGGCAGATGGGTTTTTAACTTTTCAAACAAATAGAATGCAACGAGTGAGGTCAGATGCTGCTACAATAAAAGACTGTTCCTTAAGGCACATTACTCACTCCATCCTTTTCCCTCCTGGAGTTTACCTGGAGAGAGTTCCGGGGGTCAACTCCCCCGCGGCCCGGTCTGTGACCAGGCCTCCTGGTGTATCAGAGCCTGATCAACCAGGCTGTTGCTGCTGGCTGCACGCAAACCAACGTACGAGCCACAGCCCGGCTGATCAGGAACTGACTTTAGGTGCTTCTCCAGTGCCAGCTTGAAGACTGCCAGGGGTCTGTTGGTAATCCCCCTTATGTGTGCTGGGAGGCAGTTGAACAGTCTCGGGCCCCTGACACTTAATGTATGGTCTCTTAACGTGCTAGTGACACCCCTGCTTTTCATTGGAGGGGATGGTGCATCGTCTCACCCTCATATCCGATATGGATAGGGATATAAATCATAGCACCATATCATCCTTTGCAGATGATACTAGAATTTGTATGGGAGCAGCATCTATTGAGGACACTGCAGATCTCCAAGCCTTGATGCACCGGGAAGCCTGGTCCGGGACCGGGCCGCGAGGGCATTGAATCCCGAAACATCTCTTAGGTGTTTTCAGGTATCCTAGACCCCGTGCCCTGGGTGTTGTGGAGGGCTGCATGTGTGGTGCAAGGTGTATACCGGGCACTGTACTGTGGTACCAGGCGCCGTATCCCGGGCACTGTACTAGGCATTGTTTATGTTAAGTAGGACTCCTCGTGCTCTACTGCCCCTCACGTGTCTCAAGGACCCACTTCCCCTGCCCTCTTCCTGCCCTTGCCCGCCCATCACTACTACATCCTCCCGCCCTCAGCTGCCCTCATTGTCTCTTCAATCAATGTCTTTCACTCTCGTTGTTGCCTTTAACTCCCATTCACCAAAAATCCACACACACAAAAAGAACCTTGTGTCGTTTCTGTCCGTCCTGCATTACTGTCGAGCCACAACTGGCGAATTGTTCCACACACAATATTGTGACTTTATTCCTTTCACTCCCATCATTATTTCTCACTCCTGTTATCATCCACTTTCCTTAAATGCCTAAGTTTTTAAGATTCTTTACTTGAGGCTTTTATTTTTACTCATTACATCATTATACTTATGTAATTAATTGTGTACATTGCACGTTGAGATGCTCACAAGAATGTTGATAAGCACTATAGATGATGATTATTAAAATATAATAGTTATATTTATCTTCGCACCATCAGCTGATAAGAAAAGCCAACAGAGGTGAAAAAGATTGTTGCACATACAAAAGCCTGCAGTTACAGGACAGAAGCAATAAATATTCAGCGTTTCCCCTTTACCCTCTTCTAGTGGCAGGAATATGCCATGGAAACATAGTTTTTCTTCCCACTTTGTAGCAGTGATTCCCCTCAAGGAAGGTTCCTTGATGTTGGTGAGGGGCTCTTGATTTAGGGAATTGGATCTGTGCTCCAGTTCCCCGAATTAAGCCTGAATGCCTTCCACATCCCCCCCCCCCCCAGGCGCTGTATAATCCTCCGGGTTTAGCGCTTCCCCCTTGATTATAATAATAATAATGTAGCAGTGATTTGGAATATCATTGTAGCACACTGCTCGTGTATCGAATTTTGCTAAATATGAAAAAAGTGTCATGCATTGCAACAAGTACCAGCGAACACTTAAGTAGGTATGATCACAAGAAGCCTGGTACCAGTATTTGTCGACCAGGTTTTAAGGTTAAGGCCAGGAGCTAAAGCTCGACCCCGGCAAGTGCAGCTAAGTGAATGGTAACTTGACATATAACCGCGAGCAGACAAGATTCCAGGAATCACCTTGTTCTCAATAAAGATTTTGGCCAGAAGGGCGAGTTTATTGGACAGCGCAACTTGTCGTGTGAGTGAACATACCACCATAACAACACTACATTTTACAACACACACAGTTGACTTGGAAATAAACAATACAAGTGGTAAAGATAGAATTTCATCAAAGAAAATACCAACGTTGAAAATGGTGCTAAATTTTTGAATGATAATAATTATAATAATAATAGTAAATTCTTTAGAAGGAGCAAAACATTTTATTTGCAATTTTTTAGAGGTTCCACTTTTTATTGCACACAATAGACTTCAAGTGCTTGCACAAATGTTAACATCTAAATGCTAACAATAGTGACAGGCAGAACTGCAGTAGTTAAGGATAGATTAACATTAGATTCAGTTCAGTACTTCCATATGCCATGAAAATATTTTAATGTGACAAGAAATTCATGCATGTGGTAAGAGGACACTAGAGGTAATGGCTCCAATATTTGTAAAAGAATACTAGAGAACACAATAACATTGCCACCTAGAATGTTCACTTGTTTTTGTATGCTAGAGCCACGATGAGTTGCACATATATATTACGAACCAGTGATAACACAAAGCTACAAGCACATTGACAATTTAAACATGCAGATTGAACTATTTTTACGCTGAAAAGCTTAGTTGTTTATCTCTGTGCGCTTTCCTTCGACGCTGTTCTTCTCTACCCTTTAAACATATAACACGTACAATCACGGTGCTTTTCCTTCATGATTTAAGTCTTTTTCGACCCGTAGAATGCTAACAACATCTGGCAGCATTACTTCTTCTCAGGCTAATCTTTTCGCTTCTGGGGCCTCCATCAACTTTTTTTTTCCCTTGCGAAACTTTTATTGTAGGTCGAAACTTTTGTGTCCGCATGGGAAAAAGTTTGTCCCTGGATTTCGTTGAAGCTGAGGTGGTTTTCCATGGTATGTCCTGAGCACATTGTTCCTGATCACTCTTAGTGGTCTTTCTTCCATGTTTTCTCGGGGGGTTGAATTCTCTCTATGGATTTCAGCACAGCTGGTGCGAATCTGCAACAGGTCGTGTGTATTGTAGGTGATGTCCTCGTTGCAACGTGCAATAGGCTGCGCTTCCCACTTTCCGATGTTACCTTTAATCGTTTCCGAAGGTCACCGCCCCCGCGGCCCGGTCCCAGACTAGGCCTGGATGCGTAAGATACATGTGCAGCAGCTGGGTATCTTTATTTTCAAAACGTTTCGCCTGCAGTGTAGTCTTTTTCAGTCGAATACAGAGAGGAGGAAGTAGAAACTAGAAAGAGGTAAAGATGATGTGATCAGTCCATCAGCCTTGATGCAGTTTTGAGGTCAGTCCTTCAGCCTGGAGGGGTTACCTGGAGGTTATTCCGGGGATCAACGCCCCCGCGGCCCGGTCCATGACCAGGCCTCCCGATGGATCAGGGCCTGATCAACTAGGCTGTTACTGCTGGCCGCACGCAGTCCGACGTACGAGCCACAGCCCGGCTGATCCGGCACTGACTTTAGGTATCTGTCCAGCTCTCTCTTGAAGGCAGCCAGGGGTTTATTGACAATTCCCCTAATGCTTGATGGGAGGCTGTTGAACAGTTTTGGGCCCCGGACACTTACGGTGTTTTCCCTTAGTGTACCAATGGCGCCCCTACTTTTTATTGGGGGCATTTTGCATCGCCTGCCCAGTCTTTTACTTTTGTAAGGAGTGATTTCTGTGTGCAGATTTGGGACCATTCCTTCCAAGATTTTCCAAGTGTAGATTATGATATATCTCTCCCTCCTGCGTTCCAACGAGTACAAGTCAAGTGCTTCCAAGCGTTCCCAGTAGTTAAGGTGCTTGACAGAACTTATACGTGCAGTAAAGGATCTCTGTACACTCTCTAGATCTGCGATTTCACCTGCTTTGAATTGAGATGTTAATGTACAGCAGTATTCTAGCCTAGAGAGAACAAGTGATTTGAAAAGGATCATCATGGGCTTGGCATCTCTCATTTTGAAACTTCTCATTATCCATCCTATCATTTTCTTTGCACGTGCGATCGTGGCACTGTTGTGATCCTTGAAAGTGAGATCCTCAGACATTACTACTCCCAGGTCCCTTACATTATTTTTCCGCTCTATTTTATGACCGGAGTCAGTAGTATACTCTGTTCTAGTTATTATCTCCTCCAGTTTTCCATAACGGAGTAGTTGGAATTTGTCCTCATTGAACATCATATTGTTTACCGTTGCCCACTGGAAAACTTTGTTTATATCTTCTTGGAGGTTAACCGCGTCCTCAGCAGATGACAGCCTCATGCAGATCCTAGTATCATCCGCAAAGGATGATACGGTGCTGTGGTGTATATCTCTGTTTATGTCTGATATGAGGATAAGGAATAAGATGGGGGCGAGTACTGTGCCTTGTGGAACAGAGCTCTTCACTATGGCAGCCTCCGATTTAACTCTGTTGACCACTACTCTTTGTGTTCGATGTGTTAGGAAGTTGAAGATCCATCTTCCCACTTTCCCAGTTATTCCTTTAGCACGTATTTTATGGGCTATTACGCCAAGATCGCATTTGTCAAATGCTTTTGCAAAGTCTGTGTATATTACATCTGCATTCTTTTTTTCTTCCAGTGCATTCAAGGCCATGTCATAGTGATCCAGTAGTTGTGAGAGGCAGGAGCGACCTGCCCTGAACCCATGTTGCCCTGGATTGTGCAGATTTTGGGAATCCAGGTGATTTGCAATCCTGCTTCTTAGCACTCTTTCAAAGATTTTTATGATGTGGGACGTCAGAGCTATTGGTCTATAGTTCTTAGCTAATGCTTTGCTGCCACCTTTATGGAGTGGGGCTATATCCGTCGTTTTAAGTGACTGTGGAATTTCACCCATGTCCAAGCTCCTCCTCCATAGTGTACTTAGGGCACGCGAGAGGGGTTTCTTGCAGTTCTTAATGAAAACAGAGTTCCACGAGTCTGGGCCCGGGGCTGAGTGCATAGGCATGTTGTCAATGGCTTTTTCGAAATCTATCGGAGTTAGGGTAATGTCGGAAATCTGGCATACATTTATGGAGTTTTGAGGCTCATTCATGAAGAAATCATTTGGGTCGTCGATCCTCAGACCGATTAGTGGTTCACTAAACACAGAGTCGTACTGGGATTTCAATATTTCACTCATTTCCTTGTTGTCATCTGTGTAAGTCCCATCCTGTCTGAGTAAGGGCCCGATACTAGATGTGGGTGTGGGGGTGTTCACCCCCATTGTCTTGAACATTGTGAAACTGCTCAACGCCTCTCCAGGCTGAGAGACTGACCGCCTCATCTGATCACATCATCATCAGGCTAAGGGAGTGACCACTTCATCAGCTGATCACATCATCATTACCTCTACACTGCTTCTGTTTCGGTATTCGGCTGTAGAAGCCTACAGTGTAAGCGAAACTTTCTGAAACAAAGATTCCCAACAGTTGCACATGTCTTATTCATGTACTTGTCGCTATTGTATACCATTATAAGTATCATTCCTGGATGCTGGCCTGAACGATCAGGTTTTTGCATGGATTTTAATTCCATGTCCAAAACCAACGTGGGTATGAGTGGTGTCAGGGTGTAGGTGTCGTCAGCGTGTACGGGGTGGACGTGGGTGAGGGTGGTATCGAGTGCGGTTCTGAGCTTGAGAAACCGGTTGAGGGGTAACTTGAGCGGTGTGGCCACCGCTGCGCTTGCTCGAGAAAAGGATAACCGCAGTGTTGAGTGTGAGTGTGGCAAGTTGAGTCAGTCGCCTCGCTGTAGTCGCTCTCTTTGGGATCCTCTCGTGTGGTTACACTGGTCCTGGGAGGGAGAATGGGGGTTGTGGTGACCCCTGCTTGTTTGTGGGGGCAGCCAGGGGCGACCCTCTCACCTGCTGTCCCAGTCCTCTAATTGGCATGTTAGGGTATAGCAACGGTGGAAGTATTGTGCTTCAAGGTGCCAATCATCAAGACGGTCTCTTAACATGAGCCTCACTCTCGTCCTCTTCCGGCAGAAATAGAATATTTTTTATCGCTATTCAATTTATTCCTTGAGTTTGCGATGTGTTTGAGTGTTAAATGGAACTAGTGGAACCTGACGAGAACTATTTATAAGGTGGGGAGATGTGTGGCAACCGTGAGAGAGGCAGCGGGTGGGGTACCCGCCACAATACTCCACCACCACCACCACATTATATTACACAACACGTACACTGGCAGCAATATTATACCAGAGCACATGGGTAGCATGTACACCGCTTGTATGAGTTTTATTTGGGAGTCCTCGTATGTTGTGGTGGCGGGGGCCAAGACGAAACAGTGAGGGCGACAAGCAGTGCCCTTGTGAGAGTCCTGAGAGCACAACAGCAGCAGCAGTGGTGGTCATGATAGCCAGTAGTACTACGGCGTCCTTGATAGTGTGTAGTGGGTAGCGGTGAGCAGCCTCATTGTTACTCCCTCACCTCTCATATCTGAAGGCGGGGACAGCATCCACACCCAACTGGCACCTCTTGGCTCTGCTACAGCATTCCACTCAGAACCCGAAGGACGTAGGTTCAAGCCCCAGGTGACGTGAGATTTATGGGCACGTTTCATTACACCTGCTGCCCATCTTCACATAACAGGAGTTAGTATACTTTTGTGGATGACCTAGTTGAGGACTTATGGACACCAGTGGGAATCGCACCGCTTAGCTTTCTTTCGTTATCCTCTGGAGTTAATCCTAAAAAGTCTTTTATTCCCAGCCCTTACCTGCTACTGCTTGTTGTGTTCAAGGTATTTACATGGCTGCCAAGCTGGCCGTCATCACCTACGGCCATTCTTGTGTACACTTTGTTTACTTACGTGTGAAAAGTACCCCCACTAACCTGTTGCCTCAGCCCTGCCACTCAACTACCGTGTATAATACTAAACAGTGCTGCTGTGACGTCTCTGCGACAGCTGCTGTTACGATCTGACTTAGGATCCCTGTATTGTGTGACTACTGTGTTGAACCCATGTGTTGCTTTACTGTGAGACCTCCAGTTACGTAGATTGAAACTCCCGGCGATGAAGTGTGAAACTGCCAATGGCGGGATGTGAGGACTCCAGTAATCAAGTTAGAGGTCCCCAGCATTGGAGTGTGAGGCCTCAAGTGATCTAGAGTGATAGTGCGAGGCCTCACATACTCACCTCATATTTACCTCATAACCAAACTAATGGATTACTTGCGCTTTCTGTGACTACCAACATCATCGTTGGATGTAGTGCGTTGTGGCATTAACGATACAAGCAGCGTGGCGAGTTATAGTTGTGGTGTCACCATAGCGATTGGAGCCACTGTGAGAGGCTGGAAGTGTTTTGATCCCAAGTGTTTGCACAGCCTCCATCATGTGTGTGTGTTTGTGGGGGAGGTCGAGTAGCAGTGCTCTTCCCACTGAGACTTAACCAGTGGTAATGTCTTTGACACATTGATGTGATGATGTAACCTGTTATTGACTCAGATCATTGTGAGGAGAGATGCTTGAACGCACTCACCATCACACATGCAAGTGCCCCCACCCTCCTCCACACCCACACGCATGCAAGCACGCACACACGAACTCAGTACAAAATAAAAAAAAACTTGATAATGCCCACGAATTTGTAACGTGAGGATGAGACCGTCTGGTGTGTTGGGTGTGAGAGATGTTGGGAGGTAGCGGTGGGGAGGTAATGCTGGGGAGTATGATGTTAAGGGAGATGAGAGAAGGTGGGGGGGGGGGAGGTGTTGAGGATCTGGAGGTACTTAAAATATATCATCTATTGTAGCAGCTGCATGCACTAGTCAGAGGGCCGCCACTCCCGTCTTTGTAGGTTAACGCGCTGAACTTTGGCAGGGATAACAACCAAAATGTAGCAGTCGAAACTATTTTCATTTTGAATGAAAAAAATAACTTGCACTTGTGAGAAGACACTTACGACGATGTTTTGGTCCTTCCTGGGCCATTTTCAGGTCAGCTGTGACGAGAGTGGTCGAGGACGGACCGAAACGTCCTTATAAGTTTCCTCTCTTAAGTGTGGGTTATTTGTGAGTTCCAGCCATGGTATTGTCACTTGTTGTTGTTCATAATTTTTTTAGCGCTACATAATAATAATTTCTTCTACTTGTATTAATGTTGGTAGAATTACCAACAATATGTTAAGTAAAATGACACAAGAGCCACTAATTCGACATTTTATTGTAGCAGCGTTTCTCTCACCAGGAGCTTTGTCGCATTAGTTGCACTTGTGTCCTTTTCTTGTTTTCTTCTGGTCACTGCATGCTTAGTATAGTGTCCTGCAGGCAACCCCTGTAGAAATTTAAACCAGTAGTATAAACACATTTTAAAATTGACTTTGCACCTTCATGGTATATAGAGTACAACCCCTTCCCCCTCACCCTGCTGGTGGGACATGACACTATTTAGTGTGGAATTGTAGTAACTTGGTAAAGAGCAAACCTTTATTATATACCAAACTTCACTCTGTCGAGCTTTGTCAAGTCATACAGTTAGGTTAAGCATGGTGGTAGCCATGCTGGTGTGGGATTCCTCTGTAAAAACCTGTATTTGTGGTCACAGTGGTGCCCATGCCAAATCTCCTTATGATGTATAGAAATATACCTAGTTGGATCAATCTTTCGATTAGGGTCGAGGGGTTAACGCATTGGCCTGCGAGTTTTAGGACTCGCCTGCCATAAGTTCAGGCCCCACCCGTTCTCTTATATGTAGCTGGAAGACATGTTTACCTGATGAGTGATAGTGATGATAGTACGACCCCACTTAACCACCACCACCTGAACACCTCCACCTTACCTCCACCCACTATACCTCCGTCTTCATGAGCGGCCTAAGGATGTTTGGTAGTGTAAGACAAATGTACGTAATGGCTTCTTTTTTTTTTTGCAAACTAATATGTGGATCACTAGAATAAACTTTCCGTTGTAGTTGTTTATGCCAAATTAGTTCAGTCCCTCGGGAATCAATAGTTTAAGTCGCCCTGAAAATATAGTAGTCTGCTAGTCACCGTTCGCTCCAGCATGCCTCTGGCACTCCGGAGGTCCGGTTGTGCACTGCAGTAACACGAGCAGTTACAGTAGCACTAGTACTATTGCTATCATCTTAATGCACTAGTGGTCCTTTTTTTAATCATGTAAATCCTTGATCCAGTAAGCTTACAAATACTTGTGTAGTTACGAACCATTAAGACAAAGACCCGTGTCAGAAGACACTTGTTCTATTTCCTGGTGAATAAACCATTGTCACCATCGGTTGCATAGAGATCATTGTAACCCATGAGTTTCATCCACTTACTCTTTTCCTGTTTGTTGAATACGGTAGGTTACTTATAGTCACTGGCGGAGGTCACCGCCCTTTAGGCCCGGTTGCAGACCAGGCCTCCTGGCTGCTAAGCAGATCGATCAGGCTGTTGGTGTCTGCAGTCCAGCATGCATACCACATCCCGGCTGATCGGGAACAGTCTAAAGAAACCTGTCGAATTCTCTCTTGAAGAAAGACAGTGGTTTGAATGTGAGATCTGACATTATAATTCCCAGATGTCTCACAGACTTGCTCTATAGAGTGGTTTGAGTTTGTCTTGTACTACCATCCTGTTTTTATTTCCCCAAACTTTCCGTAACGTAGTAATTAAAATTTGTCCTCATGAACAGGATATTGTTGTCAGTAGCCCACTGGAAGACTTGGTGATATCAGCTTGGAGGCTTGCTGCGTCTTCAATGAAAGCCGCTCTCGTGCTGATTCTAGTATCGTCTGCAAAAGATGTTACGGTGCTATGGTTTATATCTCTGTCGGTGTCAGTTATATGCCTTGGGGAGAAGTTTGTGGAGCGAGTTTTTTTTTTTCAATTCGCATAGCCTCAGCGTGGATTGCTACATTTCCTATTATGTGCTTTTCCCAGCTACTTTCATGTACTTACACATCAGATTCATTCCACCTCTAACCTGAGACTGGCAGGAGAAATTGCAGCTCGTAGAAACTTAGTCGAACGCCTAAATTACTGAAATCACTTAGTCCTTCGAAATGTACTCCTTAGAACGTAAGCGAGAAAGATATATAATAATCTACACCTTGAAGATATTGAGAGGATTGGTCCCAAATTTGCTTACAGACGTGTAAGATAACTCCGATGAAAATCAAAGGACCATGAATCTTCAGCATCTTCCCTTCATGCATAAGGGGAATTACCCACAGACTGCTAGCTGTCTTGAAGAGTGAACTAGACAGGTTCCTCAGATCAGTTCCCGATCACCTGGGCTGCGGGCACAAACACCTTAATTGAACAGGTCAGCAACCAGGAGGCCTTATCTGGGACCGGGCCGCGGGGGCAGTGACCTCCAGAAGTGATTACAATAACCTACAGATAACCAAGCTTCCTTCTTGGTTCTCGCATTTCAAACAGCCTGTCCCTGTCCTCCCCATCAATACTTCAGAGTGTCTAGTGTTATATTTGTGTTGTGGTCACCAGGAGGTGGAGACTCCATGTTGATGGTGCACAATCTAAGATGGAGTCTAATGTGCAGGGTGTGCAACAAGTAACTAAGCGTAGAGAATTAATATTTTTATATTTAGCTGCAATGATGTGGCAACAATTGACTAACTTGTAATTTACTAATAACTAATAATAGTAATATAAATATTAGTAACTAAATAACTATTATATTTGTGGCTAATAAACATTAAAGACTAATGAATATTAGTGACCATTTAACTATCATTCACTATAAACTTATTTCATTAGGTCTCCCTGAAGGTGCTTGGTATGTCGTGCAATTAGGGCAATGTTTCGATCTTTCTGACAGTTATCAGGTCCGAACTGAGCGAGGAGAGAAGAAAGTCAGAAGACAGATCAGATAATGACGATGATCCAAGGCTGATCGAAACTTCTACAGTTTACTTTCCAGAGTGTGGGTTATTTGTGAATTGTTCCACCCATGGTATTGTGACTTGCTCTCCTTATTCTTTTGTTTGGAGTCTCATAATATTGGCATCGTGCGCAAACATTGACACACGAGAGCAAGACTCCTGGAGGACGTTAACATACATCAAGACTAGTATGGGTGCCAGTACTGAACCTTGTGGTACTCCACTGGTCACATTCCTCCGTGCTGACACATCCTCCCTTACCATCACTCTCTTTTCTTATTACTTAGCTACTCCTCTCCCAAGTATTTAGCTTTTCCCGTTTTATTTGCTTGTCTTCCTAATTTATGGATTAATTTATAAGCCACTTTGAAGCAAAATCTGAAAATGGAATAGTAGTTTGTATATCGGGAAAGGAAACGCAGATCAAGATCAGCATAATTTTAATTTCGTGATGTCCAACTAAAATATATTTAATGATATCGAGTTAAGGGATTTACGGGAAGGGCGATTTACGATTATTTCATGTAGCTTTTTTTTTTTTGGGGGGGGGGGGATGTTACATAGTAGTTTCAAATACATGTATCGTTATCAAGCGTCGTGTATAATGCAGTGTTACCTGGAGTCGTGTATAATGTTACCTGGCGTTGTGTATGTTACCTGGCGTCATGTATAGTACCTCGAGTCGTGTATAGTATTACCTGGTGTCGTGTATAATACCTGGCGTCATGTATTGTGCTTGGCGTCGTGTATAATGTTACCTGGCGTCGTGTATAGTTTTACCTGGCGTCGTGTATAGTTTTACCTGGAGTCATGTATAATACCTGGCGTCATGTATAATGGCGTCGTATATAATACCTGGCGTGGTGTGTGTTACCTGTCATGTTCTGGTATTACAGGAGGAAAATAAGGCCTGGGGGGGAGAGAGTGGTGGGAGACGGACACAAGCGTACACATCCCCACTCATTAATTGACTCTTGTGATTTCTTCCTTCCCTTTCCTCAACTCCGCCGCCCACCTGGACCGCCCACGTCATGACCGACACGGCCCTGCCGCCCCTCCCGCTCACCCTAACAACACCCACGGCAAATGGCGGTCCGCCCACCGCCCTGCCACTCGCCCCGCCCGCCGTCACGGATACCACTGTGATGTCCCCATCTTCCACGGCTACCACGCCCGCCTCCACGCCCACCACGCCCATCTCCACCACCTCTGGTGTTTCCACCGCCACTGCCACCAACAACAACCATCACGATCACAACGCCGCCACCCCGCCATCCTCTGCCTCGCCAATATCAGCGGTGAGTACCCTCTCTTCTGTTTACACAAGTTCTGCCCCTCTTGCTCTCATCTCACACCATGGGTATGGAGTACATAGTAAAGTTACCAACACTCATCCATCACCGGTCCTGCTCCTTTCTGCTCCCTCATTTTCTTCATTCGCTCCTTCTCTCTCATTCCCTCCTTTCCTTCCTCCTTCCATCCCTTACCTTAAATCACTGTTCCTATCACTTTCACTGATTTTAAAATTACATATTCTATTATTGTTGTTGTTCTGTGTTATGTATTTTATATTTTTTTCTGTTATCAATGGTTAATTTTTTATAACATTACTACCCAGCATAATTTGGAAGTATTATTGGTGGGATATAAAGTACCTGGGTGTTAGTAGACTGGTGTGGGTCGCATCCTGGGACAAAATTGACCTAATTTATCCGAAATGCTCTGCATAACAAGGGACTTTCTGTATAGTGTGTCACTGATGTCAACTAGACCTGTACACCTTGTAGTTTTAGAAATATTATTATTATCGAGCGTGCGCAAGTCACACTAAGCTGCCCCGTCTGTCACTCCATTTTTATGCCGATCATCTAGTCTATTTTGTGTTTAAAAAGACACACACATGCACTGATGAAGATGTTTATTGGGTAACGTTTCCTTAGTAAATGTCTTGATCAGCCGGGCTGTGGCTCGTATGCTGGATTGCGTGCGGCCAGCAGTAAGAACATGGTTGATCAGGCCCTGATCCACCGGGAGGCCTGGTCAAGGACTGAGCCGAGTGGGCGTTGACCCCCGGAACGACTTCCACCATTAATCTATTATGCATCCCATGACGTAGCTGGGTGGCCGAGCGCTGGGTTCACAGCCGGAAGAATCCTAGTTCAAAGAAGCATAGACAAAAGGGGCGTGTCCACCTAGCAGTATGTGAGGTAAACGGTCATAGAGGCAACTAATGTGACATATTATTGTGGTAACGGTTTGACAAAGCTCCTGGAGAGCGAAACTTTGCCACGATGTAACATTAGTTGTATCTGTGTCCATTACCTAACATTCTGTCGGTAATTCTAACATTATTGCCCTCCTATCAGTAATTAGACCTCTAGGAGTTAATTAGACTGTTGTGGGTGGCGTCCCGGGAAAGAAGACCCAGGGAACCCAGACGGAAATAAACCACACAACTTGGCTTTCGTGAGTTATGAAGCCTCCCAGGCTAATAACCTGAAGAAAGTCTTCATCCTGTCTGAAGGACACGGCAGTGTAAACAAAATAACGCTGGTGGGGTTAAAAAAAAAAATCTTGACAGATGACGTGCTGTATAGTCCTTGTGGCTTAGCGCTTCTTTTTGATTATAATAATAATGACAGATGACGTTCAGGATTCAGTTACACAGGTGTGAGCTAAGCTCACACCTGTGCAACTGATTCCCGTGCAGCACAATTGTCATCAAAGATTTGTTAAGTTATACCATATTTTAAGGAAAGATCCTGGACTTCACTTTACGGAATCAGATAAAGCAAATGCAATAGTAATTATGGACAGGGCAGATTATTGGTAAAAATTAACTTGATATTAGGAGACAGGGGAACTCAGGCGCCTCTGAAGAAACTTTGTTCAGAAGGAAAATAAAAATTGTAGTTATAGAAACCTTTATTTAGACAAAAGTTTCAGGTATGCAACAAAGTTTTTATCAAGTCAGTAGACTTCGTGGAGAAAGATACGTGAACAAACATTTCGGACATTAATGAAAAAGTTTCGGTCCTGGGACCTTGAACAGGGTCCCAGGACCGAAACGTTTTCATTTAAAAAGGTTAAATTGGTTAATCGCGTGGTTCCCCCCACGATGTGTGTGTATCATGTTATACCAGGTTCAGTATTAATATTCTTGACCAGGGAAGAGGAGATTATAGACAGGAACGAGGAGAGGTCAGGTGTTTATTATGTACAAACTGTTGGTACACGTGGTACTATTTATTACAAAGCTTGTACAGGTATACCCATCTATCTTAATGTATACTCTCCTCTGTGTCTTCTACACTTTGCTCTCCTGCATCTGCTGCCACTGCAGGATGATTACAAGTTTACAACCATATTTCTCTGTCTAGCAAATATAACAACTCGCCTCATCCAGCATGTTTTTTTTTTTTTTTTAACTTGGAGTATCAAAGATGATGTGCCTGTGATTGTTTTAAGAAGTTTTACCTCAAGCTCGGCATGACTTAACAGATCACTTTGCATAACCTGCCTGTTGCTGGCCGCATTCAGAGGTACTAAGACCCGCGTCAGGAACCCCGCTTGACCTACAGGTACTACGTAACCTTGTAAACCTGGCAGATTTGGCACTTGTCCAGTTTCATTAAGAATTCTTGAACCGTGGGTGTGACACAAAGTTCCATAATTGTGATTATGGCTTCTACGGTTTTTATTGCGTTTATTGCATACCATTCTTAGTGTTTCATTCCGGTGTGTGGATGGTGAGTAGGTAAAACGTTGATCAGCACTGTGCAGTAATTATTGTTTCTTGAAGTAAAATACTGTGTGTGTGTTAAAAAGCTACAGTATTCCTGCAAGTTTCAAGTGTTGAGTGTATGGTATCCAAAAACTCGTATATATAGTGATGATAAAATATGGTAAACAGTAATAATGGTAATATGAACTCTAAGGATAACTGTTGGTTGTTGAATACTCAGAGCCTACTACTCTGTTACATTTGGCTTAATTAATTTGTCCTTTCAGTTTCTCCTTAATTACTCCGTTATTCCAATTTATGCTTATTATACTCAATTATCCTCACTGTCTCTCTTCTTTGGTGGCTACACAAAGCAACCATTATATTCCTCTGACGTATACTATAAATTACTTATGGTGTATGTGTGTGTGTGTGTATATATA